>NC_065523.1:27234758-27257250 GCF_006386435.1 Epinephelus moara | reverse complement strand
TAGCATGTCGTCCAAAATCATGAAAAAACGTTATAGTATGGCATGTCGTCCAAAATCATGAAAAAAATGTCATAGTATGGCATGTCGTCCAAAATCATCAATAAATGTGATAGTATAGAATGTCGTTCAAAATCATGTAAAAACGTCATAGTATAGCATGTCGTCCAAAATCATGAAAAAAAGGTCATAGTATAGCATGTCGTCCAAAATCATGAAAAAAAGGTCATAGTACAGTACTAGTGCAGTGCTCATAGTAAGCATGTATTTTGGTAAGGAGGCGTCGGTTGAAAGATGATAGGCTATATGTGTCTGTGATTTATATGGATACAGATTGAGGTATATATGTTCAATCAGTTGTTGTTTATGAAGTTGTTGTAATGTCTTGTGTTTGGCCTTTAAGCATTGACACTATAGGGAGTTGAACCCCATTTCACTAATGTGAAAGTACCACTACCAGTGTCTTTTTGCTTTGCCATTGGGAAAAGTGTAAACACAATTGGAACATCAGTCAACTGAGTGAACAGATATTGTTTGGTAATGTATGGGAAGGTATTTCCAAAGATGAAATTAATTAAAGTAAAAAGTGAAAAAGGTGAAATTTAGAGGACAACTCAGGCCTATGTTCTAAACTTGTAAGAGTCGTTAAGTGCAATGTACTTTCTGCAACCAACACGAAGCTATCGTTAAAGCAGGTGAAGTTAGCGGACAGTTAGGTTCGGATGATTGATGCTAAAAGCTTTAACGCAGGTTCCGATGACTGAAGGTATAATGCTATGCCAGGGTGGGCAACGCTAAGCAGGTTCCGTAATGCATTGGCCTGTGGTAAATGTGAGTTACCTGGCAATGCCACGTATCCATGATCATGATCATTGGAGTGTGCGTGACTGTCCATGAGAATCTTCTTCCTCCTCTTCTGGTGAGAAGAGAGAACATCATGCCCCGCAAAATCCCGCGAGAGGGCAACAGGAGAGAACAGACACAGACAGAGAAAGACACACACACAGACAGAGAAACTGTGCTTTTATAAAGAGAAAAAAAAAACGTTATAGTATAGCATGTCATCCAAAATCATGAAGAAAAGTCATAGTATAACATGTCAACCAAAATCATGAAAAATGTTATAGTATAGCATGTCATCCAAAATCATGAAGAAAAGTCATAGTATAGCATGTGGACCAAAATCATGAAGAAAAGTCATAGTATAGCATGTCGTCCAAAATCATGTTAAAACGTCATAGTATAGCATGTCGTCCAAAATCATGAAAAAACGGCATAGTATGGTATGTCATCCTAAATCATGAAAAAAAGGTCATAGTATAGTATGTCGTCCAAAATCATGAAAAAAAGGTCATAGTATAGTATGTCGTCCAAAATCATGAAAAAAACGTCATAGTGTAGTATGTCGCCCAAAATCATGAAAAAAACGTCATAGTATAGTATGTCGTCCAAAATCATGAAAAAAACGTCATAGTGTAGTATGTCGCAAAAAATCATGATAAAACGTCATAGTGTAGCATGTCGCCCAAAATCATGAAAAAAACGTCATAGTATAGTATGTCGTTCAAAATCATGATAAAACGTCATAGTGTAGCATGTCGCCCAAAATCATGAAAAAAGGTCATAGTATAGTATGTCGCCCAAAATCATGAAAAAAAGGTCATAGTATAGTATGTCGTTCAAAATCATGAAAAAAAGGTCATAGTATAGTATGCCGTCCAAAATCATGAAAAAAACGTCATAGTATAGTACGTCGTTCAAAATCATGAAAAAAAAGGTCATAGTATAGTATGTCGTCCAAAATCATGAAAAAAAAAGGTCATAGTGTAGTATGTCGTCCAAAATCATGAAAAAAAAGGTCATAGTACAGTATGTCGTCCAAAATCATGAAAAAAACGTCATAGTATAGTATGTCGTCCAAAATCATGTAAAAACCTCATAGTATAGCGTGTTGTCCAAAATCATGAAAAAAAAAGGTCATAGTATAGTATGTCGTCCAAAATCATGAAAACAAACGTCATAGTATAGTATGTCGTCCAAAATCATGAAAAAAAAATGTCATAGTATAGCATGTCGTTCAAAATCATGAAAAAAGATCATAGTACAGTACTAGTGCAGTGCTCATAGTAAGCATGTATTTTGGTAAGGAGGCGTCAGTTGAAAGATGATAGGCTATATGTGTCTGTGATTTATATGGATACAGATTGAGGTGTATATGTTCAATCAGTTGTTGTTTATTAAGTTGTTGTAATGTCTTGTGTTTGGCCTTTAAGCATTGACACTATAGGGAGTTGAACCCCATTTCACTAATGTGAAAGTACCACTACCAGTGTCTTTTTGCTTTGCCATTGGGAAAAGTGTAAACACAAATGGAACATCAGTCAACTGAGTGAACAGATATTGTTTGGTAATGTATGGGAAGGTATTTCCAAAGATGTCCATGAGAATCTTCTTCCTCCTCTTCTGGTGAGAAGAGAGAACGTCACGCCCCACGAAATCCCGCGAGAGGGCGACAGGAGAGAACAGACACAGACAGAGAAAGACACACACACACACACACATAGAAAAACCGTGCTTTTATAAAGAGATGTATGTGCGAGAGAATGAATGTGTGTGTGTGCATTTTGCTTATCTGTGGGTCAACATAATAGGATTGTTTTGGATGAGGCACCTCAAGATATCCCCCCCACAGATGGGCAAAGATAATGGACGTCCAAAATGCTTACTCACAATCCAATTAACTTCTCTTGGCTCAAACCATACAGAAATCCTCCATGTCCTAGCTGAGAGTGGTGTGTTGGTGTGTGTATGTGTGCGTGGGTGCGCGTTGGGGCGGTGGGTCTGGAAAATTAAAGCTTCCCAGGATTTAACATAATTTGCTCTAATTGGTGTTTGCTGTTCAGCAACTGCTTAGCGATAATCAAATAAATCTTAATGGCCTGTACTGCAGGCTAGCTTGGAGGATGGACATTTTATAGAGAGCCTCTCAGTAAAGATTCTCAGTTTAAAAAGGGTTGATTTATATGGTTTTGGCAGGTAGTCCAGTGTCCTCTTCCACAGCACTCATTCTGGCCCACTCATCTGCCAATTTCCACTCAGGGAATCTGCTTTGAATTTTATCCCTAGAGGAGAACATGATTGCATTTTCACCCCGGTCACAGATTTCTTGTAGCCTTTTATAACCTCAAATATATCTTATGACTAAGAGAAAACATGCAGCCATCCTGGAAACAGAGAGCTGCTCCAGCTTTAAGACCTCGTATGTGTTCAAACTGGAGGCATGGCAGCATCCACCCTTTTATTTACCCGTGGTGTTTCAGATGACGGGCGAATGCGGAGAACAATCAGAGGGAATTCAGACTGAGAGGAGAAAGTGAAGCTGCTTTCTCATATCTTTCCCCAAATCCTCCTCAGTCGGAGTGGAGAGAACTACTTTTCGCTAGCCCTGCAGTTTCTGCAGTTTACTGACACGCTCAGAGTGGGAATTTTTTTTTTTTTTTTTTTCTTTCCCTCCTCTCATCAGCCTCAGCTTACATGTCATGCTGAATACCAGGGCTTGTTACTCAGTCCCTGTGAGATGAAGACTCATGGTAATGCCCATTGATTTTGTGTGCAGGCAGAAACAAAAACTTGCACACACACACATATACAGCAAAAGCTCTTAAAATCCCCATTGATCCCAACAGGCGGAGTGCTATCCAGTTTGTTTTCATTATGGAAGTGATGTCGGCCTTTGTGGACTTTGTTGACGTTTTGTTGCCGCTGTTAGAACAGAAGTGTCGAGGTGGATGCCGCCTTTTGCTTTTTCCCATATTATGTAGTTTGAATCTGGCTGTTCTTCTTTGAAGCCCCCACCCCCAACCAAAATCTACGCCTCCCTGCTTCTCTCACGACTTCTGCGGCTCTGAGGGATAGAGACAACTGGCAGAGGCTTTCTGGAGGAATTTCCTGCTGGAATAGATCGTAGAGAGACTGTGCTCCCCTGTTCATGTTTGTTAGCACTCTCTGTGACACTTTCGGGTGGTTGGTTGTAATATTTGTGGTAATAGGAACCCACAGCATTCATACATTCCCGGTAAATCTTTACATACCTCATTTTTATGGTTGGCATGTTCAGTTCGGTATAGCTGTCAAATTTTCAAGACTTTTTTGGAGCAGGTGGTTGGCCTTGGAAAAAAACTACTGTTCAAGATCCAACGTGGGTATTTATGTCCAAATATGCCGAGGAAATCTGCAGGAGAGAATCACATCCTGTCAGTGTGCAGCGTCAACACACTCCGCCACATGTTGAAGCTTATTGTTCTAAACATCCCCAAGCTTGCACATTTTGACGTCTAATCGCTGTTGACCCAAGAATACCCTTGATGCTTGTGTATGTTCTGCATAATTCATAGTTCATATTCTGTGCAAAGCCTGTCATGAATTGCACACCCTGTGAAGGATTGCCTCAGACTTGTGCTATTGAAAACAGTTAATCCTCTGTGGATGGATATGTAAATATGACCAAGTGTGGCTCCGCGTTGCTGGAACACTCCTGATTGTTGTGGATAAACCGATGTGTGTTTTTGTTTGTTGTGTGTGACGGTATGGGAAAGAGACGAACCATGAGCATAAAGACCTGTCCCATCCTTCAAGTGCGTAATCCCCTTAGTGACTCCACATGCATTGCATACATGAAAACAGCAGTATTATTCCGGTGCATGATCATACAGTAAATGCACATAACCCACACTGCTTCAGTCTTTTTTTCTGTGTAGTTCCATCACTCTTTTTCACCTTACGCCACAGTTATTTTACACCTTCTCCGTCTCTCTCCCACCCTCCTCTCCTGCTCCATGATTCTACTTGACAAGATGTCAGTGTAGGGACTAATACAAATGTTGCATGGCTTCAGTTTATCAAAGGAGCCCAGGAGCCAGATGAATTTCAGCCCTTTTTCGAAAACTGGCTCCGTCTGCTGAGACGTCTTGCTTTCCTTAATGACACTCCCTTGGGGTCCAACTCCTTAAAACCAGTGCCAATCCTCTTTCCTCACACAAAGTCCAAGTTCTCTGCATTTAGCTTACATTCATCAAGACCCTCAAAACTGAGTGCTGCAGCTGGTCTGATGAAGGTCTGCCAGGCTGGAGGAATGTTACAGTCTGCAACATAAATGTCCCCTCGTTCCAAGTAGGGTTGCAGTGGTGTGAGGTTTTCACAGTTCGATAACCGTCTCAGAAAATGTCACACTTTCTTGGTATCACTGTATAGGATATTACACAATTGTGCTTCTTTTCATTGTCAGTCACAAAGACTCATAAAGGGCTGAAAACAGAAGGGTTTTTGTGGCAGAACAAACACCCTCTGCTGTGAGGGTCCAAAGGACAGAGGGATGTTGTATGCTGTAAAGCCCTGTGAGGCAAATTGTGATTTGATTCTTGTAGAGAATACACGGGATGATTATCGTCAATTTTCATTCCACAATATACTGTGTTTTTGATATACCGTATACAAGTGCTGATTTGATTTCTTCATATTTGAAGCCAAGTTTGATACAAAATAAGTATGAATTGCTCCATTGTTTTCATTTCCATGGTGACCAGTTGACCCGAAAGTACTTTGACCTTAGTGAAGTGTAAGATCCTCAATTTTTTTTCCTCCTATTGGAAATATTTTCCTCCATGTCCCTTTTTTGTATCACAAAAATAACTGCTTTCAACAAAAGTACGCTCACGGAAATTATAAATCCAGCATACTAAAGATGAGTGGAACGTCACCTAAATTAAAGATAAAATGGTAAATGGACTGCACTTGTGTAGCGCTTTTGTAGTCCTCCGACCACTCAAAGATCTTTAACACTACATGTCGCATTCACCCTAGTCTCTATATGTAGAGTCTGTAGGCAAACCCCGGAGATCTTGCCTCTGGAAGAAGAACGGTAGAGCCCTGGTTTCCGGTTGTAGGCTGTTTGTAGTCCGCATGATATTGACCAATCACATTTGAGCCGGCTGCAGTTGTTGCCAGGTTAAACGGTCCGTGCGGTTAACTAACGAGGCAGAACATAATTGGCGTCACTGCAAACTCTGAATCCATCGCAAAGGTTCAGCATATTTACTTATATATAAACAGAAGCCGGAAATGGAAATTCGCCTCCTCCGCCCGGGGGTCTGCCCCCGGAGGCTGTATCGCTGTCTGCCGGAAGTCAGACGCCAAATACAGCCGATGGGTTCCGAGAATGCATTCACCCATACATGCACACATTCACNGCAAAGGTTCAGCATATTTACTTATATATAAACAGAAGTCGGAAATGGAAATTCGCCTCCTCCGCCCGGGGGTCTGCCCCCGGAGGCTGTATTGCTGTCTGCCGGAAGTCAGACGCCCCCGGAGGCTGTATTGCTGTCTGCCGGAAGTCAGACGCCAAATACAGCCGATGGGTTCCGAGAATGTATTCACCCATACATGCACACATTCACACATTGGTGGCCGAGGCTACTGTACAAGGTGCCACCTGCTACTCACTAACCATTCACTCGCACTCACACAACGATGGAACCACCATTGGGAGCAATTTGGGGTTCAGTATCTTGCCCAGGGATACAGCCGCTGATCTTCCGATCAGTCGATGACCCGCTCTCTCTCTGAGCCACAGCCGCCCCTTAACAATTCCAGTATGTTTCCATGGCCTAAGAATGTTCAATCAATATTTGTGAACATGAGCTACTCTCTCTGTCGAAGCCAGAAACCGGAGAAGTAAGTCTCAAACTTGTGGTATCATAGGGTACATAGTCTGGAGCTGCTCCATAGACAATGAATGGGAGCCTGATTTTGTGGACCCACAGAATGTTTGTTTGCTTTTTCATCCCAAAATGAGCTTTGTTTTCTTGTAGCGTTCTCAGTTCTGAAACAGAAAATGTACCCATACACTCAGAACATTCCCCTGGGTGCTCTCAGTGTCATCTATAACATCCTTCCCAATTCATCATCTCTGGAGCAGCCTCAGACTGTGTACCCTATGACATCACAAATTTGAGTTTTAGCACTCTAGTTTTTGCATCTGGTAGAGAGTTGTTCATGTTTACTAATATTTTTGGGCTGTCTTAAACCATAGGAATAACATGTATGAATTATGTATGAGTTCCTCCTCTTAAATTCTCCAGACTCCAGCAAAATCTAGCATATTGCTGCTTTCTACTGCTGTGAAAGCTGTTTTATAATTGGTATAAAACTAATTAGTGTGAATGTATAAAGAATACCTGTAATGCAGAAGTGTAAAATAATTATGATACAAAATGATACATGCCTTTTTTTAAAAAGAAAAATTGTCAATTTTCATAATTACACTGACTAAAATAATCTTTTTCTCCATCTGTTGCTGCGGGAAAAAAATCGCTCTGATACTAAGCTGTTGTAATGTCACAAAACTGTACTAAGGTCTTTTTTCTGATTATTCTAAGTGAATGAAATGCAATTGAAAAGCGGTTGAGTCATCAAACATTTAGTCTGTTGATATCAGAAAGCTGCCATTTACTCGCACTTCTTACTGAAAGCCACCACTGAATACGCTTATCGAGTAACAAGCACAACACTTATTTTGACATGGAAAAGCACTAATGCATTCACTAAAATGCCGCTTTGTGAGAATGAAAAAATACGAAGTGATACTAATAAGATTTCCATTTTTTTTCATACATATTGCAAGTGTGCTCTCAACTCAGGGGATACGTTAAGATGATTGTAGGGAAGAGATCTCAGAAGCCCAGATATAATTCTGCAGTTTTGCATCAGGTCTTTACAGTGATTTCAGCCTTTAAACACTGAGCTCTATGGAGCAATATGCCCAGGGGAACACGTCTGAATATGTCTCACCAGTCAATTAAGGCCAGCGAAGAAAAGAAGGAAAATATTCACAGTCATTTCAGAAATAGTTCTCAGATTAATGTAGAGCAGACACTGAGACAAAGGAAGTGATATTCAGCCTACGTAGCTGCGACATTCACACACAATACATGTTGACCAGGCATTAACACTGACATGTCATGTCTTAAAACATGTCTGAAGGGGATCTTTAAATGAGGTGTGTACACATATATATATACATATATATATATATATATATATATNTATACATATATATGTATATACACATATATACATATGTATATATATATATATGTATGTGTGTGTACTGCCATTAAAGGAAGAACTGCCAGTCATCTATTGGAAATAACACCTCTGCTGAACCCTTCTATGGAAGCCCATTGCCGCCAGTGAGATCCTGTAAGTCGTTAAGATGAGAAACCTCCTCGAAAACATCACTTAGTCTCAAAATAATGACTTAGTGTCTCAAAACGATGACTTAGTATGTAAAAAATAATGTCTCTCAAAATAATGACTTAGTGTCTCAAAACGATGACTTAGTATGTAAAAAATAATGTCTACGTGTCTCAAAATAATGACTTAATGTCTCAAAATAATGACTTAGTATCTCAAAATAATGACTTAGTATCTCAAAATTATGACTTAGTGTCTCAAAATAATGACTTAGTGTCTCAAAACGATGACTTAGTATATAAAAAATTATGTCTAAATGTCTCAAAATAATGACTTAATGTCTCAAAATAATGACTTAATGTCTCAAAATAATGACTTAGTATCTCAAAATTATGACTTAGTGTCTCAAAATAATGACTTGGTGTCTCAAAATTATGACTTAGTATGTAAAAAATAATGTCTAAGTGTCTCAAAATAATGACTTAGTGTCTCAAAATAATGTCTAAGTGCCTCAAAATAATGACTTAGTATCTCAAAATATTGACTTAGTGTCTCAAAATAATGAGAAACGTTAGCAAAATAATGACTTAGCATCTCAAAATAATGACTTAGTCTCAAAATAATGACTTAGTCTCAAAATATTGACTTAGTGTCTCAACATAATGAGAAACGTTAGCAAAATAATGACTTAGTATCTCAAAATAATGACTTAGTCTCAAAATGACTTAGTATCTCAAAATAATGACTTTGTGTCCCAAAATAATGACTTAGTCTCAAAATAATGACTTAGTATCTCAAAATAATAACTTAGTCTCAAAATATTGATATGATTTGACAAAGTTTCCCAAAGACTGTGCAAGTCATTATAACGCATTACTCTCACAATAATTTATCTCAATAACAATAACGTACCTATCTTAAAATAATTACTTAGTATATAGAAATACTGAGAAACTCTCTCAAAATAATGACTTACCTACCTCCAAATAATGAGAAGCTTTCTCAAAATGACTTACCTACCTCCAAATAATGACTTATTTATTTCAAAATACTGACTCAGTATCGTTTGTCATTATTTTGAAATATTCAATCACTACGTAGAGAGAGTTTCTCATTATTGCGAGAGACTAAGTCATTACTTTGAGATACTGAGGCATTATTTTGAGAGTAACCCATCATAATGACTTGCAGGGTCTCTTTTTCCGTCACACTGGTAGAAATGGGCCTCCATACTTTCCAGACTAAAACAAGCAGAGAGAAACAGTGGGCAGGGATTGCGATAAAACTCATGTTCTATTTATGAAGTGCTGCACTGTTGATGTGTCTTTTATTGCGCACTAATCCCCCTCCCTCTGAGCATTAAAGGGTTTTCAATCAATGACAATCATATTTTGATCGGAGCTTTTAATGGTCATATTTTCATTTTCAAGTTGAGCTCTTGTTTTAGTCCCTGATCCCCAGCCTGTCAGTAGTCATATAGCATGTTTGTGTGGTATATTCCCAGCACCCTGTGTAGCCTGTATACACAGAGGGAAGTTAGAGAGCAGCAGGGCTTTGCACACACATAAGCCATGGCCTGATCCCTGACATATACAGGCAGGGACTCTCAGCCATCTGGCCAGATGAGACAGTTGGATAGGCACATGCTCTATCTTTGACTCTCCATTCTGACTCAACATGACTACACACATGCGCGCACACACACACACACTCAATTTACACTTACTCTGAGGGTTTGTCATTTATCTCAAGGGTTGCTGTAGAGAACTCTGGTGGTCACAGATAGTGACCTAGCCCACAGCTATGCAGCTTCCCTCAAAGTCGTACATTTAGAATCCAAATTCAGGGCCTGAGCGTCTGCCTGCGGGTTTTATTATGGACAGAAGGTCAGACAGCGAAGAGAGAGTGAAGGCACTGGAGATAATTGGGAGAGGAGGAATGAGTGAGATTAAAGTGAATGAGATAATTGGAAGATAGAGAACAGAACACACTGTATGACTTTTTAAGAGAAAGTCGGGCTGCAGGAGCTTTCTTTGTAATTTGTAAAGTGGCTTTGTCACATAGTGTTACTACACTTTTATACACAAGTAAGGCTTTACTTTTTAATGTGTCCTGACATACAGTAAAACTTTCAGCTACATTTATCTAAGAAATATACAGGCAGTGTTTGCAACACCATGTTTCACTGCAGGTGGATTAAATGTTATCATTTCCGTTTCGTGTTCTACGTTATCTAGGTCCTCTGTTCAAGTCTTCTTTCTCTTCTTTTTTTTCTTTAAAGGTGTGCTCTGCAGGAATTGGCATCTGCGATTTGTAAACAGAATCACCAGCAATAGTGTAAGCCAACCAGCTTTGCCTGCTTGTTGTTTGGCCTCACTATATTTGCATTTTTTCAGTCACTTTTGCTTCTTCTTGGATTCATGCTGCTGACCGTCGGGCATCTGGTCACTACTTTTTCCTGAAGTCCCAACCTCACCTACACAGTGTACCCAGGAACGTCCCACACGTAGAAAAATAAGAATGAGAAAAAATAAGAACATACAGGCTGAGGGCAGAAAAAGATTCACCACCACACACTTCTAGTGGGTCATAAGTGACGATAGAGAGGGATTACTTTGAGTCCTTAGATTGCTTTTTGTGAAAATCCTGCATAATATACCTTGAAAGATTCCGTCGTGATGAAGAGGGAGCTGCGCCAGAAGGCAAAGCTCTCGATTTACTGGTCCATCTACGTCCCAACCCTCATCTATGGTCATGAGCTCTGGGTAGTCACCGGAGGGATGAGATCGCAGATACAAGCAGCTGAAATGAGTTTCCTGCCTGGGGTGGATGGGCTCAGCCTTAGAGATAGGGTAAGGAGCTCGGACCTCCGGAGGGAGCTCGGAGTAGAGCCGCTGCTCCTTCGTGTCTAAAGGGGTCAGTTGAGGTGGTTGGGGCATCTGATCAGGATTCCTCCTGGGCGCCTCCCGTTAGAGGCGTCCTAGGCACGTCCCACTGGTACGAGGCTCCGGGACAGACCCAGAAGGGATTACATGTCTCACCTGGCCTGGGAACGCCTTGGGGTCCCCCAGGAGGAGCTGGAAAGTGCTGCTGGGGAGAGGGACGTCTGTAATACTTTGCTCAGCCTGCTGCCCCCGCGACCCGGCCCTGGATAAGCAGATGAAAATAAATAAATGGATGGATGGATGTATACTGTGCAGTTGCTAAAAGTTAATCCACACCCTACAGCCAATTCTCAGTAGCCACCTACGAAGGCCAAATCCCTGCCATCACTTCATGTATGGAGCCTCATAACGGTTTTAATGGCTGATATCTTTAATGCACATCATTAATGAAACTGCATGACTCCCCTGGGTACCTTACTCCAATAAAAGATCAATCAATAGATATTAGCACCTCTACGCTTACACATGCTGAATACTTCATGCAGCAGAAAGCTGATAATCTCACTCAGTCTTCATATCAATTCCACACGCTCTCCCAGCTCATGAGTATCTAATAACTTTGAAATTGAAGCACTGACTTAGGCCGTCATCCATCTTCTTTAAGTCAAGTCTTCGTCCCAGTATTCTTATGATAATATTGCCTATACTGCTTCCCACACATGCGAATAACTTGCCTTCCCCTTCTGGCGGCGCCTCGCCCTGTGTGTTGAAAATAGCTGCGGCTAGAAGACAACTTGTGTAACATTGATTTGAAATTCAATCTAGACAGCTACCTTGGGGCCCGGGGCCAATTCTTAGATCCTTTTCCGATACCAATGCTGGAGGAAGTGAAAAAGCGTGGAGGAAAAATAAAGAGGAATCAGCCGAACAGTCAGGAATACCCACAAAATGTACATATATATATACACACTCACAGTATTCAGCTGTTTGCAGATATAAACACATGACATACACACGCAGCCTTTGCAGTCTTTGTGCTCTCTTTGAGACTTCTGCATGTATTGCTGCTGACAGACAAGCACCCTCTGACACAAATCACCAGGCTGAAGAGGTTTTATCTCCGAATCTTTCATCCGGTCCTCCATCCTTCTACCTGTCTGTCACCTTGAGAGGTGTTGTGAGTACTCTGAGGTGCCATTTACCCAAGAGTATCCTGAATACATCGCAGTAATTACTTTCTTTGCACACTCATAAAGGACTCTAAGCGGGCTATTCCACAGGAGAAAAGGCATGCCGTAGTGCACCTCCTTTGATATCACAGTGTCAAGAGGGAGGGAAAATGATACTTTGGTGAAATTTGTTTTGTAAACACAAGTGGCGCGGAAAATTGGTTAGGGAAGAGAAGAGCAAGAGAGGGAATGAGAGAGACAATTGACATGGGTAGAGAGAGGGAGTAAGTGGAAGAAAAAAAAAGGAGAGGAGAGAAGCTGCTGGATGCTTGATAATTGGTGTTAAGTAGGGTCAGGCTGGCGAGAGGGAATTTCATTTGGCTGCACGGTGACCAAGCAGAATTGGTAAATCAAAGCAGGTTAGACAAAACTAAGCAGGGTTTAATATTATTGAATCTCCTCTTATCCTTCTCTCTCCTCCTTTATGGGAAACTTATTAGTTATTCCCTTCTTGTAGACTTTTTAATGGTGTACTCTGACCACTTGATCTTGTTTAGAGGATGAAATAACTTAGAAGAAGTTAAGCCCCAAGAACACATTTGTGCATACTTTGCTACTCATTGTCTTGAGGTTACATCCATGTAGTTGACTAGATGAGAGCATAAGCATATTATGCATCATGTTGTGTTTGTGGGGAAAGCAAAGCAAAAAAGGAAAGCAAAAGGACAAAAATTGACATATTCTAAACTTCAAAAATGTTGCCTGATATCAGACTGAATTGACATCTTGCTACATCAGTCTGATATTGCGTCCACCCAAATCATTTCTTGTAGGCGAGGGAGATTTGGTTTTCCCTAACCAATCACGAGAGACCACCGTATCTGCTTAAAACTGTCTTCATTTTTAGTTCCACACTGATTCCTAGGTATGCCAATATACTTATTTTGCTTGGGAGCAAAGTAGAAACAAACTATGATGTCGGTCAGTATTGTGAAGACATGTCGATTTAGAACAGCCTTGATAGCAGCATCTTTCTTGTACTAACTGCAGTTCTTTAAATGGCCACTTGAGGCCGGCTCCATAACCCAGTGAGTCCCCATAGACCCCCATGTTTGCAGCCTCGTACAAAACTGGTTTCTGTCTCTATAGATAATTTCAACATTCATGAAAACTGTACAGGGGGTGATTTTTTTTTTAAAAAACTCACCCAGTGATATTTAATCAAAGTCTTAAAGTTATGCGTATTTGGCTGTCTACCAATAGTGTTCGCAGTTTCTCCATAAGATCCCTCCCTTGCTCCTCCACAGGGCCAACCTCTTGCCCAAATATGGTCACTTCTCGCTCCAAAAAACCAAGATGGCCACGACTCATATGGCGAACTTGAGACTTCAAAACTGGGGTCCACAAATCAATGGGGTGACGTCACAGAAGCTACGTCCATTTTTTCTACAGTCTATGGTTTCACTGCTTGACAGTGCTTAACGACATATTGGGTGCGGTTACGTGATTGTTCTGATTGGAAAGGGGGCGGGGCGAATGTTACGTGTTTACGTTTACCGGAAGAAAACACTGTAGTCCTCGCTCCGGATAACTAGATGCTTGACGACGCCGTTCTTAGTGCCTTTTCGGGCTTGTTTTGCTTATATTCTTGAAGCAGCAGTATGACAACAACCTTGTTCGGCTAATGCTTCATCTGCTGAGGAGGAGAAGGGAGGTAGAAGACTGTGCTTTGGCGAATGGAAACCGGTTAGTGCAACGAGTCTGACTGCTCTATCTCAGCCCGTTGCTATGCGCGCTATATACGTCATCGTGCGCAGAAAGACCGGAATGAATTTAAAGAGGAATGAGTGTATACAAGTGCGAGAAATTCTTTCATTCGGAATTAGAAACGGAATATTCCAGCCCCTTACATCGGACTGAATTTTCAATCGCATTGGCCATTTTCATTCTGAATTAGGTGTTTACAAGATCACTTTTAATAGGAATGAACTTTAATTCCGAATGAAAAGGGAATTAAACTGTCCATGTAAACGCACTCATTGACAACAGCATCAGTCCCGCCCATGGTGCTGATTGGCAAATTGTTAGTATAAATGAGCCTTAAGCTGATATCGCAAAATACTTAGCAAACATTTGCTAATATCCATATCCATTTGTTACGGAGCGACATTATCAATTACATGGAGTCATGTTTCTGGTCACCTGATGAACGATGGTCAAGTATTCACTCTCTTTGTCTTCCTTTGTTGCTCCTGATGAAAATATTTGGCTCTCAAACTGTCAAATGCTTCACTTTGTTCACCAGTTAGTTTCTTACTGTGTCTGCACTGTTTGATCTCAGGCAGTTAGTGTGCAGTGGATTTCTTGAGTTTTTTTTTTTTTTTTTTTAACCCCAATTTTTTTTGCGGAACACAGCTGTGAGAATTACCAGAACAGTAAAGTTGTGGGCTGGACAGCTGAACAATGAGCTGAACTCGCTATGAAGCTCCATAATGCCAGAGCTGCAGATTCATAATTCTCTGTAGGTTCATCACCATGAGCGTCATTTGATATATTGTTATTAAATACATATAACGTTTATAGCCGCTTTAAAATGCAACAAAATTTTGTAACTACACAGAGAAAAAGCTCTTACGTGATGGAGTCATGGATAGTTTACATTGTATGTTCAAAATCTTTTCATTTGTGTGTGTGTGTGTGCATGAACAAGTGCTGCAGTTGCTTTCACCCAGATCTCACAGCAAAACTCTCCCCATGTCTTCTTAGCCACCCACACAAACACACACACACACAGAACAGAGGGCCAGACAGAGACAAAGACGCCTGTCAGTGGGGGGCTAAAATCTGCTGTGGATTACCAATAGATGACAGATCTCCTGTGCACCCTGCCTGTATCTCTGTCTGTTCTCTCTCTGGCTCCTTCTTTGTGTTGGATCAGTAACAAGATGCCATTACAGCAGTGGGTCAGTGGGTGTATGTACTGTGTGTTTTGTTTACACACTGCATTCTGTCCCGATATTTAGTCAACATGAACATTTAATTCCAAAAGATGACATGGAAAGTGATTAGTGCGTTGATTTTGTCTCACTGGGTTTGTCTCTGCTGCCCCCTCTCTGTCACCAACATGTATCATCGGTTTGGCTGTGTGATAGTGTGTGTGTTTGTGTGTGCGTGTGAAAGAGAGAGAGAGACACACACAGAAAGAAAAGAGGAGTGTGTATGCAGAGTCTGGGCCACAGCTGTTGGTGCTGTTCTCCCATCCCTCTAATATAACCCTCCACTGTGCAGGTCTAAGCTCATGAAAGAACATTAAAACTGCCGAGTCAGCACAAACTGAGTCCACACAGGCAAGCAGTTCAGCTTCATCACTTCACACACACACACACACACACACACACACACACACACACACTCCTGAAGATTCCGCTGAACCGCGTGCAGCATATTTGCAGTAGCCTAATCACACTCTACTCCAGATAAAAAGCCTTTTATTATCAAGGACACTCAGTCATAAAGGGGCTGTGTGTTTAACTGTGAGGGGAAATTATTTATTTGGGTTATTTCTTCATAGTGTGTGTTCTTGTGTGCCTGGCTTTTCACATCACAAACAAAGCTACTGCCTCACATTCAAAAATCTAAGCTTCCCCCCTAACAGGAAATTGCATTTACATCTCGGTGACCATGGCAACCAAAGCCTGTAATACCTGTCAGTCAGGTTTACGTTACACAGTCTCCAAAGAGGAAAGTGAAATCAGGGAAGAGGTGGAAAAAAAATCATCTATGGTGGACTAGCTTGTAAGGAAAGACCGCTGTGGCAGATCAGAGACAGATACAGACTCAGTGATCACAGCCTGGCCGTAGAGACCGGCAGACACAGGAAGACCAGGCTGCCTATTGAAGACGGGCTGTGTCAGCTCTGTCCTCAGAGACAGGTGGAGACAGGGCAACATTTCCTGCTACAGTGGAGCACAAAAAAAAGACATCAAAACAAAGTTCTTTACAAAAATTAAATGCAAACTCCTACTGTCTCAAGCGAGGGAGTTCAAGTATCTCGAGGTCTTGTTCACGAGTGAGGGTAGAACAGAGTGTGAGATGGATTGGCGATTTGGTGTGACTTCAGCAGTGATCGTCATGGTGAAGAGAGAGCTGAGCCTGAAGGCGAAGCTTTCGATTTACTGGTCCATCTACGTCCCAACCCTCACCTATGGTCATGAGTTCTGAGTAGTGACCGAAAGAATGAGATCGCAGATACAAGCGGCCGAAATGAGTTTCAGCCTTAGAGATAGGATAAGGAACTCGGACATCCGGAGGGAGCTCGGAGTGGAGCCGCTGGTCCTTCGCATCGAAAGGGGTCAGTTGAGGTGGTTCGGGCATCTGATCAGGATGCCTCCTGGGCGCCTCCCACTGGAGGTGTTTCGGGCACGTCCCACTGGTAGAGACCCCGGGGCAGATCCAGAACACGCTGGAGGGATTACATATCTCATCTGGCCTGGGAACACCTTGGGGTCCCCCAGGAGGAGCTGGAAAGCGTTGCTGGGGAGAGGGACGTCTTGGGTGCTTTGCTTGGCCTGCTGCCCCTGTGAACCAGCCCTGGATAAGCGAATGAAAATGGATGGATCCCCTGTGAACCAGCCCTGGATAAGCGAATGAAAATGGATGGATGGATTGTCTTAAATTGTAATTGTGTTTTGGCAACACATCTTTCTATCTTTCTTTCTTTCTTTCTTTCTTTCTTTCTTTCTGTCTGTCTTACTGGCTGTCCATGCAGAGTAACTTCTTAAAGCACAAGCTGTTTTATGAAGAAAAAGCCTCCATTTCACATCTCAGTGTTGGAACTTTGCTTCTTTTTGTGCCACCGAGCCTTTTAACAACACTGATTATCTACACATGATAAGGTGCCTCGATAAAAGGCCTGTTTGAGTGATAACAAGGTGCGTCACAGGCGCATTGAGTGCTCCGGCTCATAAGGTCACCTTTTAAAACTGAGGGCCCTCGGTACCTTTTATTCCACCCTCTCTTCATCTACACAGTATCTCTCCCCTGGCTTGCACCCTGAAAATAAAAACACCATTAGTCCCCTCCTCGCTCTGAGTGAGAAGAGAAGGGATCACAATAGTAGCAATTGATTTATGGGTAAATGGCTGCTTCCTTGACATGTAAAAGAATAGGAGGACAGTTTCTGTAGTCAGGGAAAATTGGGAGGGAAGGAGAGAAGGCGGAGGGAAAATAATGCACCCTGAAGTCCAATCCACACTAATGGAGTGGAGGAGGGGAGGAAGGATAACGCAGGGCAGAGCAGGGGGGGATACAGTTAAGTGGCAGCATGTATGATATATGTGTGTGTGAGCTTTAGCTGACTGTGCACAAGCAGAGCAGGTTAATGTCAGGTGTGTGAGAAAGAGAAAGCAAGTGTGCGAATGTGGGGAGATAATATCCTGCTGGCAGATAAGGGAGCAGACAGACGGACACAGGGAGAGACAGACAGACACAAAGAGGCTTCTAGCAGTTCCTGACTCAGATCCATGGCTTGGTTGGCAGGGATTCACATCTCCTGGATGTTTGTCTGTCTCTGTGTGTGTGTTGGTGTGTTTGCTGGGAGGAATTGCAGGATGTGAGCAAGAATCTCATCCAGCTTCCCTTCAGCAGCCTTGTCCACGCAGGCTTTGGTCTCATGCGTCAGCTTCTGTCCTAGAAAGGGATGCAGACGCTGAGATGAGTTTCACCCCGCAGGAGATGAAAATCTGATGAAAGCTGAGGAGAGTGGTGTGGAGAGGAGCAGAGATGTCTCGAATCAAAAGATGGCTTGCTAAAACATTTAAGCGCTTGGTCATTATAGAGATATTATTTTGGAATACCTTACTGATGTCTCTGTTACGATGTTATTTATAACATCATCCCACACACACAATATGCACCCACAGAATTCTGACCACACTTGTGTAGATTTTCATGTTCTCTTAAATGAATATGGTCTATCATACTACAAGCAACAGGCAATGAGTCATTTTCAATGGCATGAAGCCACAAACTGATGCCCGGCGCCCGACACTGTGGACGGGCTTGACGGGCTTCAAATAAAAGTTGATCTGGCCTCAACTTTTTTCAGCGCCCTAATGACACAATAAAACATCAACCAATCACATGGGTTTTTTTCTTGCTATGGTACTGTGTTAATAAGCTTTTGTTAGCTGATGCTATGCTAGCTTTGTGTGCATTGCGGTGCACATGGGGATGCAATCAGGCAGCAAAATAAGATGTTAAATTGGGGCTCAGACATTGATCAAAAGCAAAGATATTTTTCTGACCAAATACAAACTTTAGATAATGATCAGTGGCGGTGCTTTTTGGCAGACACACAGATGCCCATGACAATTTAGCTACATAATGAGCGTTGGAGCAACACTTCAGCGGAAACTCAGCGATAATGTAGCTGGTCACACCGTTGCATTATTGATCATAGTGTGAACACAGCATGAGAGTAGAACCGACATTACTTTTTGCTGTTGTCATTTGACTAGCAAAAGAAGATGGTGATTGTTGTTCGAGGTGACAATACGTGTCAGTGGGGCTGTAAAGTGTGTCACCCTCACTAGTTTGAGAACGCCGTTTTAGCATATCCTGACACCTACAACCGCACACTAGGGCTGCAACTACCGATTTTTTTCATTGTCGACTAATCTGTCGATTATTTCTTCGATTTGTCGACTAATCATTTTATCAAAAAATGTGTTAAAACGTTGAAAAATTTCGGTCTGTCTCTCCCAAACCCCAAAACTATGTCATCTTATGTCTTGTTTCGTACTCACACCAAAGGGTTTTAGTTCACCGACATGGGAGAGTGTGTAAAGCTGCCAATATCTGAACGTAAGAAGCTGCAATAAGAGAATTTCGGGGTACTGTTATAGTACTTTTCTATGAAAAATGACTCAAACCGATTAGTCGACTACTAAAATAGTCACCGATTATTTTAATAGTCGATTAGTCATCGATTAGTCGACAAATCATTGCAGCCCTACCGTTCACCAATCCAAGTTTCTCTCTTTCACCAAACTATGACTAATGTTAGCTTAACTGCCTTGTTAACGCATCATAAAACACACCTTATTCAACAACTAAAATTCACCAAAACCATCTTTGTTAGTCTTGTTAGTCATCTAATTATTTTGTCCACTGTTCCAATAATCACCAGCTCTCGTTTGGTCAAATTAAATCTGTAATTCATTGAGATAGATGTGAAAATATATTCTGATCTGCACGCTGTTTGTCCCCACAGTCTCTCTAATCCTCTCAGTTATCACTCGTTTTACAGACACAGCTAAACTTTCAGTTTACATGTTTCAAAAACATACAAACGGCAACAAAAGAAACAAGGACATGACAGTTAAGGTGATATTTTTAAAAGTAACGGAGTGCTTATTTGAACGTTACTGCTCCACTGCTCATTTGGTCATTACTGCAGACCCTCACCTCACTGAATTTGCACTTGCCGCATGTCGGTTTGGTTTTTCGGAAGTATGTACGGACGTTTGCTATGAAAATCGCTTTAAAAATGGCCGCCGCTCTGACCATTCCGCTACACTGATTTAAATGTGAATATTCATTCTACTCTTATTCATTTCTAGGGGAATGGCAAAAGCACAGAGCTCAATTTTAACAGATCTAATTCAATTTAGGGTGGATAATACATCTAACTATATTTCTGTAACAACAGCGATTAAATCACATTAAAAAGAAACGTATGGCATTGATTTGAATATGATCCTGCTGATGTTGTGTTTAATATATTCCTAAACGCTATCTTTCAGGCAGACCCGGGACCAGGAAACCCCTCCAGACTTCTTCTACTTCTCCGACTTTGAGAGGCACAACGCTGAGATTGCTGCTTTTCACTTAGACAGGTGAGTTATATCATCCTTATCCCCCTGGAAAAAAACCCTGTTGTGCTGAGATGTCTTTGTGTCTAATCTGTTTCCTGTCCGAGTGCGTTTTAAAATCATCGACATGTCCGTTCATGCAGACAACACTTTAACCCATTTATAAAGCGGAGATGAGCCTTATTGGACTTAAGCTGTGAAAATTTGAATGGGATTTAGTACACGAGGGATTAGATAACACTCAGAGCGCCGGGATCATCTCCTTTTCTTGCTGCTGAGTATATTGATTTCAACATGATCCTTTTACTCTACAGACTTCAGCTGACAAGGTAAAAAAAAACTTCTCAACACAGAGGAACACTAAGAAGAGTCAAACATGGTAGTTTGGGATTCTGGGGGAGGATGATTAATGGCACGCAGGTCGTCTTAAGGTCTGCTGAGGGCGTGGTAATTACTTCACACATGCTCACAAACACACACACTCTCGCTCTTTGTTAGATGAGGTCAGCGACATGTGTTTGCGTGGGCAGGAAGATGGAGCCGAGCAGGAAATCACAGGCACGCCATTACCACCGGGACATGGTTTGAGAGTGGAGGCGGGGGGTGCCTCCGGTGCCCCTAAAGAGCAGTTTGCTTTTGGATTGCGTGCACCATGCGGGGCTGCCTATGAATTATAGACCAGTTTCCTGACCACAGCAGCCTCTGGATACCAGTCTGAGCTATTGCTAGTTTACGGCTTCATACTGAAGTAGGAATGCAGAGTAGGAGGCTAAAACTTTCTTTAATTTGATTTCTAATTCGAGACGGTTCTGATGAAATACACCAAAATATCCGTAAGATTTAAGGGGAAAAGGCAGCATCACCTCTTTCCAGTAATTACTTCTATTTTTCAAGGGCTTTTTTATAGTCTCTATTCTTTGCCATATTACCATCTGTTGTGAACTCCCTTTGACTCAAGGGTGTGTAACAGGCAGAGCGCGCACAAACAGAAGCTCGAGTGCACTCTCGCGGGCACACACATATGCACACGCACACACACAGGTGCTCCTTTGTCACCAGGGTCGGACGTGACGGTGCAGTTTGCGGCTCCTGAATGCCGTCCTCTGTAGGCTAAAGTTTCACCAACTCTGTTCCACTCAGCTGGACTGTGTGTTTGTGCACCTGATCCCAGGAGGCTTAGCTTTAGTCTTAAACAGGTCAGGGTCATTTGGACAGGTAATATACGGCGAGGCAGGCTAAACAGGGGCTGAATAGATATAGTGTTCTGACATAAGAGCCTAAGAAAAAGGGAGCACAAGAGTTTGAGACCATAAAGTGCGGGATTAACACACGCTTTTCCATCTAAATATGGGCAGAGGGTTTGAGTGTGTATTTGAAAGACAGGTGGAAGTGAGACACATACACACACACACACCTTTTCCATCCTTGTGTTGTTTGGAAGCGGACGTTGGATGTCAATAAACGTTGCCTTTTAATGCCAATCACAAAAGCAGACAGTAAAGATGATGAATGATTTAACATCTTGCGCTGCTGCGATGATACAGATCACGTCTTGTACTGACAGGTTGGATTGGAAACCACTAAACATCATTCTCCTGTAAAGAAAACATATCCTGATGTCCCACTTTTTCTTTGGGCTGTTTTTATTTACAGAATGATGGACGTATACTGAGTAAAAGTACATCCTGTTGTTGTGTAGGTATATAGGTAATGTACATTAATAGATAAAGAAGCAAGGAAGGTGCAGAAACCAGGAGCGCTGGCTGGGACAGAGCAGCTCACAGAGGCAGGGCAGGTGCTCAGTGTTCATAGCTCTCCTGGTTGGCTGGGGACGCTCTAAAAATCTGCACCACCTGGGGCACCATGGGAGAATGAGCTGGAGGCTGAAGTTGTTTTGTTGCTGCATCTGTTCAGGGCAAACTTAAAGTTATGCTTTTACTTATTTTCTGTTATATATAAAAATTATAGTGCCAGATGTTCACAGTAAACACGGCCAAAGTTTCAAATAATGAGGTAAACATTTGTGAAAGTAGTTTAACAGGCTTCAGAGCATTCTGAATACTCTGTTTCCAATGTTTAAATATTGGCTATTTTTCACTGTAGAAAGTGCCGCTTAACTCTATTACAGTTGACCCTTTGCTAAGCCCCGCCCCTTATTGTCCAACAAGCGGTCGCAGTAAGCATGGAGCCCACACTGTAACTAACTGCACTCCCTGAAGAAATGTTATCATATTTTTGGAAAATGAAAGAGTGATTCCAGAGAGAAGCAGACAGAGGGGTCTACAGTCTGTGTTTGAAGGATATATCCAGGATG
>NC_065523.1:27183012-27234582 GCF_006386435.1 Epinephelus moara | reverse complement strand
AGCATGTGTATACATTCAGCAGGCTATATCTTCAGTAGCTAGCTAGCTAACCCTACACTTTTCAGGGTCTGATTTTGGTTTTGGAACAGGGAAGAAACGTATATCTTTTTCCAACCTCTCCAGGTAATGAGTATCATTAATACACGACGTGCCCCAGACACAACATTTAGCTCCAAATCCACAAAACCAGCCTGAAAATGAAGGAAATCTGAAATGACTGCATTAGAGTCAGTGGAGCACAGCTGTGTTGATGTCGGGCCCTGCTCTGAGCTGCGGAACTTAGCAAGGGTCAATTCCCTAGCTGCACTGATCATTCAGAGATATAGATTGTGCAGTTATGGAAGGCCTGGAAACGCTAACCAATCAGAGCAGACTGGGCTTTTTTAGGAGGGGGGCTTAAAGGAATCCTTCACCGGCAAAATGACCACTTGTCAGTTACTCATCACGTTAGCTTGAGTTTATGAAGAAAACCATGGTTTCTACCATGGTGAACGAAGAACCCAAAAAAGCGAACATTCTTCATGAATTAAGTAAATGAGGGTTTTATATTGTAGCATTTTAGCAAAAATGCATGTGTTTGTGAAGTATTGAGTAAATGACTTGATAAATGAGACTTGGATTATATTTCATGAGCTGTGTGAGAGTCTGTAAACAGATGACAGTGACTTAAATTCATGAAGAAAAACAAAGCTTTCTGCACAAATTCAACATAACATGCAGTGAGTAATTGATCTACAAATGGTTATTTTGCAGGTGAAATGAAGTGTTTCAGACATAGGGTGAATACAGGTATGTAACAGTGTGAGGAAAAGTATTAAGTTTGAATGTAAACTTGCTCTACTAGTAACCCAAAACACAAGAATGAACCTGAAAATGAGCATAATAGGTCCCCTTTATGTAATTGGCAATTCACTGTATTTCAAATTTTTACCTTTGTCTACTCTGTCTGTCTCTTTCTGTAGAATCCTTGACTTCCGTAGAGTTCCTCCGGTGGCAGGGCGACTTGTCAACATGACGAGGGAGATCAGGGATGTGACGCGTGATAAGAAGCTGTGGAGGACCTTCTTCATCTCTCCAGGTAGAGACTCCGCCAGCCTCTGCAGCTTGGCACAGTGATGCTGCTTCTTGGCTGCCTCACTCACACTGTTTGGACAGAACACAGAACAACTCTGGCTTCACTTGTAAGACACTGCAGCTTTAACAAACTGGGCTGTGTACAAAGAGAGTGATGGTAGTCTGAGTGTGTGTGTCACAGTCTGCTCAGTGCAAATGGCAAGAATGCGTGGTGATAAATACAGCCATAGCCAAAAGTCACCACAGGGTGGCACTGTAGATCAGATTATCCTCAAAAGCTCTACATAGATTAACAGATCAACAAAAATGTATTAAAATCACTCCATAAAACAAAGAATAAGATTGTTTCATTTAATCCAAATGAATTAAATAAAACAATGTTAACCCTGCCCAGACCAACTAGAATTTATGTCATTTTCTTATTTATTTATTTTTTATGTTGCAAGATTGTGGTTATAAATTGCCACTGACCACAGCAAATCAAGATTAAATATTTAATATTTAACAATATTTATTTATCTACTTATTTATTATTATTAGAATTATTATTATTATTACTATTTGTTTTTAATTTTGTTACATTCAGAACTTTTATTCTGTCATCATCACCATAGGGGGAAAAATCCTAAATTTGAGTAAGGTTACTTAACAGCATAAACAAATCCGTATTTTATTTTATTTTTATTTTTTTTATTAAATCAAATTTCTTTAATGACTGAATGTAATTTATGGTGCTGCTAGACTGCTCCGTTAAAACAGGTGCCACAGTCTGTACGCAGCAAGCAGTTATTTGAGCACAGTGAAAATGTTTTTTTAAAAGACTAAACACCAACAAATATTGATTGAGACAGAATCTTTCATAAGATAAAAACATGCTGTGAATTTTGGAAATTATTACATCTACCTTTTTTGAAAACATTTTGACTTTTGGACGTTACAATGCTCTGGAGTTATTGGAAACCTTTGGATCACACGAGTCGGAAACAATCCTAAGTAGCCACCACTGGAATCTATAATACTAACAATATAAGCCTCAGTAGCCTAAACTTTTCCTGCAACTGTGCAGAAATAATATGTTTAAATAAAATGAACAGGCATGCAAAAAGAAAAAAAAAAAGCTGCGCAGAATTTGAATACTGATATAGAATTTGATGTCAGCGTTATAATTGCAGGGCTCCTGTGGATCCTTGAAAAGTCTTAAATGGCACTGAATTTATTAATCTAAAAATAAGGCCTTAATTGAATATAAAATGTCTTAAATCAATATCTAAAAAATAAAATCTTAATGCTGACATGGACAGTAGGATTTTATTAGTAATTTTTTCTAACATTGCATTGTAAAATCTCAAAATTATTTGCACTGGCAAAATTATTATTGGCAAAATTCTCTCTTTTTTTCTGATGACTTATCCAGTTTCTTTTCACATTGACATCATGCAAATCAGGGTAGAAGAACCAACAGCACTCATATTTTGTTTCTTTGAGGCACAGTTATCATTATACTCTGGTATGAGGTATGATATGGAGAAGTGCAAAATCAACAAAATGACCTATTTAAGCAAGATTTAACAGCATTGCTGAAACCAGTTCAAGGCAATACATAGGAGGCTTGGCGTTTTTTAAAGTTGATAGGAATCAAGGCAGAGGGATTCCACATGCAGAGAAACACAAAATCACCATGTCATGTCTTATGTTACGATAAACATTTGGGCAAAACTGTCTCTAATCCTAAGTAACTGATGTTACTGATGGTTTTTTTCTTCCCTCAGTTTTGTTTTTTGTAAAATTGGTCTTAAATTTCATTCGGAGTGGGATTACAAAGGTGTAGGAACTCTATGAACAAAGCTATTTGGTGAAGCCCCGGCGGAAACTATAGTCTCATTCAGTGTTTCAAATAGATGCATATTATGCAAAGCAGATCACTTGTCACAGATATGTAGTCGTCAGGATGCTACCATGAAGAAGATTAGAAAAATATCATTGATGAACATTAAAGCAACAAATTAAACATCTGTTTTCTCAATATGCTGATGAGCCTGTGAGCACTGAGAGAATGAGGAACAGGTTTCCTAATGAGAAGGTTCAGAGTTAAATTATAAAATTTGGTTGAAAACAAAATTCAAATGAAATGCTGTCTGCACTTTGAGCAGCCAGTTTGATGAGTATTCACATCGTCTCAAAAGGACGACTCTTGATTTACCATCTCTGCTTGGTCAGCACTCTGCTCCCAGCCTCTGTGACCTGTGTTTAACTCTGCACCTGAGATTAGAAAACCTCCACCACTTGAATATTTCACTGTCTTCATCTTTTCTCCTCAACGTCTCCATGTTTGCCTCCTCGTTCATATTCAGCCACGATGCACAAACCACTGGGTGCTTCCTCTTTGACACCATTTCTAAATCAATCTTTTCTCTCCTCAGCCAATAATGTCTGCTTCTACGGGGAGTGCTCCTACTACTGCTCTACTGAGCACGCTCTGTGCGGCAAACCGGACCAGATCGAAGGCTCGCTGGCAGCCTTCCTGCCAGACCTGAACCTCGCCAAACGGAAGACGTGGAGAAACCCCTGGAGACGCTCCTACCACAAGCGCAAGAAAGCAGAGTAAGAAAAGACACTAATGGACCACGTTCATGAATCTGTCATCACTCCTCATGATTTCAGAGTCAGGGCTTCAACTCTGCTGTATCTTTTTTTAACATACAAACACCTTATATTTCTGTTTTTATTCTTTCCTTAATGGCTATTTTAACAAAAATTTTGAAGATGTTTGCCAGTCCATAAAAGTGTGACTGATCCTGTAACTGGGCTTTGAGTATTTGGGGAAGCCCTTTGCAGTCTGCTCAGTGGTTAGACTGAATAGGTCTTTAACTGGGATTCATCAGTCTAATAATCTAATCTAATAGTTTTAACTGTAATCTTAGGAGGACCTAGTGCCACTACGTGTGTGTGTGAGAGTGACAGGGAGTGGGAAGAGAAGGTGGAAGGTGGACTATTGCACACTATGTTTCTCTAAGTTATTAATTACTCAGAATGCCGTGAGTTTGGCCGCATCACTAGCTGCAAAGCAGGCGCTTTAGTTGCAGGCGGATAACCTTCCACAATTCATCTCACCTGTTCTTTTTCCCTCATCAAACTGCCATTTTAATTGCTGGTAACAGGGGTCAATGACTGCGTTGACGACACTGGCCTCTTTGTGTCTCTCTCTTGCCACCTCCTTTCAACTTCCTCCACCAGTTTAATGGTGAGAAAACAAACAAACAAAAAACAAAGCATTTAATAATGAAGCAACGCCTCGCCACTCTCCATATGTCATCTACAAAACACACCCTCCCAATTTGGCGCTCTATTCAAGCTGCAAAATCTTCCCAGCTCTCCCATTGCATTGTCTATGCCGCTGCTGCACTGCATCGGTACTGCTGCTCGCTTTTTCAGCCCCACCTCCACCCCCACCTGCAAGCTCCGGCTAAGGTGGGAAATATTTAATCATCACTCCCCAACATCTCATGTAGACATATCTGCAGGAGGCGATGAGGCCGGAGTCTAGACGCCAAACTCTAACTATGTTCTGCTGTTGAAATAAACATCTAAAACATGAGTTGTCTGGCTGAACTGATTAAGTCGTCGATTACCGTGGCAACAATTGAAGCTTCGAAGCTTCAGGTCAGCCCTGCTTTCTGCCCTTTCAATTGTCGGTCTACTTGAACCATTGTGCAGCATTTGGTTCTCCATGTACCAATCAAACCCTTCATACAGAATAAAATCTACTTGTAAAAAGGACTTTCTTCAACTTAAATCATGAAGACCATTCAAATAATTAATGGTAATGGTAATTAAAAACTTTTTGTATATATAAAATCATATTTTAAATGTATTCTCAGGTGGGAGGTGGATCCAGATTACTGTGACGAGGTGAAGCAGACTCCTCCGTATGACCGAGGCACTCGACTGCTGGACGTCATGGATATGACCATCTTTGATTTCTTAATGGGTAAGAGTCAACATCACACATAAATATATCATGTTTACATGTTTATCATGTTGAATAAATGGCATATATATGCATCTTTGTGTCCTCAAACTTTCTTTCTCCTTGTCCAGGTAACATGGATCGACATCACTATGAAACTTTTGAGAAGTTTGGAAATGACACCTTCATTATTCACCTGGACAACGGAAGAGGGTAAAAACATTCAGCTGCTTTTAAAGTGTCTGTCTTAGCAACTACTAAATATTTTACCCACTGTGAGGAAACTAGTTAAATAAAAGAGACATCCTGCAAATTCGGAGGTATTACATAGCAAATAAATTGACCTACTGTATCTGCACACTGGAAGTATTTCTCAGGAAGCTCAACAAGTTTCATCAGAGCGAATGAGTGTGTCAGTGATCATTTCTGCTCCTTCCCTCGTAGGTTTGGAAAACACTCCCATGATGAGCTGTCCATCCTGGTGCCTCTCAGTCAGTGCTGCAGGTCAGTCTTTTGTTGGTTCATTTGGTCGGGTTAATGTTTTTTTGTCCTGCTAGCGACAGGGCTTAAAGAATGTCGATCAGACGAGTCAGCCTTTCCAACACTTAAGACCAAAGCACAATATCTCAACAACTTCTGGCCGACTTGCCTTGAAATCTCCCACAGAGAATGAGTTGTTATGCATTTGGTGACCTGGCCCAGGGTCTGAAATCAGCACCCGCCACCCGCCAAATTGTTGGCAGTGGTGTGTAAAATTGTCAGGCCATCTGGCACTTTGGCAGACAGGGAAACGCACGACAGAAAGACACATTTAGTAAGATAAGCATATGACTGGATAGAGCTACACATTGGAAAGGCGCTCGCAACTGCTGTATGGAAGCAACGCTATCGGCCGTAGAACCATAACTTGCTCTGATTGGCAGTCAAAGTTCGCCAAATCCTTACCAATGACCATCGGTTTAAAAGATGTTGCACATAGGCACAGTACATTCATGAATGCACATGCATGTGTACAGTACCCTTGACCCCAGAAATGTAAGGATCCCTGAAAGCCATGGCATAACTTATACACTGAATCTACCATGCATGTTATGTTTTATGTGTAAATACATCAAGCGTAGAATGACAGCATTCTTTACTTCACATAATGTATAAATGATCTAAATGTTATTCCTTTAATTAGTCCATAGATTTCAAAAGTGGCAGATACAATTTCTTATTGGCATACAAAAATTACTTGATTGCCACATTGGCAGATAGTGAAAAAAGTTAATTCCAGACAATGACCTGGCAGCTCCTCCATCACCATCATCCGTAGGCCTCATATATATAAGAAATCTTATCAGAAATCTTAAAGTCTAATGTAAGGATAACTACGAAATGTGTTCACCACCAATTCATGCTTTTAAAGGAATAAACTCTTTTCCTCTTTAGACACACTTTTAGATTTTGTCTAGCACTACCCTCAGGCTTTTCAACTTCAGCCACAAAACCCTCAACTAATGGGTGAACTGCTGTGGAATGAAAGCTCCTAAAAGTGGCCTTGCGGCATTTGCTTCAGCACCACCATCAGGACAAAGTATACTTTTTTAGCACCTCTATTTGTGCATCTACAGCTGGAAGGATAGCCTTACTAGTTTATGAAAAGTGTGACTACCAGATTGATGTTGAAATTCATTAATGTGAGGCATCCTGGAGGCATATAAAGGGGACAGTTCACCACCAAATCAAAAATGTAGTTTTTCTTCTCGCCTGTAGTGCTGTTTATCAATCTGGTGTGAGTTGCCAAGTGTTGGAGATATCAGCCATAGAGATGTTTGCATTCTCTTGAATATAATGGAACTACATGGCACTCAGCTTGTGGTGCTCAAAGCGCATAAAAATACATTTGAAAAACTCAACAGCAATGTCTCTTTGCAGGACTTACGATGCAGTTTCGAAGATAATCCACAGACCTTGTTGTGAGCAGTTTCATGTAGGTTCGGTTATCCACAGCACCACACTTTCGGAGTGGCAGAGCGCACTCTGAGCACTTTGTTTGGGGATACGGAGCAGCAGAGTGGAGTGAATATGAACTTATCCATTCGTTAATTCATATAGAAATGTAATGCTCCGTTTCGTCGACCAACAGAGCTCCTATTTTAGCGTAGAGCGTCAGACTGAATTTACAAATGCACCATGTCAGTCCAGTCCTTTCATCTTATCGCATTTAACCATAGTTGTCTTCAGTGGCGGCTGGTATGCCATAATTTAATTAAGTTTTGAGCCATGATTCCTTCTATTCTGGCTCCAAACTGCTCACAACAAGGTCTGTGGATTATCTTGAGTAACCAGGTCAAGATTTCTGGAAGGAGACATTGCTGTTGAGTTTTTTAAATGTATTTTTTTTTGGCACTTTGAGCACCACAAGCTGAGTGCAACTCAAACCAACACAATACAGGTGAACTATCCCTTTAACCATAATGTCCCCACCTCCTGTCTGTATCTCTACTTCCATCTATCCCATAAAGGTAAAAATGGCAAGAAAAAATACATGAATATATCTTTTATATTGTCATCATATATTCAGTGATATTCGAGAGTCGAGTTTAATTTTAATTAATCTCTTCAATTATTCTTTCCAGGGTGAGGAAATCCACCTACCTGCGTCTCCAGCTGCTGGCCAAAGAGGAGTACCAGCTGAGCGTCCTGATGGAGGAGTCCCTGCTCCGTGACCGACTGTCCCCGATCCTCATCCAGCGTCACCTCCAGGCCTTGGACCGCAGGCTCCGGCTGGTGCTGCAGGTCATTGCAGGCTGCATAGAGAAAGAAGGTTACGTTAATGTGGTGGAGGAAGATCTAGTCGGGGACACGGCCACCCACAGGAGCCCCGGCCACAGGTAGTGAGGGCGAGACTCGAGGGTGACAGAAACTGCCAGTGACACGTGAACTATGGACCATTTGTGTGGCTGTTCGACCAATGGGATTGCACCAAAAAGTCCCACTTCTGATATCAAGCTGAATTCAGTGAATTCCAAGACTTGCCATCATTGCCTCTCTGGAAACTGCTTTTAGGTGTGTTTATATAGAAGAAATCTACAAACCCCACAAGAGACTGTGCTCACACAGAGGCTTTGTATTTGTTAGATACAGATGTATTTTGTTGTATAAGACATAAAGGAACCACTGCTGTGTTCTGATTTTGTCCTGTTTGTTTTGAATATGGAGGCTATCAGTTTGTTTTATGTGTTTTATTATATTAGTCCATAACCAAATGAGAGCGTACACTGACTGGGGCAGCATATGGTCAGACAATAAGCTTTATCAGTTATCACGATGTATGAAAAGGTTGAGAAAGCGTGTGGAAGCTACTTTACTTTTCTTTTTGGCCTGGCACAAACAACCTACAAACAGGAGAATAGGAGTTTCCAAACAGTGTGTTCTCTTTATCTTTATAAGCTTTTTGTCTTGGCACAGACTCGGAGCGGACAGATTGAAAATGTTATCACACACATCTGAACAGCATAAACAGCTGAGTGCAAGTAGATTTGACACTGTAGTTCAAACAGTACCTTCACTTTGCCTTATTCTGATTTTGTATCTCTCTCTCTTTTCCCATCTCCGCTGCAAGTCGAGCTTGCACTACATGCAGTACAACACACTTTGATAGTATTCTCCAAACCAAAAATAATGCAAAGAGACCAGAGTGCTGGTCCCAGGGTTCCCACAGTCAGGAAATTCCTGGAAAAGTTATGGAACTAGGAAAACTGTTTTCAAGGCCTGGGAGTGGTTTGAAATTATAAGAATGTTTTGGACATTTTAAATCTGCATTTTTTTGCCCATTATTTAAAATATGTTCATGAAAATTCAACACATTCTTACTGCTAACTTGTCAAATACCAACGCTTTGTCAGTGGCGCATCAAGTCAGAATATGATGCACTAAGCACCCCTTCAGCGCCAGTTTTTGTCGTTCGGGAACAAGAAGTCCATTTACGCTCGTTCTATTTATTGTCACTTTTCAAAATAAACTTAGAACACGAGTAAAAAAAAATGTTTTAGATAAACTTCATCATGGTTTGGCTAAAAATAAGTAAATTTTTCAATAAAGTAATGTAACATATTATACCATTATAACATAATAAACACATACATCACTAGCATAGTATGGTACAGATACAGTACTAGCATATTACATTGTTATTAAAATAACTTGACTGACTTTTGGTTTCAAATGGGGCGGCATGTTGATGCAGTGGTTAGCATTGTTGCTTCACAGCAAGAGGGTACTCCAGCTTCCTCCCACAGACTAAAGACATGCAGCTTAGGTTATCTGGTGACTCTAAATTGCCCCCAAGTGTGAATGTAAGCCTGTCTGTCACTGTGTGTTAGCCCTGCAATAGTCTGGTGGCCTGTCCAGGGTGTTACACCCCCCCCCCCCCCCCCTCACCCAATGTCAGCTGGCATAGCCTCCAACTCCCCCGCGACCCCAAACAGGATAAGCGGTGACTGAAAATGAATGAATGAAAATGACAAACATCTCCTGGGTGAAAGTCCAGAGTTTGTTTGACCCATCCACCTCCACTCCTGCCTACCCTATGCAGACTTTCATGCTCTCTACACTAAGGTAGTTGCCCGAGTGTCAAAAATACTGTCACCCAGGACTTCTTATACCACCAAGAAAGGGTGCCTCTGTGCGTCGGTGTCCAACGATGATGGGCCACTGACCAAGCATCAGTATTTGACAAGTTGGGAGTGAGACCAGGTTGGAAAATCCCAAAACATGCCTAATGTTGGCGAAATACATTCCTTTTATTACTGATTTAAAATCTAGTGCTCTGCTGCGTGACCACTGAACTGTTACTCGTATCACGTAGCACACATTGGCATATGCGACTAATTGGTGGCGGGAATGTCTAACAAGCAACTTAAGTTAGCAAGGGCTAGCAATTTGCTTATCCGCAAAAGCCTTGGAAGTGCTTGTTAAATAACATATGGCTTTGGAATGACTGATGTAACACATGGCTCATGAGAGAGGCAGCACCTAGTGGCGCTGGATGTAGACTAAGTCTGCACCAAAATGTGGACATGTGCAACATGAGGGCAGCAGCTCTGGTGAGCCATGCTAAAGGGAAAAAGCATCAAGACAACCAAAAGGCCGCTCAACAGACTGATAGCGTCTGCAGATGTTTCATATCCGTTAGCACGTCTACCAGCCCGGGAAGCGAGACAACTCTGCCCATCTGATTCAAACTACTTAAATAAAGTCATGCAGAAGGGATAAAATGATAAAATATTATGGAAACCATTAAAATATGTGGGAACCCTGTGGTCCATTAAGGGGCCAGTTCATTCCAATGCACTACCATTCATAAATGCCATTCTTAAATATAATTTTACAATTATTGCAATGCAAAATGTTACAGTTTGTATGTTGTGTCATTTTTATGAGATTTCATGTCCAAATGACTATTTATTGATGTGTCACAAAGAATGAGAGCGGTTTAATGAACTCTAGGTTATGTTGCTTTATATCTTGGGAAATATTTACCGTAGGTACTTTAGCATTTGGATGCTATTTAAACCGATGTTCCTTTGAGTACTTTTTTATGTTCACACGATAGGAAAACAACAAAGCTATTTGATTTTCAACGCTGCGTTGCAGAAGTGGTCGCCATGCGGTTTTCAGTTTCCTCCTGACAGTCCTGTGCACTGGCTGACTCGGTACCTGTGCAATGACAGAAATACAGTACTTGAATGTTTTTGGGTTGGCAGTATGGACAGGATTCATTGAGCTACAAACGGTGCAAAGCCGGAGTGGCTGGACTCGAGTCTGAGAAGTGCTTTGGGGGTGATAAAGAGGTTAAAACGCCTCTTTCCCACTGCAGGGAGAACCTCCTGCACTGTTCTCTGATTTTCATATTCTCAGTGTACATACCTATAAATACTTTGAAGACCTAACAAGCTGCACCGCACAGTGATTTGCTTCTGTTTTCTGCTATTGCATTGTTACTGTGAAGATCTGTTTACTAAATGATTAAAGTGTGCAATAAAAACAAAAGTGAGGACTTATCTGTTATTGTGTGGGCGGCTGGAGATTTGATTGGATGTGTGGGTGGGTGGGTGGATGTGTGGGTGGGTGGATGTGTGGGTGGGTGGGTGGGTGGGTGGAGGTGAATGTGTCTTGTTTTTAGGAAGGACAAGTGAGGATCAACAATACTTGACTCAAGAGCATTTAACATTTGTCTGTCAGACCCATCCAGAGGGTGCAGCTTTATTTATATCACATGAGGACAACTCTTCATCACGACCCTTTAACAAACTGAACAGCACATGTAGGCAGCTTCAATCACACTCTGTGGCAATAACAAAGTCTCATCTTCTACAAATCAAACCAATTAAACTCAGTGTGGAAACTCTCCTGGCTGCTAACCACTACAGGTGAGTCAAACCTGCAAACACCCCTATGAACATTTAATTTAGAATGCTATTGAGCCCATGTTTTTATGTCATTGCAGTGGGTAAATATTAATTTAGTCATCCTTTTACCCAAAGGCCATGATTCAAATACGCACTGCTTGCACTTTAACATAAAAATAACATGATTTTACAACATGCGTCCACAAATTATTGGAAATGTAAAAGTCTAGATCCCAACTCCCAATTTTTTTCTTATAGGAAAGTTACGACCAGGCTGGAGCTGCAACAATTAGGCATTAATTCATTAATTTCCGTAACCACTTATCCTATTGGGGGTCGCACAGGGGCTGGAGCCTATCCCAGCTGACATTGGGTGAGAGGCAGAGTTCACCCTGGACAGGTCACCAGACTTTCACAGGGCTGACACATAGAGACAGACAACCATTCACACCTACATTCACACCTACGGACAATTTAGAGTCACCAATTAACCTGCATGTCTTTGGACTGTGGGAGGAAGCTGGAGCACCCAGAGAATACCCACGCTGACACAGGGAGAACATGCAAACTCCACACGGAAGGGCTCCCCCACCCTGGGTTCGAACCAGGAAATGGTAGAAAATCAGTGAGTATTTTAATAATTGTGTCATTTTTCAGGTTACAATGTCAAACATTTGCTTGTTCCACTTTCTTAGATTAGAGAATTTGCTGCTTTTCTTTGCTATTTATGATCATACGAATTCGGGGGGGGGTTTTACTGTTGATTGGACAAAGAAGCAAATTTAGGCTGTGGGAAATTGTGATGAGCATTTTTCACATTTTTTGACATTTCCTTAACTTAACAACTAGTCGAATAATCATGAAAATAATCGGCAGATTAATCGATAATGAAAATAATCATGAGTTCATCAACCATTGTTTATTCAGGGAAAACTGACTGAGCAGTAAGCTCTTTTACAGCAATGCCCTGAGTTCACATTCAATGGGCTGGAAGGATACAAATATATAATTACAATAACGTGATGGGAAAAAAGTCCATAGAAACAAAATAAGCAGCAGTAATGTATATCAAGTATTATAAACAGCAATAAAAATCATGAAAAAGACGAAAAAGTTGAATAATAACAATAAAGTCTGCCATAAAGGACGGAGCCATAGACCTTGCTACAGCCATTTCCATAAGCCTGAGCCTCTGATTGCAAGAGAGGACACAAGGCAATACATGGTAAATTGACTTTTAAAAAAGTGCTGTAACACTACATGTCACATTCACTCGTTCACACACACTCATACACCGGTTTGCCGAGGCTACCATACAAGGTGTCACTTCCTACCCAGTTACAGTGAACGTTCACACACTGACGTCACAGCCATCAGGAGTAATGCCCAAGGATACTTCGACATGTGGACGGGAGGAGGCGCGAATCAATAAAGCAGAGTAAAGGACAGCTGGTATGTGTAAATAAGTGTTGTTTTGTACTGAATTACTGGAATTAACTTCAGTTTCATGTCGAACAACAAAGCCTATGGCAAAGTGAAGTGTAGAGAAACTAGAGATGTATTTCTTTACCTATTGTAAAACAACAGTGATAGTAAAGCACATCATGGCGCTGTCCATGGTGCTGAAGAACTATAGTGGTGCTGTCTGTGTGTGCTATGGACAGCACCACGGACAGCTCCGTGATGAGGCGTTCAGGGGCCAGTAGATGAGCAGTGATGGGCGACGTGAGGACACTTAGAACAATGTAGTAGTGGTTTATTTGTGGATTTAGACTGATTTTATGATGTTGAAATTCTGTTTCTCTCCTCAATCTACCGTTAAGGCCAGGAAAAGAAAGAGCTCTCACCTCAAATCCCTCTCTCTTATTACTAAGAGTCAAGGAAGAAACCTTGGGGGTGTCAGTGGCTTAGTGGTAGAGCAGGTGCACCATGTACAAGGCTGTTGCCGCAGCAGTCCAGGTTCGAATCCAGCCTGTGGCCCTTTCCTGCATGTCATCCCCCCTCTCTCTCTCCCCCTTCACGCTTACTGTCCTGTCCAACAAAGGCAAAATGCCCTAAAAAATATCTTATTTTTGGTGTAATCCTGGACTCAGATTTAAATTTCCACATCCACATCAAATCTGTAATTTCATCTACCTACTACCATTAAAAACTTAAAAAAAAAAACTTTCAAAAAGCTTTCAAAACANGGCAAAATGCCCTAAAAAATATCTTATTTTTGGTGTAATCCTGGACTCAGATTTAAATTTCAAATCAAATCTGTAATTTCATCTACCTACTACCATTAAAAACTTAAAAAAAAAACTTTCAAAAAGCTTTCAAAACAAGCTGTTCGGCAGCTTCAGCGTATTCAGAATGCTGCTATTAAGGTCCTGACAAAAAGCAGGAAATATGACAACATTACTCCACTTCTAAAATCCTGACACTGGTTACCTGTCACTCAGAAAATTGGTTTTAAAATCTTGCTGCTTGTGTTAAAATCACTTTGTGGCTCAGCGGCAAAATATATCTCTGACATGCTGGTGACACATGAATCTTCTAGGACCCTGAGGACATCTGGGGCCGGCCTATTGACCGTCCCAAGAGTCAGAACAAAACAAGGTGAAGCAGCATTTTGTTATCATGCAGCACAAATCTGGAATAACCTCAGAGATGATGTTAGGCCAGACTCTGAACACTTTCACGTTAAAGCACACTGCCTACTCCACCCTGTAATAACTGCAACTTTATTTTTAAACTCAATATTAAATCATTTTAAATAATCTTTTTATCTTTTCACCTCTTTAATGGTGAATTTTTAGTTGTAAATCATTTAGTAATCATTTTTACCTTTTAGGTCTTTTCTATCTTTACTCTTTCCTGTATACTTTATTATGTTTTAAACTTTAAAGCACGGTAAAACACTTTTAATTGCCCTTATGTATGAAATGTGCTATACAAATAAGCATGCCTTGCCATTAATTATGTGAGCAGTATGAGAGAATATAAGAATTGTCTTTATAATCGGGTTTGGGATTTTACATGGCTTCTCTCCATGTAGTTAAAATAAAATAAATAAAAGCAGTAGCAGAAAACAGCAGAAAAATTATGCTTGCAAGTACAACATTAAAAAATAGTTGTACAGAAGTTGTACCGATTTTCCCCCAGCAGAGGGCGCAAGTGTACCGCCGCTCTAATGAAGGAGCTCCAACAAGAAGCTGTTCCGCTCTAAACTCACTGGGTGGCGCTCGAGTCTCGTGGTCATGTCTGAGAGATCTGCATCTCTGTCATAGACATGACGCTGCTTGTTGCTCTAAATTAAGGCAATGAGCTCATTTTTCAAGCGATGTCATCGTAAACCTTCACTTGAGCTGAAGGATACAGAAGCTACAGACACAGCAGGGCGTCAGTGTGATGCTGTGTGACATCCCAAACAAACTGCACTTCAATGCAGTGACCACTGGGCTGTGCACTAGGATTGTGCAACAGTAAATAGTTGTTATTGATTGGTTTGATAAAGTGACCATAACACAATTTATAGTCATCTAAGTTTTGGGTTCAAATGAGTCAAATTTGGATGTGCTGATTTTTTTCCTCACATGACACACTTCTTTAATAATTACTGATCACCAAATGTGAATTATTTTATTCCACCTGATCTAAAATAAACCATAAACTCTCCCCCGTCACTGTCGTCTACCCTTCACAGCAGACCACCCCACATCCTCTCACCTGCTTCAGAGGCAGCCTCTCCTGCCTAGCAACAGTATCCAACACCACTGTCCTCCCGTCTCTATGGCAACAGAGAGCAAACCCCCTTTCCTGCCCTGCCTCCCATTGATCTAAGGTGTGTGTGTGTGTGGCTGAGTCCTCCACGACCCTGACCCTTACACCTCCCCCTCTCCTCGGTTACTGAACTTCTTGGAGAGGAAGAAGCTGCACCTAAACGCACCACAACACAAATACAATGCACTAATGAGTACTTCACGTGCTGCTTAATCACTGACACACTAATAATAATAATATGACACTGACAACACATGACAGGGCAAATGTTGTTTAGAGGTGACCACAAGGCCTCACCACACACAGACCAGCACCCCCTGCTTATATATCTGCACACACGCAACCTGCACCCACAAACACACAAACAGGCCCGTGCGCGTGCATCAGAGCGTATGGCGGGCTGAGATGAGAGGAGCTTTCAAACGCTTCTTCAGAGGCAGTCGTTTTTAACCCCTGTCCATCTCGATTGATGTCAGCGCTGTAGGCAAAATCACGCTTCACTCAGATCCGCATTGATCAAAACAAACGCATCCCGGGGAGGACAGCTCACCCAAATGCTTTGGCCACGTATATATGCAGAGCTCGGCTCCGTGCATCTGCTGGTACTGATCTCCAAACTGTCGAATACTAATCAACACATCTCCCTTAGAAATATGACTGATATGGGTTCTTGCTTTTAGGCCGAGCGGGGAGAGAAGCAGATATCTGTCAGGGTAACATCTTCATGCCTTTTCATCTCCTCACAGCGCCTGGTCAGTCTGATTATTTGCATCTTTTATGGAGAACTTTACAAGCTGAACCACGTCCCGTGCGTAATGACACAATGCAGTGTCCCTCTCTGAAACCCCGGGCCCCACATCCGCCTTGTTTTTCAGCCGGCTGAGCAACACCCTGGCGATAAGCGTGCCAGTAAGGAGCAGGCTCTGTGTCTGAACTCATGAATTATTAAAAGGCGACTATTTCGCGGCTGCAGCAGCTAAAATTAGGAATAGCCTTATGTTGGCTATAATTAGAAAGCAGATGGAAAGCGTTCATTTATAATCGTACATGGAAGGTTTTGACGTTTCCAGGTGAGGATGCAGTGTGTGTGTGTGTGTGTGTGTAGCTTCAGAGTGAGCCTGGCGACAGAGACAAAACTCTCCCCGTCTGTCGTCAAGGTCAGACGGAGGCGCATCCTTTTGCGTCAAGAGCACCGGGAGAGAAATTAAACTCCAAATCAATTGCCCTTGAATCAACATGCACGTGTGTGTGAGACTGTGTGTGCACGCGCGTGACTGACTGGCTGACTGGCTGACTGACTGCCAACGCGTGCGTGCATTTGTTTGTGGAAAGTGATGGAAAAAAAACAGAAAGGGTTGTGCGTGCGCCGCTCTTGAACGCATCTGTCCATCCTGGCGTGCGTGTGTCTGTATGCCAGGAGCGATCACGGGCCATTGCATGTACGGCGGGGGAGGAGGAGACGGAGAGCCGCCGCTTGCAAACCCGATGAAACACCCTTGGCTGCACAGGAGAAATTCAGAGTGACCGAGATGGGCTGCGCTCGGGCGCGCTCGGCGCGTTGCGACAAGCGCTCCTTTTTGCACGACACAGCAAATGAAAACAAGGAGAGGATGCTAATTATTGACGCGCGCCTGAGCAAGCTGCCAGCAGCACCCTCATCTGTCACTCAAGAGGAGGAGGAGAGGAAGAGAGGAGGAGGAGATGGCTGAATGGGAGGAGAGTCACAGTCCCACTCCCCCTCCTCCTCTTCCTCCTCCCCATCCTCCCTCCCTCCCCTCCCTTCCTCCTTATTTTCATTCATGGCACAATCAGTGACACACGCATACACATATCTCCCCCAAGCAGTGGCTGGCTCAGTCCCTCTCCATCAAAAGACCGCTCTCACTCACTCACACACACACACACACACACACACACACACACACACACACACACACACACACACACACTCTGTCCTTCTTCCTTTTGTTATCTAATTTTCCTCATAAACACAAAAACACACTGCACCCCCCCTCTTCCTCATCTTTTCCTATCGCTGTCCCTCACACTGGGATTTTGGTCATCTCTTTTCATACACGAGTAAACACACGCTCAGAGTATGTCTCACAAACACACACACGCACAATTGTGTTTCCAGACACACATGCAGCTTCCTCGCCACCCACTCAGAGAGAGACAGAGGGAGAGAGAAAGTGAGCGAAGGAGGAGGAGGAGGTGGAGGACGGAGGGAGGGAGGGAGGGAGGGAGGGAGAGCAAACCTGAGACAGAGAAGGGCTTTGAAGCCGCCGCTCACCCTTTCTCTCTCCTGCCGGGTGCTCCTGAGTGCATGAGGGAGAGAGAGAGGCAAGGAGCAGGTGGTCCCATGGCTCAACCACTCCTCTCCTCCCTCCCATCAGTACATCAGCAATCTCTCTCGCCTTCTCTCTCTCTCTCTCTCTCTCTCTTACACTGACACACACACACGCGCTCAGTGTGATGGCAATCACTCCACACCACCACCCCCCATCTGCTCGCCCTCTCTCCTACACACACACACACACACACACACACATACATACATGCGTGTGGTGGCTGTCGGACAGGCTGCTAGACTCCCCAGCAGAGGCTGCAGGACCAAGCACCCCAACACCCCCTCNGCAGGGGAGAGATAGAGAGAGAGAGAGAGAGAGAGAGAGAGAGGGAGAGAGAAAGAGGCAGGCAGGCTGCCGCTATCAGGGAATACTGGTGCCATTTTCAGCATCGCAGGGTAAAAGGATTGAGCCTCGCTGCTGTCCGCTCGGCTCGGCTCGGCTCAGCTCGCCTCGGCTCAGAACAGCTGAACAAGAGGGTGGATTGGAGGGACAACAAAAGGAGGAGAGCACGGCTGACCCCTAACACAGGTACCACGCTTTTCCCTGTCATTTGTTTCTCCTCTAGAGCAGGTATGCATGATGGGCAGCAGCGCCGTGCAGATGGAAGCGAGAGCAAAAGGGGGGAATGGCAGAGGGGGGCGTGTGTGTGTGTGTGTGTGTGTGTGTGTGTGTGTGTGTGTGTGTGTGTGTGTGTGTGTGTGTGTGTGTGTGCCGAATAGAGGACAGCAGGGTCCCTCCTGGGACTGCGTTCTATTTTCACTCACTGGGTGCTTTTCACAGTGTGGGGAACATTCGCCTCCCACACACACAAACACACACACCCCCAATACCAGACACCTGCCTCAACCCTGTTTTCCACCAGCATCTGTCCAAACAACAGGCACAAAAAAATGAATACAAACACTGTATCTGCCTGCGAAACACTTTGGAGAGCATGCAGGGAAACATGAGCTGCAACCTCTCTGTTTGTCTGTGGTTTGTTTGTTTTTTGTTGGGGGTTTTTTCCCTCCCTAGCTGCATCCCGAGCCTGAGCCTTAGGATGTGTTACGTAGTGCTATAACGGGACGCTATGTCAGAGCATCGATGTGTCATAGCACGCTGTTTACTCTGCCTATTGCATAAGGAGAAATCTGAGAGACATACACATGCTCGCACACACTCTAATCTTATGAAACCAGTGACGGAGGCAGATTGTGGCTCTTGTAATCTGTGTTTACATGAGGTTTGCGGATCCATTACTCTGCGTTAGTGTGTTTGGTATGTTTTGCTGTGTGAGGGATAGAAGGTGATGCGTTGGTCAACATCGGGATACTGAGCATCTTCTTATACGTGCTATTTATAGTATGGCTTTGCCTGATATGTGTTGACCACTCATACACACTGTACGTTATTGAAGTGCGTGTGTGTGTGTGTGTGTGTGTGTGTGTGTTGAAGTGCGTGTGTGTGTGTGTGTGTGTGTGTGTGTGTCTCATATGCTGCATAGGCTCACTTCAGAGGCGGCTTTACTACAGTGTGCCATTAAAAGATGCACTGAGACTGCAGTGTCACTGCTGACTGAAACTGATGCTACCAACAGCCTCGCTCGCACCGAGGAGAGGGAGAGCGGATGAGAGAGATGGATTGAGAGTGAAGGAGAGAGGGAGAGGGATGGTGGGAGGGGAGGAGGACTGAGAGAGAGGTGTGACAGAGAGAGAGGGAGAGGAGGGGAAAAAAAGCAAGAGGGGGGTGGAGACAGACACGGCAATATGTGTTTGTGTGTGCGTGTGAGTGTGTGTGTGTATGTGTGTGTGTGGGTCTGTTTGTGTGTGTGTGTGTGTGTGTGTGTGAGAGAGAAAGAGGGAGGGAGGGAGAGAAAGAGAGCGCAACAGGGAGGAGGGGGTAACGACAGAGATAACGCAGAGAGGGTGTAGAGAAGTGTCAGGGAGAGAAAACAGAGGTGAGATAGGGAACAGCGGTGATGTGTGTGCATGTGTGTGTGTGTGTGTGCCTCGAAAGATTGTGTGTGTTTGTGTGTGTGTGTGACAATGTGCGCAAAAGAAGAATGATAGAAGGATAGAGCAGGAGGGGGGGGGCGTGATAAGAGGTGAAGGGAAGGAAGAATATATGAATGGAAGATGAGAGGCTGATCCCCCAGCAATGCAGCGACATGGCCGCCATCAACACGTAAACATCTGCACTGGGATAAACTGTGTGTGTGTGTGTGTATGTGTGTGTGTGTGTGTGGACACTATTGTGCTTGCATAAACAGCCTGGAAATGCATCTTTGTATACAGTCAAAATAAACAACATACATTGAATCTCTAGTACAATCGTACAAAAGTACTTACAGTATGTATATAAATCTCTTCTCCAGAAGATGTGATGTTTTCAGCTGACAGCGGAGTTATTTGTAGCCCATACTTCACTGCGCCTGTGGTTTTTGTTGTGTGTGTGTGTGTGCGTGTGTGTGTGTTTGTTTGTGTGTCTCAAGGTGTGTGTATGTGTGTGCGTGAAAGCAATATTTCTGTAGTCAAAAGAAACAGATAAGACAAGAGCCAGCCCATTGGCTTGGCACAGCATGGCATGGCAAGGCAACGTACCTCGAATACGCAATTGCTGCTACAGAGACAAGGAGCTAGCACACACACACACACACACACGCACAGAGACGCACACTCTCCTTCTCCTCTGACTTTTTTCTCCTTCACACACACACTTTCAGAATAACAGTGGGTTTCCTGCATGATGCAACACAATGAAAGGAAGCTGATTATCATGGAGATTGGGAGGCGTGTGGAGAACAGGTTTCTGCGCGCGCGTGTGTGTATGTGCATGTAGGTGTGTGTGTGATGGTCAGTAAAGGGCATACTGAAATTGGCAACTCATTGCTGTGGTGAAATGAAAGGTGAAAGCTCCCCTCTGTGTGTCTCTCTCTCCCTCGCTCTTGCTTCCTCCGCCTTCCTTCCCCTCTCTGTCTCTCGGCCTCAGACCAAAACAAATATATGAGGTCAAGGAGAGGAGAGGAGAGGAAGAGGGGAGAAACTGACAAAACAGGCCAAATGAAAGATTGAGAAACAACGGCCTAAATGAAAAGCAGATAAGGAAGAGGAGGAGAGGGCGAGATTGTTGTAAGGGACTTAAAACATCACCTTTCTTTCAGCCCTTTTAATCGTCCTGTCTCTACATTGATCTGTCGCTTTGTTTATATCCGATTTCTCAATTACCCTGGCCTCATTTTTTAACTAGATCGTACTTTCCGTGTGTGTGTGTCTGCGTGCTTACGAGCGCCACACTATAAGCCCCGAGTGCCCACCTAATTGCCCCGGAGGCTCATGGTTATTTACTGTGGGGGGTTATTAGGCAGACAGAGAGAGAGCGAGACGGAGAGAGGGAGACTGTTTGTCCCTCATTAAAGAGAAGTGCCACGAACACAAGCAGGGCTGTAGGGAGCAGCCGGACCACAGCACCGTCATTAAAAGCACACACACACACATACATACACACATAAACACAGTCAGCTGCTAATGAATGTGGACACTCCACCTATGACTCATAGAATGCTGTTGGTATTCATGTTGGATGACAATCCCTGTTTCCTTTTATAAATAGTATCAAGTCTTCCCTGAAATCATTGCTGTCGTGGTTTTTGTTCACTATCTTAACTGATGGTGAGGAACACTGTAACAGTATGATTCAACAGCACAAACATAAAAAATATCTTGTACACAGGGTCAGATTAACCTGCTGGGGGGCACAGTGGAGCCACACGGCTTGTTTTTGCCCCCTTGCATAAATGTGCAGGAGCCATCTTGGGGTGCAAACTTCTAATTAATCAAATTTATAATGAGTCAGTTGCCACAGTGAAAAAACTTTCGGCTTTCAAGTCCCCTGAGGATCTCAGGCCCCTCGTCAGTTTCCCAGTTGGTATTTTAAATTTGCTTGTACATCTTACACTGCTATGGTACAAGTTCGGGATGTACCTCTGTAGGAAAGATAGTTGATGATTGCTGTGTCTCATTCCCAGGTCGTTAAATGGCCAGAAGGTAGGGTTAGAAATCTCTAAGCACCTCACGACTTAATTCAAGTCCAATTCAGAGGGCTACCCTGACGCCACCCATTGATGTGTGGACCCCCATTCTGAAGCCTCGAGTTCAGCAATTTGGTTGTCGCCGTCTTGTTTTTTGGAGCCAGAGGTGACCATATTCGGATGAGAGGGTGGAGCTGTAGAGGAGCGAGGGGTGGATCTGACTTTAAATATGCGTAACTTTAAGCCCTTATAAAATGCAAACGGGTGAGTTATATAAAAACTTCCCCTGTACAGTTGTCATGAATGTTGAAATTAGCAACAGAGACCAAAACTGTTTTTGTACGAGTCTGTAAACATGTTTATTTCTGCTGTAAAGTTGGGCATTTTAACATGAGGGTCTGGGGGGATTGACTCCCCTAGAGTTAGCCCCAAGTGGCCATTAGGGGAACTGCAGTTTTTGGCACTTGCGCGTTAGCTTCATTTTTTCACTGTTTGACTACTTGCTACTTTTAAGACATATTTGTAATGATCCATAACATTAAAACAGGTGCATTTACTTTCATTATCTCTTATTAATACAACAGTAATAACAAATGAAAGACCACAGTCAACAACAGTATGTGTTAAGCTCATGTACGCTGAATGAACAAGTAGCCACACCATCAGTCACAATCTGAACAGCCTTTTCCATATGAGGTCAAGCGGCACAGGCGCAAATATCTGGCTCATTCAGCTAACAAGCTAGCGTAGCATCACTATGATGCTTCACACGTACCAGATTCACACTGAGCGCAGCTGTAAAATGCTGTCTTATGTTAAGACTGGGTCAAAGTTGTTTGAAGTCAAAGCAACAAAGACGGCCACAAACCATCTGATACACATTACGACACCCAGCTAAATGGAACCAGCGCACTGTTTTTGTCAAGTTGTCTTGGCCTAGCAACAGTTACTAAGGGGGGTGGGACTTTGGTTCAAAATTATTACCGGCGATCATAATGTCAGAAATTGGGTGTTAAATTTCTGATTATTGACTTTTCTGCACTGCAACATAATCTTTCAAGAGAGAATTACAATGCATCTAAGAATCAATTATTTTCCCCACCCTGTCACTGGATGTGCAACGTTGTCAGATAACAGCATGACTTTGATGCAGAGGCCTTTTCACTGGAACTTGGTTCAGCTATCACAAGTTTAAAGCCCAAAAATGGACAGCACAAACCATGAATAAACATGATCCCACATTGACCAACGTGTTTATTAAAAATGATGCACTCTTGTTTTGTGTGTGAAGATAATTGGCCTCTCTCTTGTTGTCATTTCCGATACCCTCATGGATCGTTGTGGATCATCCGTTGCATAAAGCATACACACACAGAAACACACACGTGCTCACAAAAGTGTAAACACATGGTCTACAACATGATGTCACACCCAATCTCTAATACAAACACAAACACAGAATACAAACACTGAATCTTCTCTCTCATCTCTCTCCCTGATGCGTACATCTTCACACACACACACACACACACACACACACACACAAGTGGAAACACTAACACTTCTTCATGTGCATCATACAAGCTAATACACACACACACTGTGCCGTGTATTTCCAGGAGCTTAGCTTGAGTGCACTGTGAGAGGGCGGGTACACGCTGTTCCAGTGAACAGTATACCACGGCTGCTAACCTAGATCTGATTACACACAGTTGCTCCTCACATGTGCAACTGTGTGTGTGTGTGTGTGTGTTCAGACATGTATGTATGTGTGTGTCTGCACTTGAGCCTAATGCAATTTGCAGGTAATATGTTTTTATTGGACCAGCCAGGACAGTGTCAGTGCAGTGTGTTTGTCTTGTGAGAGCTGATGTATTTCCCTCCGTGAGAGTGAGGAACATCAGAGCGAGGGAGCGACGGAGGGGGGAGGAACAGGGGGGATGGTGGTGGAGGGGAAGAGCAAGGGGTTACTGCAGGGAGGAGAAGACAGAGGCTGTGATGAGCGAGGAAGAGAGAACGCGAGGAGGGGGTAGAGAGGAAGAGGGAAGGCTCATCTGTATGCTGGTTACTGTGTGCTGCTTGTTTGATCTGGAGGGAGTACTTAGTGCTGGATGGTGGGATGCTGCAGAGTGGGGAAGGCAAAAATAAGGTTCCTGCAAGAGTGTGTGTGTGTGTGATGGAAAGAGTGTGTGTGTAATTAGGTGTGAGGTGTTGGGTGCAGCACTTTGCTCATTAAAAGGATCTGGCTGCGGTCCAGCCCTGTGCAGTTCATCAACTGTCCTTCATGTCTCTCATCCTCTTCCTCCTCTCATCATCTGTCCTCTCCTTCCTTCTTCACTCTGTTTTTTTCTTCCTCTCCTTTCTCCGCACTCTATCCTCCCATCTCAGCATCACTGCAACAAAACACTGCTTTGCACTGGTGGTCCTGATAGATGGTAAAGGGGAACCTAGGATGGTGGTGGGGGGTCTTTCATCCCTGATGAGTATTTGATCAAATGCGCCTCATTAGGATCGAATATATCATGCTTGTAAAAGGTCAGTAATGAACGCATTTGCACGTATTGGTACTAATAAGTGTATGTGCCAGTATGAAGTCTTGCAGACGCTTCATGTGTAACTGTGGGAAAGTGCTTTTTATGTGAAATGGTGTTTATGAGACTGGCAGCTTGTTAGCAGGATACACCTGTTGGGTGACTGCTAAATATTCAAACTTAAAAAAATCAGTGAGAAATAACACATACAGGTATGTGCTTGTTAACGACACAGATTGGCAATGCTGTGTAGATGCAGGAGTGCGTGGGACTGACAACCCAGGGCCCCAGTGGGATGGAGGCCCTTGAAAAGCCTGGCATGAAAGGTTTAGGTTTCTTTAGTGACATAACTAAATTTAAAATGGCTTAAAAAACACAGGTATACAAACAGAATTTTTTATGAAAAAATTGTGAAGGCGGGATTTATACTTGTGCGTCAGCTCTATGCAGAGCCTACGCCGTAGCCGTTCATACTTGTGCGGTGGTGTGTGTGTGTCACTCTGCAGTTACACCTGTGAAGTTTAGTTGATTCAAAACACACCCAAAAAACACATTAAACATGTCTTAAGCATTCACAGACAAAGCATTTGTCTTTTGCTGGACACATTTTCCCCACAAACACAACATGCTAATGGCATGCCTATGGCATTTTACATTGTATAAATTAGCCTAGCGACGAGCGGAGAGACTTAAAATGCTATTTTTGTGGGGTCTTTACTGTCTCCACAATTTATTGTTTCTCATCTGTGAAGTTAAAGTGAATAAAAGTTTTGTTTCCACTGAGGGAAATGGTTTCAGCTTACAATAAGGTCTGCGTCGCAATGACGTGTAGTTAAATTTCTGGGGAGGTGCACATCAGGCTACAGCATAGGGTATGGCGTAGGCTCTACGTCCGGTGTCAATTTGACCCATTAGTATAAATCCCACATGAAGAAAAAGGAAAGCAAACTGACTTAAAAAAAAAAAAAAAAGAGGGACATGGATCAAGAGAGGAAGGGCGGGGGGCCCACAGAGGCTGCTTATGCATTGGGCCCAGAAATTGGTGCTTCGCCCCTGTGTATATGTGCACCAGTGGGGCTGAAGAAATGCATAATCAGGGCTTTCTTGAATACAGTGACGCTCTTCTGCAAGCATATGGAGAATGATATGTGCTTATTATTATTAAAGTTTTCGGGGTGAGTGTGCAATTGCGGGGCAAAGTTTTATTCGCCTGCACAGCTGTTCAGCACTATAACCGGCAAGCAAGGCAGTAATTTTAGTTGGGGCGTGCTTTAAGAGAATTGAGTGTGTGTGTGTGTGTGTGTGTGTGTGTGTGTGTGTGTGTGTGTGTGTGAATGTGTGTATAAATGTGTGTATATGTGTGTGTGCATTCAGCTAAGTGAGTGCCTTGCTAAGTAAAGCCTGCGCCGCTGCTGTTTAGCTGTCTGCCAGAGAGACAGAGAATGAAAGCGAGAAAGAGGAAACAAATTAGGCAAAGGCAGGAGAGAGATTTCAGGGGAGAGAGAGAGAGATGAAAATCATACTGGAAGGAGTGAAGAAGAAGAAGAAGAAGAAGGGCAGAGAGGCAGATGGAGGAAGCAAGAAGAGATGAGGTTAGGGGAACAAATAAAGAGTGATGCCAAGGCAGGGATCAGGGAGCTGTAGAGGGAGAGAAAGACAGATCGGGGGAACAGAACGACATCAAGAGAAAAACAGAATGCAATATGGATAATTTGAACAAAATGGAGGAACAGCTAAAAGTCAAAGATGCAGATTGTTTCGTGTATGTTTGTGTGTGTGCGAGCGAGAGGAGAAACAGAGAGGTGGAAATAACAGCCATTAGAGTGCACAAGGAAGTGTGCGATGGGACCAGGCAATTATTGTCGAGAATCGTACTGGAACCAGAAACTGTCACCAGCTCTCTGTCTCTCCTGTGTTCTGATCACGCAGCAACAACAGTACTTTGAAAAGTTTTCTTCCCACCTATCCCCTCCCCACCCTCCTGTGCCTTCAAACAGCTGCTGGAGTTACATAATCCGCAGAGAAACGTTGAGAAAAAGCAAGATCAGAGACAGAGAGAGACGGATAGAGGAACCAAGAGGGAGAAATGTTACAGAACATATCCTCTGCCATGATATAATACACAAAACACCCACTTCCACATGCTTAACCAATCGTAGTCATAGCCTGAATACGCATCCACATGCAGACAAACATAAACACAGTTTAGTTTTTCCACCAGTTTGACAGTTGACGCTGATTATGTTATCATTGCCATAATGATGTTAGTGAGCTGCGTTGCATCACAAACTGGGAGTCAGTGTCGGAGCAAAGGATGGAGTATCTACGTTAAGTTGTTGAGAGTATTAGTGCATATGTGAATATGTTGGTGTGCAGTGAGTGGGTGGCATCTATGCGTGTTCTTGTTGGTGGATGTGGGTTAGATTAGAAGAGACTCTCTGGGGAAAGCTCTTAAGGCAAAGCTGGCTGCCTCTCTGCCTGACAGAATTTCATTCCCGATCATAAAACGCCCTGCCCAATCACCAGAATAAATGCTGGCGTTGTACGTTTCACCAAACCACGGATACGTCATATTTCTAAGTTAATATGCAGATGCTGTGGTTTAACCGTGGTAGGGTTTAGGCACAAAAATCATTTGGTTATGGTTTGAAAAAAGATCACGTCATGGCTTTTGGTGGCTAAAAAAACGCTGGAAACGGAGCACTGTCTGTGTCAAAAAAACACAACACTTTTCTTGATACTATCTCAGCAGGAAATGAAGCAACGTCTCATTAAAAAAACAAAGGCTTTTCATGGCGCTATGACAGGAAACGCAGTGATGTCTTGATAACAAAACAAGTGCTGTTCGTGGCACTATCCCAGCAGGAAATGCAGCGATGTTTTAATAAAAAAAAATATGCTTGTCTCAATTCTATCCCAGCAGGAAATGCGGCAATGTCTCAGTAAAAATAAACAACTGCTTTTCGTGACACCATCCCACGTGCAAAGGATGCAATGTCACAGTAAAAAAACATTGCTTTTCACGGCACTATCCCGGCAGGAAACGCAGCGATGTCTCAGTAAAAGACAAACACTTTTCGTGGCACCATCTCCAATGGAATCTCAGTGAGGGGTCACTAAAACACGTCCATATTTGATGGCTAAAATGCCGCTAAAAACACAGCAAAGACTCACTAAAAACAACCAGTTTTGTTGTACTTTGAAAGGCGTCTCACTTAGGTGTCACGCCATCCACCATCCCTTCCAACTCCCGATGATAAAGTCAGCTCACATACTACGTAACTTCAGAAACATTGATACAGTACATATGAAACATACAGATGTAACGTGTCCATGGTTTGCAAAAATGTGCAATGCCGACATTTTCTTCTGGGCTGATAACGCCATGCATGAACATTACATTTCCAACCTTGCATTTAGGCATAAGATACACTGTTTGTAAAGTGAGGAGGTCAAGCTGAAGTGCGTCCTTGCACAAGGCAGGTCAATGGGCTGCAGAAACATTCCTCCCACACATAAACACACTATTACCTTTCTTTGAACTTTGACCTGTCATCCCGTTAGCCATTACAGCACAGTTTTGCTAAATCGTTACGCCTATGACGGCGACGTGTGATTTTGCAGGTGGAGCCAAAGGACGTGGAAAATCGTTGCATCCCCTCTCAAGTCCCCACTGAGTATATTAGCCATACCCCACATTCTGTGCTGTTGCTAGGTTGCATGTGCATGTGCGCTGACATGCATGTGTGTGTGTGTGTGTGTGTGTGTGTGTGTGTGTGTGTGTGTGTACGTCTTGCTTGACTGCCTCCGTGCTATGGACACAAAGTGAGTTCTCTGCCTGTGAATTAGCTTCCATAGCAACCAGTGCCACACAGCCACACAGCCAGGCAGGCAGGCAGGCAGTGAAGTGAATGAGCGGCACTCTGAAAGTGGGCACAGGCCCCATGCCAAATCTGGGTATGGTGGGCACGCTGGCATGCTGACGGGCACAGACAATGGGGCGTTGCTGTGGTGATAGGAGGGTTGGTGGTTTGGGGGGGGGGGGGGGTTAACAATGTGCATTGGTATGTGGATGGCAGACAAAGTCAAAAGCAGCGTTCAGTGTGATAATGGAGCCGCTCTGTCTGTTTGACGCTCCTCCAGTTTGTTTTCCTACTGTTTCTCTTCCTCCATCGCTATTTTTGTTTGCTGCTCAGTATCTCTCCGCTTTTCATCCCCTGTTCTCTCTCTGTTTGCTTTCCTTCTCTTATCTCTCTCTCTCTGTTTGCTTTCCTCCTCTCTTCTCTCTCTGTGTCTCTCTGAGAAAGAGGTTGCGGCATTGCGGAGGTGGGTGTAATGCGGGGGCAGAGGAGATTTTTTTTTATCAGAGTGTTATTGTCAGAGCTGGCCCATCACCTTGGATACACACACATATGCACCCACACTCTCACACACACACCTCAGACGTCAAATGCACGTCAAATGCTAACAACTAACACTCAAGGTTTGGCACAAAACAAAAAAAGCCCTCAGAAAGTGGTCCCAGCAGTACACAACTCACACGGTGAGCTGTGCTAAATCAACCAAACACTTCCAGACCAAGAACAAAACACCCAGTGAAAAACATAAACAATCGTGGCTCAGACGTCAGAGTCGGACTTCATGTTGGCTTGTGATCTAGATTGTAGCCACATCCCAAGGCGTGCTGTTCAGTCACCCAGACAGGAGGGCGGGCAGGCGCGTAGCCGGGATCTGGCTAATTGCTAATGTTCTCATGCAGAGAAAACATGAGGGAGATGATAATGACCTCTCACTCAGATGTCTATCGACTGACACAGCCGTAGCCATGGTAGCCAGGACGAAAGCACACACATGCTCGAATATTCACACACGAAACACAGTCACCTGAGGCTGAGATGAACGATAAACCTGAGCCAAAATTTGAAATTAAATTATAATATGATATCATCAATTATCTAACTTGTTAGGATGTATTTCCGCCATGGTGAGCAAAACATAATGAATGCGGAGAATGAGGCTGCCAGGCTATGCTGCTCTTTAATATCGCATTATTATACCTATCATCTCCTTTGTGGAGATAAAACCATGTGTGTTGAGACTTTACACAAAGAAGGGAAGGAAAAGAGAAAGAAAGGGAGAGGGTGAGTGAAGGCTGCTGAATAGTGGAAGCACCTGGGAGAGCGTAAGAATGGTAATCAATCACACACGTGCACGCACTTAAACACACCCACAAAAACACACCCACGCACAAACACACACACGGGCAAATATGCGCAAAGCACAGCTGGGCTGTGGAGAAGCCATCTGTAACACCACAATATAGCGGTGTGTGTGTGTGTTTGTGTGTGTGTGAGAGAGACAGTTGCATTCGCTCTCATGTTTGTGATCACATGCATGTGCATGCAAGCAAACTCAAGATCAAGTCCCAATTCATTCAACCGTGGCTCTCCTTGCGATGGAGGAAAGCACTCACACAAGCCTGGATTTACATGCATGCACACTCTTTTGCCTGCACATGCATGATCACTAACCCATGCCGACACACACACACACACACACACACACACACACACACACACACACACACACGGACTCATGCATAAGCATCGACTCTCACCTGCAGCCATAGGCTACGTAGCAATGCATACTAAAAAGACCAGGACAGAAGGGGAGCGAGGAGCAAAGAGATAGATGGATGAGACAAGCGAGGGATGGAGTGAAGGATGGATGGATGGAGGGAGAGAGGCCAGTGACAGGGGTTTGTACGGCCAGAGAGATCTGTAATGAGATCTCGGTGAGTCAGACAGGATGCTACACACTTATCCTGGCTGGATAACAGACAAGCGGCAGGGGATGCATTAGAATGCATTAGCTTAGCTGGCTAATATCAAAATCCGTGTCGATGTTATTAGCATGAAGCGCCATCTAACACTCTCGCACACATCCATCTTCCTGAAAAACAACTAGCCCAGTCATCTGGGTGGTGGGATTAGCGAAGGCTGGCAACAATTCACAGCTACCTAAGCAGTTTCTCCCCGCAGCATTAAATTAGAATAGGTTAGCGTTGACCCAGTGTTGCTTTTAGCGTGTTAGCTTGTATCAGAGAGTGAGTCACAAGCTTTGCTGGGAGAAGCCATGGCACAAATTTAAACATTGGAGCAGTCAACAAACCCTGGGCTATCTCCGTGGCCATATTTATTCATGTGGTTTGACACCCACCAACAAACACACAGAGAGAGGCACACACACTCATAAAAGAAAGCTTGCACACACACTGGAGCACAGATGAGCCAGCGCATCAGATTTTTTTTTTGATGTCAACAAACCAAAACCAACAACTGAACTGATCCTACTAACATGTACAGTATTCCTCTGTGCCACAGAGCTCCATTGTTGTTATTGTTGTTGTTGTTAGAAAATATATTGAAAACCCATCAGTGCACTGGGAGACATGTTCTGTCATTATGATGAACAAGAGCACTGTAGTTTTACTTGGGTCAATCCTACATACACACTACTGTTGCAGTAAATACTCACTAATGTGTATCAATCCGCAACTGAATATAGTCCCTGACAAATGCGCTCTTTCCCTCCATTTGAGTAACATTAGTTAAAACAACAATGGCCAGCTGTTTAAGAAAATTATGCAGCCTCTGTTTTAGAAATGAAACTTTGTCTGAGACAGTTATAACCGAGTTCGGCCCAACCCCGACAGACTTTCTGATTTTTGAGTCCAAACCTGACCTGAGCCCGACGTTCAGTCTGAATATTTACCACTTCCTGCCTGAAATGTAACTATTAGCCTGTGTTGCATTCAGGCGTTGTCACGTCAATAACAAATTCCAGCACTTGAATAGGCCATAGCACAACACAGCAGCATGTCAAGTGGGCCTAGCCCCAACCGAACCCGAGCAAAATATCTGATTTGTTATCCGAACTTGGCCCGACCCGTTGGGTTGTGACAGGCCCTGTCGGGCTCGGGTCGGGTTTCCACACTCTACATCCAGCGGTGAGGGTTGCAGATCGCAACCAGCTAAAACTTATCCCGTGTAACAAGCGGGAAGTCACGGTTAGGATTTTGTAATTATCTGGTCGTCTTCTCTCTTAAACAAACAGGGATTTAAACCTGTCTGTCCAAAATTAGTGTTGATGCAGGCTGATGCAGGATACAGGATACAGTTGCAGAGCTGGCTGATGCACAACCACAAATGGCCCTATCTAGAGCCAGTGTCAACTTGTCCATTTGTTGCTACTGTAGAAACATGGCAATCTCTGTGGACGAGGACCCACTCCTTACGTAGATATAAACATCTCATTTTAAGGCAGCAAAATCACAACAACTCTTATTTTCAGATGATTAGACACTAAACAAAATATATTCATTATAATATATTGAGATTCTGTCAATATATACCCCGAAAAATGGCGGCAAAGCCTCCATCCCTGGCAGTTACATCTAAATGAAATCCTATATAGAATCAAATTAATTAAGCTTTTTACAGTGTGTTTATATCTGGTCTCACTTTTAATGAACTACTGCAAATATGTAAAACCACAAAAACAACTATTTAAATTATGTGACTACAAGGTTAGCAGTGGGGCTAACCATGTCGGCATAAGTAACAGACCAAAACACTGTTTTTAAACTAACAACTTTAAAGACTAATGCCTTTATTATCCTTATAGATGAGCCAGTAATTCTACAGTAGTCATTTTTCTTTTCTATTTTAATTTTGTTGCTTCTTTGTGGAGGCTGTACCCTCTCACAAGAGAGAGAAATGGGATACCTCCTCATCCCACCACATGCCTCTCCTGACATCTCTCACACACTCCCCCTACATCCCTCTCTGTATCACAACCTCTTCCCCCTTAACAGCTCTATCGTTCAATATAGCATTCGGCTTCACAGCCTCCTCCCTTCCTCCTTTGAGTTACCCCCATCTCTTTATCTTCTCTCCCAGTGCCTCCATCTTTCACTGTTTCTCTCTGCTCCTTCCGCTACCCATCGTTCTCTCCCCAGCTCCCCTTTCTTTAACCTTTTATGCTCTTCCTCTCTTCCTCCGCCTTTTTTTAAACTCTCTTCCTCTCGCTGGTGTGCACAGACGCCTCTCTCGCAGTGTCTCAGCTCTCTGTTTCAGTCTTTCCATCATTCTCACCGCCGCTCCGTCGACATCCTACACCACGTCTCCTCCCTCCCTCTCTCCTGCCTCTTTCTCTCCTCCCTTCCTCCTTTCCCCCCTTCCGCCTTTTTTTTCATCTTCAGCTCATATCACATCTGCGAGTCTAACACCAATCTTTTCCCTTTTCAGCACGCCACCCTCACCCCCTTTACACTTCATTACGGGATCTGTTCTTTTTCATACCCTCTCCACCCCTCTATCTCACTTTTGGGATGACGCATGATTGCATATTTCGGTCTGATTCAAGCAGCCGCGCACACCTTTCCGCTGTTAATAAATGTGGCGTGCATAATGTCATCGTCAAGGTTAACAACTGAGGTGCTAATGGCGAGAGGTAATATAGGAAATACTGAGATACGCTTACTGATTAGTGAGGTTCATCGCTGAATCATGAGCACCATCTAAGCATTCTGAGGTGGAAGTGATGTCATCTGATGACCTTTGGTATACATCATCAAGGCAAACATTGGAGGATAACGGACGGCCCTCTAATCGAATGGTAATTATTGTCACAAGTGTTTGGAACTGAAGGCAGTCAGCTGAGGAGAATTTCATGCTGTTTTAGCCTCAGCCCTCTATCTTTGTCTTCTCGTTTATGTTCATTAATGTGAAGAGCCGCCATTGTTCCACGGATAATTCATTGACATGCATGGCGGTAGCGCCCGTGTGTTTGTTTGCGTGTGTGTATACGTTCACCGTAGCGGCTGAACGGATGCAAAAGGCATGACAAGAAAATAACCTTCCCTCCCTCCCTTGTCTGATGACGATGACAAGACGCCTCTCTTCCTCTCCCCCTCTATTTTTATCATCCTTACACCCCCCACCGTCTCTGTCGCTCCCTCCATCTCTCTCTGCCTCTCCCTCTCTCTCTCTCTCTCTCTCTCTCTGTCTCTGTCTGTCTCTCACTCTTTCGGCCTCTCTGTCCTTGGGTGTCTGCAGCCAGCTGTGTCTTCGGGCCATTAGTGCCCCCCCCTCTCCTCTCCATCCATTTTCCCCATCACTGATTCCTCCAGCAGACTTTACCCCCTCCCCCATTTCGCTCTTACTCCTCCTATCTCCTCCTCCCCTCCTACTCCTCTGTCCCTGTGACCACTGGGGCTCCATTGTCACAGCAACTGCTGATAATAGTCTCGTCCTCAGTCCGGCATTCCGTTACGCCACTGCACCAAAATCAGACGGCAGATGTGTGTGTGCAGACCGCCACATCTGTAAACATCAACATTCAGAGACGTATATAAACACTGGTTACAGAGGAAACACTTAAATCTGTTAAAAAAAAAAACACCAGTAAACACCTATCTAATTTTCATATAGCTCAAACACATTGTGCTGTTGCAACATGCACACACCCACACAGCACCAAATCTCCACAGTCAGCATCCTCCCCTTTCTGTTTATGTAAACATCTTGTTGTGCTGCTAGCCTCTTGCGGCTGCCTCCCGTTATGAAAAGTTATTGCGCTGCATAATGTAGTGCCATTTACTTCTCCACACACCTCCCTCTAACTCATTCATCATAATAAAACCGTGATTGATCCACTTTGCCGGTGGCATGCTGATGCTAAGATAGTTTTCGGCCTTCGGACGCACAGCGGAGGAGAAAGAGGAGGTTGCCTTTGAGAAACTGGGCCACGGGTATCGTGTCCCTGCTGTGTCTGTGCGGTCAGCAGAAGAGAGCTGGGTGATGTATGTGATGCAGATGATTTAAATGACTCGGGATCAGAACAGAATTATGTTAGCTTTGATTTCTATACCATCAAAGTGAGACTGTAGTGAGTGCAAAAGCCAAGGCCTTTTCTGTGAATGACCATATTCAGTGAGGGCTCTTTAAAACAGACCGTGGAATGGAATAGACTTGAATAAACTATATGTTTACACTTGACACTTGACACTTAAGCTCTATGAGACTAGTATTACCTTGGGACCTTGTGTGATGTGCAACAATTGCAGAGATCGTCTGTGATCTTAATACCGTGCAAATCTGCCATGTCCATAATTTGTCAAATAAAAATTCTACCGCAAATTACCTACAATATTTAACCAAAAACAAAGGTCATGTTCTAATCATAGTACCATGTGAATCAGCATCTGTGCTTCGTTTCTGCCTCTTTCTGCAGTCAGGAATTATGGAGGCTGCGTTAGCATTATAAATGAAAGTTTGGACAGCATTTTGGGTGCACGAAGCTCATCTCGCTGATAGGCTGTAAAAATAATGGCCGTAGCTATCATGATGTCACCCACTGGTTTTTGGACTCCCGTTTTAAAGCCTCAGTTTAGGCATTTTGGTCGTTGCTGTTTTGTTTTTTTCTGAGCCAGAAGTGGGCTGGATCTCATTCAGAAGTCAAGGACACTTAGCAAACAGCCTGTCACCCAAAGCAGACCGCCCTTGATTTTGTGTAACTTAAAGTGTTAATACAAATGTCTATGTAATAATTCAACCCTCATACAGTTGGGGAAAGAAGGGGGAAATAAGCTATAGGAGAACAAAACCAGTTATTTCTGCTGTTGGCATTTTAACATGGGAATCCATGGGGATTGACTGTTTTCTGGAGCCAGCCTCAAGTGGCCATTAGTGGAACTGCAGTTTTTGGCAATTCCGTGTTGGCTTCATTTTTCAGCTGCAGAGTTGGCTGCTTGATCTCGTTACACAGCATGGAGACACATTTGCAGAAAAACAAGCTTGAATTCATCAGAATAGCGAAATCTTGAAAGGTGTTGAGGTGGATGACGTGACGACGTTTGGCAGAATCAGTTCAAGGAGGTACATCACCGCTAGTGGTGCAGGTAGTGGTTTTGTGTTGTGAACAGTGGAGTTACAAATGACTGTGCATCATATTCGAGGGATAATGTCAGTAAATTTTGAGTTAAATACAGACTTCACTTATCCCGTGTGAATGCCCTGCACAAATTACAGATGTGGGGGGATCATTTCTAAATCACATGAGGTCCCCAGATAATACTAGTATCATGCAGAAAGAGCTTAGAAGATTTAAAAGGAACTATCCCAGTGAACTACAATGTATTTGGCTTGGCTTGTGACGCTTGTGACCCCTCCCCCAGATTGAGAACCGAACTGAACTACAATTTGTAAAGATGAGGCTGGAACTGGGCTGGGAAACATGGGTAAAATTAGGGCTGGGCAATTTAGCAACATTATATTGTGATATGAGACTAGATATCGTCTTAGATTTTGGATATCGCTATATCATAATTGTTGTCTTTTTGTGCTTTGCTTAAAATAAGTGCAATTGTTAGCAATGTAATATAATTAGTAGCATATTACGCTAAACATACTAGCACACTACATTGTTACCAAAATAACTCCATTGACTTTTAGTTTCACATGGGACACAAACAGCGGTCTCCTGGGTGAAAGTCCAGGTTTTTTGTTTTGACCCATTCGCCCAGCGAGGACTGTCTAGGTCTTTATACTAAGGTAGTTACTGGAGGGTCAACAAATAAAGCCACCTGGGTTGTTTTATATAGCTGCTAAAGGGTTTCTCTGTGCGTCTGTGTCTGAAGCCGAAGCACCACTCACCAAGTGTCAGTATTTGACGAGTAAGGATTGAGACTGAGTTGGTATATGCAATTTCAAATGATTATATTGAGATATGTGATGCAGTAAACTCTGCTGAAATACAGGAAGAGAAGATGTCACATTTTTTTTATCCAGAAAAATTTCCCTCCATGTCTCCATCCTTCTCTTTTAAAAGGATTTGCAGTTTTTGTGTCTGCCGTCTGTACGCTTGATATTTAAATGCAGCTGTGTGCTTCTGCAGTGGGCATGCATGTGTGTGTAGTATGGTGATGGGAGTGTTGGTGGGGCATGAATTCTGACAGCTTCAAGCGCAAAATGACGGCCACACACACACACACACACACACACACACACACACACACACACACGCTGTCTTGCACAACCCATTTTAGGTCCCTTTTAACCACTGGAGGACAATAAAAATGGGTCATCCAAAAAAGGGGGGCACTTTCATACACACACACACAGTCATGTACACAAAATGATGGCCCATTGCATCATCTGCATCCCCCTTTCCTGTCAGCTAACACTCCCCCCTCCCCTCCTCTCGCCCCTTCTCCTCCTTCTGCCCTTCCTTCCTTCCATCCATCCATCTCTCCCTCCCTCCTCCCCTCCAACCACTCTATTGATTGAGCCTTTCAATTTCCGGCTGTATTTCAACTACACTGTTGCACTTGAATATGTAAATGAGCCCATGGGGGTTGCCGGTGCTGTTGTTGTCATGGAAACCTCTCATCAAACAGAGAGACACGCACACAGGATGCTCTCTCACACACACACGCGCACACAGCGGCGTCCTTTGGGGTTAGGAAGGAGAGACAAGGTGAAATGGGTGTGTGTGTGTGTGTGTGTGTGTGTGTGTGTGTGTGCATGTGCGTGTGTGTGTGTGTGTTGTGTAGACGAGTGCTGTGCTCATGTGAAACTGAAACTTTGACAGTGGCATGAGAATTGGCCAGGGCTACAATGACCTCACTGTACCCTTGGGTGTGTGCGGAGGTGTGTGTCTGTGTGTGTGTGTGTTTGTGTGTTTGTACGAGAGAGAGACAGATAGACAGAGAAAGAGAGAAACGCTGTGTCCATTGCCTCATGCTCTTTCAAGACTCCCTCCCTTACTTCCCTCAAAGACCCTCCTCCCCTCCACCTCTCCCCCATCCCTCTCTCTCTGTCCCTCTCTCCCCCCTCGCACCATGTTTGTGCAGCCCTCTAATCGCACTGACAGGAGAGCAGCACTCTGTGTGGCTTCTGCCACCATGCATGCACAGAAACACACAGGGAACATAAACACATGCAGAATTAATACACTCGCCATGTTTTCCCCTTTCTCGCGCATGCACACCAGTGAACTCCAAGACACAACACACACACGCGCACACACACACACACGCGCACACACACACACACACACACACACTCACACACTCACACCCTGCTTCAGTCTGAGCACGCAGTGCTGTGTGCCGTTAATGCGCTCCACTCCCTCTGTGCTACTGTCTGTCCCTGTATGTTGCTTTGGGGACATTTTTAGGTCACAAGGATGTTACAACAATCTGCGTGTGTGTGTATGTGTGTGTATGTGTGTGTATGTGTGCATAGGGGAGCAGAGAGAGTGTCTGTGTTTACTGCAATATGCGTTTTCATCTGTGAATGTGTCTAAAGCATGTGTGTTTGAGGTTTCAGTCATACAAGGAGCGTGAGTGTGATTATTTAAACTTAGATTTAAATCTTGAAAGGGACAGTTCGTCCCAAAAATCAAAAATACAAAATTTCCCTCTCACCTGTAGTGCTTTTTATCAGTCTAGATTGTTGAATTTCAGAGTGTTGGAGATATTGGCCATAGAGATGTCTGCCTCCTCTTGAATATAATGGAACTAGATGGCACTCGGCTTGTGGTGCTCAAAGCGCCAAAAAAAGTAAATTTGAAAACTCAACAGCAATGTCTCTTTCCAGAATTCATGACCCAGTTACTCAAGATAGTCCACAGACCTTATTGCAAGCAGCTTCATGACGGATCTATTTTCTTCATACTGAACTACACCCGCGAATGGTATCACAGAAGGAAGTTTGCATCACGGAGGTTAAAAAGAGGAGAAGTCAGGGCGTCATAACAAGTCATGCCAATAGTGTACAATAAGTGTGCATTGAAATCTGGTCTGCACTTGCCTAAAGGTTCAAGAGCTGGCATGCTATTACAGAACATAGGGATGATAAAGTCGTTTCACTAAGGTGTCCGGAGTCGGTTTTGGGTCTGGATATTTTGTACAAAAAATAAAGATATGGGTGTACCCAAAAGTTCTGTCAGGCCAAGCACATCCAAGGAGACTAAAAGGAGAGCACCCAAAGAGCACCACAGCAAATGCCGTCCATTACTAAAAGTGTCGTCTGCTGTAACTCTCCAACACCGCAGCTCCAGTTACACTACATGTGCGTCATACCCCATCGCTCCCATGGAGTCAAAGAGCACGTCCCAGCCTTCACTGGATAGCCTTGGTGTGCATCTGCTCATGGGCAAGAGGCTCGTGACAGAGCAGGATGTAAACATAAATGGCGTCCTTCTCGGCTGATATGTAATATTAGATAGCTAGATAAGTTACAGTAGAGGCACCCTTCCCTCTGTGAGGTAATACGGTTGGTGAGTGTGGTACGGTAGAAAGAAAATAGTTCCTACATGAAACTGCTCACAACAAAGTCTGTGGATTATCTTGAGTAACCAGGTCATGATTTCTGAAAGGAGATATTGCTGTTGAGTTTTTCAAATGTATTTTTTGGCGCTTTGAGCACCACAAGCTGAGTGCCATCTAGTTCCATTATATTCATGAGAAGGCAGACATCTCTACGACGATATCTCCAACACTCGGCAACTCACAACAAAACAATCTAGATTAATAAACAGCACAATAGGTATGAAGGAAAGGGTGAACTGTCCCTTTAATTACTTTCATAATTCAGCAACAATCAAAGTTAAACCTTGGAAGCGCACATCCTTGGTTTTCATTTATTAAGAATTGAACACTCAAAAACACCACTAAACTGTTTCTTTAACGACCCAAAATATCGTCCTCCAGTTTTAAATCAAACGTTACCAAACTGTGACTGACGCAGTGAAATATTCCTTTTCTCCAGCTGAGCCCAGCCCACTTCAAACCAGTGAGAAATGAAATAACAATTACACATCAATCTCTCAAGTGGAATAACCAAAACTATTCAAACTTTGTCAGTGAGAAGTTTTCAGGGCCTTTAAGTTTCAGCAAAGTGATAATAACTGAATCAAAGCGATTGTTTAAAATCAATGCAACACTTTCTCTCTGTCTCCCTCAACAGATACATTATTAATGCAACTCATAGAAGCAAGGGCATTTATCTGAACAATAATAAGTTGTCTGATGATGTGGTCGGGGTTAAAGCGTTCAGCCGGCAGCCGGGCCCCATCCCTCTCATAAACAATGACACTTCAATTTGGGCATGAATCAAGAAGGAAACATTTTCTCTCCCCCTGCAAGAAACAAATGTCTCCCATAGTGGTTTGGTTTGAGCTCAATTTTGGGAGAAAGTGGAAGGCCTTGTGGGCATATTTGAGTGAGTGCTGGTGCATGTGCGGGTATGTATATATGCGTGTGTCTATGTCTGTCTGTGTGTGCGCACTGCTAGGCAAATGAGCTTGTCAGTATGCGGCGCAGGCCTCTCTCTGGTGGCAGGCAGATGACAGTGCAGTGATTGGGCTGATTTCACCGAGGACGTGAGGGGAAATCTGAAGGCTGCCTCAGGGCTCAGGTGCTTATCACCTCCCCACACACACTCACTCACACAAGCGCCCACAGTTCTGGATGCATGCACACACACACACACACACACACACACAGATATACTCTACTACTAACTTTTGCAGTCCACCTTAAACAAACACAAATGCATGGACACATACATGCATGCACTCCGTCTCCTCTACTTTATTACAAAGTTAATTATCGAAATCTCTCGTGAGTCTGCGAGCCACGCCGTCTGTCTGGCCACCCAATGCTAGCCACACACACACTCACACACACATCTGCAGGTATGCGTGTGTATGTGAGAGACCAATTATCATAGCCCAGGGCAGGTGGGAAAGAGGAAATTAGAGTTTGTATGAAGGTCTGCATGCACTTCCTAAGACAATCATTGACAATTAATTACAGCGTAAGTGGCAGTTAGTATATCACACACATACTGGCAAACAAGATTAATTTTGGCTACGGGCTTGCTGAGAATTTGTCACAAAAATGGTTATTGCCGTTTCATTTCTTGAGGATTTTTAAGACATTTTCCTGATAGAAATTCCGCTGCAGTCATTGTGATGCCTTTGACGTGGTGCTTCTCGCTTGTGAACAAGGTTTTGGTCAATTTAGATTTTTAGCTCTATGTTTTCAGTGTGGTAATATCAGAGATTTCTTGTTACATCAAAGGAAGTCCCCTACGTTGGAAGTGTTTAAACCTCAATCCTAAATCTTCAACACATTCTCACTCCGGCCTCGTCACATATTGACATTTGGTCATGGACCTTCAATGTCGAAATAAGACGTGAAAGGTACCCTGGGTGCGTTGGTTGTTGAACTTGTCAAGTTCTGCCTGTTACATGCATTTTCGTCTTTCAAAATACACTTCCGCTTTCACAGGAAATTTACCGGTTGTATACAGTTTCTTTCAAAATAAAAGCACTACGTCAGCACAACAACACGAATGGATGTTTTTTTCCTCCAACAACGACCAACATGGTTGGGTTTAGGCAACAGAAACACGTGATTAGGTTTTGGCTTTATAATCTTTCGGGACGTGAACACCTCTTTACTGGGTGAAAGTCAGTGTTTGTTGGACCCATCCACCAAACCTCCCTCTAACCTTACTCAGACTTTCGCCACCATAACTTTCATTCTGGTCCCACCATGTTTCTCCCTAACACAGCCGGGATTTCAACGACTTCAGAAGACCGGGTTGGAATCTTAAATTTAAAAGACTCAGTTTGGGGTGGTATCTGTATCTTCATCAAGCATCCATGATGTTTTGCCTTCATAGTTCATATGAGATACATTATTTTCACAAAGGCTGTTCAATAAGGAAGACAAATTAATCTGAAGGTTATTTTTAAGTAGTAAAAATACTGTTTGTTCATGTAATCCAACAATTCAGAATGAAGTTTTGAGCTTAATTAACTAATCAAATACAAACACTTGGTCGGTGACCCTCGGCGTCAGATACCGATGCACTGATGTACCCTTTAGTGGTGGTATAAGCCGCACCGTGCGGCTTTTTTTGACGCTCAAAGCAACCACCGTAGTATAAAGACCAATAAAGTCCACATGGGGCGTCCAGAAGGTGAGGGGGGGGGTCATAAAAACTTTGGACTTTCACCCAGGAGACTGCTGTTCGTGTCCCATGGAACCAAAAGTAAATCAAGTTATTTTAATAACGACATAGTGTGCGATTATATAAAGCATATTACACTGGTATGTCACGTTAAGTATTACGTTAGTAGCAAACATAGTCATTTTAAGCCTAACCATGCTTTTTTCTAAACCCAACCACATGCTTTTGTTCCCTAACCCTAAGGAGGTAAACAAAAATGAAGTTTTTTTCCCATGTTCTATGTTTATTTTGAAAAGAGACGTATGCATTTAACAAGCAGAAACTGCATATTTCCTGTGAAAACTGAAGTTTATTTTGAAAAGACACGAATGCATGAAATAACTGTAAACTGACACGCCATCCCTGAGCATCAAAAAACCTGCACTTTTTATTCCAGTTGAATCAATGTTATCAGCTCATCTGCAGATTCGAGCAAACGAGCTCTAAGTTAGAAAACACAACTGCTGAGGGCACAACAGTAACTAGAGCTATGAACAATCAGATAACTGGTCATGCTGTTCTAAATCTGGTTCATACTGCACAATTATTACCAAATGTGCAATTTACTTGTTTTGAGCATCAGTCATATAAAATCCATGCACACTATGATCTCACTAAAGAGATGAATCACTGTATTGTTACTGATAAGTTAGCATGTTGTCATGAGAACCAGCATCACATTGAGCTTCCTCCAGTGTCTGCAGAGTGATTTCAGTGCTTTAGCAGTTCATACGCAACTGCATCTGATGACTGCGGTTGATTTTCATCCAGCTCCAGAAGCCGCACAGAGCTTGTAACCGGCCCAAACCAACGCAGCAATGCAGTTTCACTTCGGTTCACGGCAGTGCAGCAATTTAAAATAAATTACCTTTGATGGTTCACAATAGATTGAAATGGGGACTGTGGGAGAAAAAAAAAAGCATCGACAAATGACAAAAGATAAATTGAGGGTAAAAGGGACTGTGAGAGGTTCAAGTCTTTGGTGTCGCTCCACTTGGTAAAAAGTGGCTCAATAGCTGCTGTCAGATTTAAAGAGATGTTAGACGGCCTGCCTATTTTCCGTCTGTCTGCCTGTCTGTCCGCTGTCTCTTTGTCCATCTCGCTGTCTGTTTATCTCTGTCTATTTGTCTGTCTTCCTCCAATCTCACACATCTGTCTGCGGCAGGAAAGGCCGTAAATTAAACATCTGAGATTCTCTCTCTCCCTCTGTCCTTGGCTCTTATCCCTTTGCTCTGTTCCTCTCACCCTCCTCCCCGGTCTTATGCGCTCACTCAGCCCTCCCTGGCTCGCCCCCGACTGTATTTCTTCTCCCTCCTTTCATCTCCGTCCTTCCCCTCTCTTCTCTCTGGGCAAGATAGAGAGAGAGGGTGAGGGATGGTGCGAGGAGGCGGAGGACTGGGGTGGGTGGAGATCATAGAGGAGATGAGGCCGTGTGGTGCGGATGGATAGACAGATGCATTGATAAGGGCTGCCGACTCCACAGCACGCTCGCTGCATATCCAATCTCTCTCCCCCTGTCTCTCTCCCTCCGTCTCTCATCTCTCTTTTTCATTTCAGGACTAATGCTCCCGTAGCCTTCAAATGTCAGTTCAGTATGGCAACCTATTAGATGGTTAGCCAGAGTGGCTGACAGCTCCCTCTCTCTCTTGCCTCCTCACACCCGTTCAGGACAGAATGATTGTCTGAGGCTTTTGCCGTCATTCAGAACAGGTGAGAGACAGGGAGACACTGAGGGAGCGTTGCAGCAAAGGACTCTCTCACATCTCCTTTTAGAAATGCCACCCCACCTCACAAACAGTGTAAAGTAACTACATTCACTCAAGGACAGTATCTAAAGCTGCTACAATCAATATTTTAATATTACCAATGCATCACATGACTACGTTAAGAGTAGGGCTGCATCCTAATAGTCGACCAAAACATTTTTTGACTGGAAGAGGCCACGCTCAGCAGTCAGACACGAGTCACGTTACAAACCAATCACAGCCGACAGATATCTTTCTCTTCTTCTGTAAATATTCAGTCTGATAAATAAAGAAAAGTTGATCGTGTTAGTGCAGGGCTACCCAGAGCTTTACATCTGTCCCACTTATAAACAGCGCCTGGAAGAAGATCAGCTCTGCATTCAGGATTTCAGGTAAATAGGCTGTACAATGCTCGCTAAGATTGCTTTGCAATCTCAGACGCAATCGGCAACTGCGCTCTTGAAAGCTGGCACAAAAAAGGCACAAGAGTAGCACCCAGCGCCTGACCTCACATTTGCAGACGCAGCATGTGTACGGCCTCTAATTTCCAGGGCTGGTACCTGCGGTTATTCCACAGGCTAGTTAATAATATGTGAGTGTGGGATCATTTTGAGAAGGTGAAGGACGAACCCAAGGTGATATGTAAACTCATTCTCGAAGGACGAACCCAAGGTGATATGTAAACTCATTCTCATTGGTCGACTACAAACATGACGTATCATCTGAAACATGTCAGTAGCTACATGCCCATTAGCCACTTAGCACAATCATTACTGCTTTGCCGACAGCGTCATTAACAGGCGGCTCGCTCAGTGTGTGTGACGTGCACTTGTAGATAAAATATAGGCCTATATTAATGAAGGTTCGTTAGTACGGTTTTGTATTTCTCTGTAATGTAGCACAGTGTTGACAATGTTACTGATACTATTCTTTCTCACACCTTCAACTCAAACCATTGTGTTACCCCGCCCAAAATATATCATTTAATAATTAAATTAATATCATACACATGCCAAACGACTAATGGCCCTAAATGACGACTATTGGTCGACTAGGAAAAGTATTCATCGGGGGCAGCCCTTGTAAAGAGGTCTCTTGTCATGGGCAACCCAAAGAAATATCATCTGACTCCCCACGGCTCTACAAAACTTTACAGATTTTTTTTTTTTTTTCATCTCGTTTTGGTTTCAGCTAATGTTTCTATTCACTTTTTTATTTTTTCTGTGCATGGTTGTCCTAAATAAATTGACCTTTTTTTTTTGCATTGATCTCAGCGTGTAAACTTTTTGGTTGCTGTCCAGCCCAGTTGCATTGGTGTGCGGGTATCTCATCTGCTGTACTTTCTTGGTTGTCCATTGTACCGACGCACCCAAGATAAACTTTCTTGTTGCCCTAAATAGGCAAAGTTTCACAGCAGCCAAAAGACTTATTATTGATTCAACCAAACCGCACATAAAGTAGTTAAAATGAGCTTTTCCTTGATCACTGGGACAACATCAAAATTCTGCTTATACTTAAATTCATCAACGGGAATTCAATAATATATAATAATATAACTATTCAGAACGAATATTCAACCATTCCTTTTTTTCATATAGAGTTGGAGAGTTATAACTGGATTAGGCAGGACATTCAGGGTGACAGCGACAGTCACATAATAAAGTAAACAAGTCAAGTTAGCCCCTAGAGCTAATGCATGCTACCTGTGCTAACGACGGATCGGACATTTTTGCCAACACTTAATATCAAACAAAATCCAGAGACTGCATTGTATTAAGTTGCTGTAAGATGTAAATTCACCACTTCTAAGCAGAAAGCAGAAGAAAACCTTATCTCAGAGCCTGACCGGGCAAAGCCTCTTGTCCTCCAGGCAGCTGCCTCTATGTCACTCAGACTCACTCTGGGTCTGGGTCGGCAGCTGCCCTTACTGGAGAGCAGTGTGAAAGCAAGGAGTGCTCACTCTGCAGCTAAATCTAAGGAATTAAATATCTCCAGAGGGTCACTAACTGCTCGACTTGGAGAATCTCTGTTGACTGGGGGGTTTTCAAAAGATGATTTACATTTTCGACTTTCAGGGGGCAGTCACATACTGAGCATACTTTCAGCACATTTTTCTGATAATATCAAAGGTATACTTTGCAGGAATTGTCGGTTACTGTTTGTAAACAGTGAAAAACAAACCGAGATTCACTCTCGTTTTGGTATAATAGTGATTTGCTTTACTATATTTGCATTTTGTCGGTGCTGTATCCACAATTGTCGTCGCTTCCTCTTGGATGCATGCTGCTTTCAGTCAGGCACCTGGTGACTGTCTTTTTTATAAAGTCCCGACCTCACCTGAGCGCTGTGCCCAGGAATGCCCCCAGAAAAGAAAAATAAGAAGAAAAGAAGTCTATACATTGTTTTTAGTCTGAAGTAACATCTTGAATGCAGGACTTCTGCTTGTAATGGAGTATTTATTCACTGTGGTGTTGCTACTTTTACTTATGTAAAGATCCAAGTGCTTCCTCTGTGACTGCATCCCACTGAAAATAGTTCCAGAGAGCAGAAATAGAGAGACAGACAGAAATATATATATAAACAGAGAGTGAGACACTGAGAGAACGGCATGAAACAGAGGATTAGGGGCTTAGTTAGCCTGCATGAAATCCCCTTTTCCTCTTGCGCCCTACAAAGGGAAGAAGGCAATTGTCCACATTATACAAAAAGAGGAAGAGAGGGAGGCGTGAGGGGGGAGAAGGGGGAGAGATGGAGGGGGATTGCGAAAAATCTCACTGAATCCATCGTTGTTTTTAATGTTTCCCCCCCGTGCTGCTCTGCATGGCTGCCACCCCACCTGTGACATCACATTTATCAATACAGGAAGCTGTTTTTTTTTCTTTCCTTGTTTGGCAAAGAGGGAGGGAGGGAAAAAGTGACATTGGCCTTGAAACCTGCTATTGTCTTGCCTCCAGGACAGCCAGCCAACCAGGCAGCTCAGTCAGAGAGGGAGAGACAGAGAGAGGGGGAGAGACGGTTGCCATGGTTACTTCCCGGGAGATGCGAGCACACTTGTTTATCTGTTGGCCGAGGGAGCGTGCACGGCGGGCCCTCTCACTGAGCAGATGTGTACGTGTGCGTGTTTGTGTGTGCATGTGTGTTTGTCAGCATGTGGCTGCGTGTGTGTTTGTGTGCGTGCGGATGCGACTGAATGCACACACGCAGACACACCAGGACTCATAAACTGAACCTTCCACGGCTTTCTTTGTAAACAAACCTGCACGCACACAAACACACACCTGCTTAATAGAACTCCAGCTTACCTGCTCGGTATTATTGAGCCAACAGGAGTGGACTGATGCAAGCTAATTGGTCTGGTGTGAGCTGAGCACCAGCTGAAGAGTAGAGGAGAGACAGAGAGAGAGGAAAAAAAGGGGGGAATGGAAGACAGAAACAGACAAAAGGGAGAGAGAAAGCGTTGGGTGATGGACGGAGAAGAGGGAAAGGAAATGAGAGCAGAATGAGAAAAAGTTGGACAAAAAGAAGGGGGAGAGAATGAGATGTGACACAGAGGAGGGGATGTGGTGGAGAAAAGACAGAGAGGAAATTAGATGGGAGAAAAAAAAAAGTGGGGGAGCCAGAGAAAGAAAGAGGCTCAGATAAAGAGCAATGCAGAGGGAGAATGAGAAAAATGACAGCACTGGAAAGAAAAAGAGGCATTAGAGAGAACATGAACGAGACAGAGATACGAAGGAACACCTGGCGAGAGAAGCAAAGAAAATAAGAGATGGAAACACTGCGAGGAGAAGTGATGAATATCAAGAATATAAGAGAGAGGAAATGTGACGTGATGAGATGACTTGTGATGTGACAAGATGCGAAGCGACGAGTGCAAGCCGAGGTGTGCTGCCGTGTTAGCAGAGAGCGGCCCGAGCCCCATGGAGCAGACACTGCAGGCTCTGTAGTATGTCAAATGTCACAGACGCAAAGTCACAAGGCTGCACAGGCACTACTCCCTCTCACACACGCACACGTAATCACGTGCAGACGCCCCCACAAAGGCACAGAGGATGCTTGCATGTTTATGAAATTGCACGCATGGGATTGCTTTGCTTTTTTTTTTCTTTTACACTTGCAAGATAAGGTCATACATATTTAGGCCTAATCCCAATACGCCCCTTGTCCCTACCACTTCGCCCTTACCCCTCCATCTTACACGTTCATGCCCCAGTTCTTGTTGGGAGAGAGGGGTAGGGGGAAGTGTGAAGGCTAGATGGATCCAAATGAAGGTTTTTCCAAACCATGTTTTGTGAGAAATCATCGGCAAGGAGGTTGCACGAACTACAAAAGAAACCCACATACGTATTTTCTTCACTGATAAAGTCTTATAATTTTGATAACCATCGTATTATCTTAGTTAAATGTTGTTTTAATGTATTATGGTCCTTTTCTTTATAACAAGCATAACAAAAGAAATCACTAGTATGCTGACATCTCTGTAGCTAACTAGCTAGCTAGTTACGTTATATTGTTATTGCTGATTTGTGCATGACAGTCCCACATTTTATGTATTTCCATGCCGCATTCACCCCCCCAGTTTGATGGCATATGCTACATGTTCTTGTTCCAACTCGTCAAATACCACTGCTTTGTAAAGGGACCTAAACATCAAAATATAACACACCAGGTGGTCTCCTGCGTAGGTCTTGGACATTTATGGACGGCATCTCAATAGATGCATTATGTCTTTTCAAAATAACTCATTACACTTCGTAAAACACCTAATTTTTATGTTTATTTCCTTAAGTGTAGGCAACAAAAGTTCCTGGTTAGGTTTAGAAAAACACCACTGACAACTCTGGTGACTGGGGCGACTGTGGTTCAGAGGTAGAGTGGATCGTCCACTAATCGGAAGATGGGCAGCTTGATCCCTGGCTCCCCCAGCCCGCATGCCGAAGCGTCCTTGGGCAAAATACTGCACCCCAAATTGCTCCCGATGGCCTTTCCATCAGTGTGTGAGTGCGTGTGAACAGTTACTGAGTAGCAGGTGGCCACCAGTGTGTGAATGGGTGAATGTGGCATGCAGTGTAAAAAGCGCTTTGATTGATCGGAAGACTACAAAAGCGCTTTACAAAAGCAGTCCATTTACATCATGGTTTGGCTTTAAAAAGTATGGTTCTTACCAACATATGTCATGTGACATAAGTTTCTACTGTAGCATGCTACACATACTAGCACACTGTTACTGAAATAACTCCATTGACTTTTGGTTTCACACAGGAAACGAACAGCAGGCTCCTGGGTGAAAGTCCAGCGTTTGTTTGTCCCATCCACCTCCCCTACAGCCCACCCTACAGGGACTTACTCGCTCTTTATACTACAGTAGTTTTCAGCAGCGACACAAATAGCTGCTGGGAAGACTGTATTACACTGACGCAAAGAGTTTCTTTGTTCAGTCGCCGCGTGGTGCGTATCATACCACCGCAAAAGCTGCCTCTGTACATCAGTATGTTTATTTATTTGTTTATTTGTTTATTTGGATCCCCATTAGTTGATGCCAAGGCAGCAACTACTCTTCCTGGGGTCTATATGTGACGCCGAAATGATTGACAAAGCGGTGGTTTTTGACGAATTGGGAGTGATAGTGCAAAGGGATGCCACGCAAGAGAAGTCACCACAGCAGATGACAGCATATTTGCAATGTCCGGCAACACTTATCATGTCTGTTTACGTTAACACCAGCGTACTGATGAAGGGGAAGTTTTCAACCACTTCTTCTTGTAACTCCGAGGCACAAAGTGGCGCTTAAAACGAGGGGTAGGGGTAAAAATATGAAATGTGATTGTGTCTTACACATACATGCCCACTATGTACAGAAAGGGATACACCCACACACTTACAGTATGAGGTTCCCATGGGCTCTGCGTACCAGTGGTGTCGTCTCCAGCTTGATATGATGAGGTGAACACACACAAGGCAGTGTTGAGCTCGCCCATTACCTGAGACAGATAGACCTCTAAGGCTCGTGCTGTCAGCTTCATTTGCACAGAGACAACTTGTGTAGGTGTGTGCCTCCATGTGTGTGTGTATGTGTGTCCCTATTTTTTCTATGCGAGGTGAGCGCCAGAGTCACCCTCCTTAAAATAACAAGCTGGCCCTTTCCCTTAGGACAGCAGACAGCCATCCTGCAAGCTGCCTGATCCTGGGCCGCCCTAGTTCACAGCTCAATCCATCTCCTTTCTGTCTCTCTCTCTCTCTCTCTTACACTTTTTCCCTTTATGTCTTTGTCTCTTCCTCACTCTCCATGAATCACACACATAGTCAGTGGTGGCCTAATAAGCAGGGTTTCTCTCCCCGACTTCTGCTCTTTCTCTCGCTGTGTCTCCTCATGTCACATTGTTCTGCTCTTTGCACAACACTCCTGCATTCACACACACACATATATAAAGATAAGCCCGCAAACAAACTGAAATTATCAAACACGGGGAGAGACGCGGCATATTAGAGACACACATCCTAACAAGGCATACCACCTCCACCTCCAGCTAAGCTTAATGAGCTCTCCTCCGGCTAACTGGCCTAGAAAAGGCAGCGGTCAGCAGCCCGGAGCCCATCTATCCAGCGAGCTCTAATTTTTATCAGCCTCTGCACTTCAGCGGCAGATCCCTCAGCTCTGTCTCACTAGCTGTGCAGGGGAGGCTGCGAGAGAATAGGCCTCATTCACTCAATTAATAGCTCTGTGTATGTGTGTGTGTACGAAACGACGCTGAAATACATGCAGTGCCAAAACTGGAAAGAGTGGATAAATGAAAGCGGCAAATGGTTTTAAGGACTTAGCAGTGTCTAATTTGCCACTAAAATGGTTTTTATTGCATATATAAATAATGATTGTAAGCACATTTGAGGAGATATTGCTCAAAAGATGGAGAGAGGAATACAGTGGGGGGCAAAATCTCATTATACCCCGGATGAATGTGTGTTTGTATCAGTGTGATTGTGAGAGAGAGCAAACGCATGAATTCTTCATATCTTCCCGTGACCTGTAGGTTTCTGGATCCGGGAATGTGTGTGCGTGGTGTGTTTGAAGGTGCTTTCAAACCTGCGTGCATGTGTGTGCGCGCGCGCGTGTGTTTTCCCCTCGGTAGGTGAAGATGCGAGCCAGGCAGGCCTGCAGGCTGCTGGGCTGTATGGAAATTAGGAGAAACACCGCTGAGAAGCAGGTGATGGAGGAGACAGGGGGAGGAGAGGGAAGAGGGGAAGGAAGGAAGAAGAGGAGAGCGGTGGAAGGGAGTTGGATAATGAGGACTCTGATGAGAAGGATGGAGAGCCCTGAATAGAGACGTCCCAGAGATCGAGAGAGGTTAAAAAAGGAGGAAGACGGAGTGGTTAGAGAGGGGTTATGAATGGACAGGAAAATGGGAAACAGCTGCCACTAGTGGCGGCCTGCGGGAATAAATAATAGATGTAAAGGAGGAGGAGGAGGAGGGAAGATGAAAGGAGGAGAGGACAGTGAACAACAGAGAGAGAGAGGTTTATTCTGAGGTTAGGGCGAGAGGTGGTGTGTAGGTAAAATTGCAAAAAGAAAAAAAAGACTGATGAAATGTGGTTTCAGGAAGACGAATGGACCACAGGAGACAACAGGGATGTGAGAAATTAGAGGAGGAGGGCAGGTGGAGCAACTGTTAAAAAGATGTGAGGATGAGAGGGCTGGGCGGAGTGGTCACAGGCATTAAATGAGAGGCAAAAAAAAACAGCACACTGGGGAGAGAGAGAGCTAAAGACAGGGCAATTTAGCCAAAACAGAAAAAGAGAGATGGGGAAAGAGCGTGAGCAGAGAGATAAAAACTGAAAAGGGATGAGAGGAGGAGGAGGAGGAGGAGGAGGAGTAGGAGGAGGGGGAGGCCAACAGACTGATACAGAGAGAGACAGAGACGATGGGAGGAGGAGGAGGAGGGTGGCGCTGGCAGTGGCAGGACACGGGTGCAGGCGTGGAGACTGTGGCATGCAGCTCAAGTTGGCATGGACTCTATCACTCACTCTCAGGCCTGGGCGCAGGGCCCTCGGTGGCAGAAACACACACACGCACACACACGCACACACACACAAACACGGATGTGACGCGCACAAGCAGATCAAACACAAGGACATTCGCCTTTTCTCTAAGTCTCTCTCTATTACACACACACACACAGCCGACAGAGAGAAAAACATTGAGCTCAGACACAGCCTGACGCACACACTCAATTAGTCTCAGCCGCACACACACACACACACACACACACACTCGCACATATGAAGGAAAAAGACGGATGGATGAGCGTGTGCATGAAGGTGTGTGCATGTGTGTCTAATTGTGCCAGCGCTGCCAGAGCAGAATGAGGGATGGTGTCTCTGAGCTGCTGCTGCCGCTAATAGCCACTGACTGGAGGTGACAGGCTCTCTCTCCCTCTTTCTCCGTCTCTTTCTTTCCTCTTGTTTTCCGTCCAATCAGCAGTCAGCACATCTGTCCTTCCCTCTTTTCCTCAACCCAGTTCGGCTCATCCTCTCCCCCTTTGTTTCTCCCGTCCCCTTCTCCCTCTCATATCTCTCCTTTGCCCTTTTACCCTCACACCCCCTGCCCCTCCTCCTCCACCTCCTCCTTCCCCCTCGTGCTTTCATCTCCAC
>NC_065523.1:27176396-27182533 GCF_006386435.1 Epinephelus moara | reverse complement strand
TGTGTGTGTGTGTGTGTGTTTGCCCATTTGAACCGGTCTATATAGTCCTGAGCGGTACGTGTGAATCATATCAAAACCTTGTTTATCAGTGTTTGATGTGTTTGTGTGTGGTCGTCTCCGTGCACTTCCACTACCGGTGCTGAGGTCCTCAAGTCGCGGCTGCACGGGGAAAAGTGTTGTATCTTCGGTGTCTTTGTACATATTTAATGTGTGTGCATGTGCATGTGTGTGCACACGGGTGAGGGGGAGGGGCCTGCCGTGTGCCGTCCTTCCTAGAGGGAAAGAGAAAGGGGAGGGCGCCTTGCTTCACAGCCAATCGCTTTCGCTCTGCTGAGGCAACCATCCATCGCCACCACGGCAACAACAACACCGCGGTAACACAGAGCCAGGCTGCTGCAGGGGATAGATGGGCGATGTGTACAAGCTCCTTTGTTTTATTTATCTGTTTTCTCTCTGTTTTTTTTTTTTCCCGCTGTTTCCCTCTCTCTCTTTTGGCCCATGTTGCACGCGTACTTTTATCAGTTATCTGTTCGCTTTTACCTTCTTCACTCCCCCCCTCGTCTCTCTCTCAGATATTTCACGTTAATGGGGCCTTCGCGGGAGCTCTCTAAGGTGTGACCTAAAGGGCGAGAACAGAATTGAAAGGGAGAGGGTGAAAGAGAGTGAGAGAAAGAGAGGAAGAGAAAGAGAGGTTGCGGTCGCAGTTTCCTCCTGAAAAGGCTCTTTTTCATTTCTTTTCATCAGCCACCGCCTGCCTGCATATCTCGCCTCTCCTCTTTTTTCTCCCGCACACAAATCCCCTTTCTCTTTAGCTCATATGTATGCAAATAAGGCATCCTATGCAAATGAGACAGGTAGGGGACTGGCAGTGGAGGAGGAGGGAAAAATGGGCTGGGAGTTTGGAGGGGGTGAGGACAGGATGAAAGGAAGGGGCAAAGGAGGATAGAGGAAGTGATGCAGGCGGCTCAGGATCCTGTCATTGAGAGTTCTGGCTGCCACTCATTTTCGGTGTATTGATGAAATATTAAAGATACCTGAAGGTGTTTAATGTAGCATTTCGAGCCTCGACATACAACTGATGCATTTATGATTCTGCGTCATACTGTCAATACCTCAACATAAACAAATACTATGACGCGTGGCCTCTGCCTCATGCCAGTGCGTTGCCCATGTTTTCCACAAACCCCATTGCTTCCTGCCACAAAGAAGATGTGGCAACTTATCCCTCCTCCCCCTCCCTCCATATGCATTTGTTTTCTCTTTCGTTTTACTGAAAAGGATAAACATCTTGGAAGGGATTTTTCCATCGGCCTTTCTCTCCTTCCACCATCTGCCGTGGCGAGAAATTCTGAAAGCTTCGGCTCTGCTTTTGCTGGAAGAGGAGCAGCTCGCGCTTTTGTGGCGTGAAACAGTCCAGCATTTTTTATTTTTTTATTTGTGAAATCCAACCCTGTTGCACACATTGGAGACGGCAGCCAATCTCTTTCGGCGGTATGTTTATCACCAGTGTGATAATGTCTCCGAATGAATGCTGGAATGATCTATTGATGTTAAAAATGCTGCACGGAGCTGCAGACGCCTGGCTGACAAACTTACTGGTGCTAGATGACACGAGCAGTTTTGCTTCAGGTGTGTAGGTCCCTGAATGGATATACATTAGGAGGGCCAGTGGTGTGTTGCCAAGGAAACAAGGATGCCTTGGCACTAATTGGCTGTAGGTTGGTTGCTAGATGCTGGGTGCAGCAGATAAGCTAGCTAACTTTAAATGATAGATAGATGGAAAGTTCACGTAATTGGCTGCTCGGTATACATATTCACCATGTCTCAATGTCAAATCACCACCTATCCTATTACCTGCCCACGGTCATCAGAGTGTGTGTGCATGTGTGTGTGTGTGTGTGTGTGTGCTCCTCTGTTGTGCTGGGTGTTTGTGTGGGCCCTCTGCTGAGGGACTGGGGAAAAGGCACAGCGTTATTTGCTTTTCATGCTTAACTGGCTGTGTGTGTGTGTGTGTGTGCGGACTTGAATGTGTTTCCATCAAGATACATCTAATAGCAGCTAATACACATCATAATCCAAATGTGGTTCCTACAAATTCAGGCCCTGTCTACACGTTTACAGATATTTTTGAAAACGGATATTTTTCATTCAGTCATTCATTATCAGTAACCACAGGAGGGGGGTGTTGGCTGGAGCTTATCCCTGGATAGACTCACAAGTCAGTCTTTAGACGCTTTGCTTAACTAAAGACTGATGACTTTCTCCCTGATTTTGTGTTTAGATGGGCGGATNAGGCCCTGTCTACACGTTTACAGATATTTTTGAAAACGGATATTTTTCATTCAGTCATTCATTTTACAGATATTTTTGAAAACGGATATTTTTCATTCAGTCATTCATTATCAGTAACCGCAGGAGGGGGGTGTTGGCTGGAGCTTATCCCTGGATAGACTCACAAGTCAGTCTTTAGATGCTTTGCTTAACTAAAGACTGATGACTTTCTCCCTGATTTTGTGTTTAGATGGGCGGATACAATTTCAGAGTTTAAAAAAANGGTGTGTTAAACACACTTTAGAAAAGAGTGTCCCCAGACTATCAGAAGCCAGAGATCTCTGACTGTCTGGTGGCAAGTCTAATCCCTGGACAGTCCGCCAGACCATCACAGGGCTGACACATACAGACAGACAACCATTCACGCTCACATTCAAACCTATGGGCAATTTAGGGTCACCAATTGACCCAACTTGCATGACTAGGGATGGTAGAAGGAAGCCGGACAACCCTAAGAGAACCCACGCTGACACGGGGAGAACATGCAAATTCAGACAGTTGGTGGATTCGACCCCGAAACCCTCTGGCTGTGAGGCAACAGAGCTAACTGAACCAACATTTTAAAAAATAATTCCGTCCAAATTACTTTACAAAATTTCTCTGTCAACACTAGAACCTGAAAACGACTCCAATTGCTTGCCGGCGTTGGCTGTCTTCAGCAGTTTCCCCTCGTCACAAAGGTAGTGCACAGGCTAACGATACTTTTTTCAATAGGATGAAGGGGCTTGCGTAACGATATGAATGTTGCCCTGGACATGCGAAAGATTTCCTTCCACTCCTGATCGACAACGATCCCACCATCTCCTGGTTCGATCTGGTCTGATCCGAAACCGCCGTTTCTGGTAGACTTTAAACCGAGGGATGCTGAGACAGAGCAAAGCATTGGGTGCTGAGTTTTTGAAAAATCTGCATCTTTGCAAGTGTTTTTAAAACTCTGTGTGCGTCTGGACAAGAGGCCAAAACATAGAGGAAAACAATTGTTTACCAAAATATCTATATATGTGTAAACAGGGCCTTAGAAATGACAGAGAGTGTGGGTCTGTACGTGTGTGTGTGTGTGTGTTTGTCTCCATATATTCATGCTCAGATGGGACCAAAGCAGCAGCACACAGAGCTGTCACTGCATCCACTGACCGAGCAGCCTTGCGGCACAGTGTCAACCCTGCAGTCTCCCCAGCACACACTCAGCTCACTTCTCATGAGCTTAACGCTAAAGATTTAGGCTACTTAAGCGAACACATGCACATGATGGATCCCAGTTGTGCCAGTGTGACACAAGATAATGATAAAAGTGCATGTCTGCTGTCCCTTAACAAGCGCTGGGAAAGGATGCTGACAGGCCACATTAGCCGAGGCTGTGGATGTGTCCGTGTAGGCCGCAGGAAGAATACACAGCTAGATTTTACACGCAGAAATTTGGTGGTTTGTTTTTTATTCTGTCATTCTCGTGTCTCATTCGCTCTGCATCTATCACTTTTTTGTTTCCCGTCTTTCTATCCAGCTGCATCCTTTCACACCCTCGAAGTCAGTCAGCCTCTCTTAGTCCCAGTGCCCCTTCTGCCTGCAGGAGGGATGAAGTCACGCACCGCAGGTGTAGTGCAGATCCCTCCCTGCTCACTGTGCCCTCCCTGTGCCCGCCACTCAGTCACAAGCATATGGGCACATCGTTGTGCCAATGCCCCTCCCAGAACACCTGACTCTGTCTAGTCACGCATGGCGGGCAGTGCACACACACCACACAACACAGACACACCTACGCACATACTAAAACACACACCGCCATCCTTGCATGACGGGCATATCCTTGATTGTCCCCTGATGTTCCCCACTGCGAACCTCACCACCAACTGTGTGTAATACGCACTGTGAAGACACCCTTCACTGTGGCACGAACAGTCTTTACAGCGACTGCACTGGATGGAGTTACTCCGTCTTTTGTTCTGGCTGGTGACTTAACGGCACAGATGACAGAGTGGCAGTGACGCGCTCAGAGTTTAGAGGTTTTAATTCCCATCGGAACCAGCCAGGCTAAAAATATGTACACTCACTGGTATCGTAAGGTAGTTAAGATAAAAGTGTTCACCACATAGCGTATGCTCAGCTCCCTGGTCCTGCATTAGCACTGCAGTATTTACTCAATAATTTCATCCTGGGATATTGGAGCAGCAGTAGCAGCAGTTAATCTACAAAATGGGCCCTCTATGATGGCTAATTCGGTTGATGTCCTTCACTGCTCACCACCTGTGTGTGGATTAAAGGAAATGTTCGGCCTTAAAACACTGTAACACTGCTCAATTAAAGGAAATGTTCGGCCTTAAAACACTGTAACACTGCTCAGTACAGCCAGTGGTAATGCACCCTGCATTTCTGGGTCTATTTTTTCGTTTAGTAATGCACTTGGCATTCTGTGGCATGAACAGAAGCACTGTGGTGCAGCGCTGATATTTCATGCATAGCTACTGTAACAAAACACAAGGACTGGGGGTCACCAGAGACCCCACAATACAATATTATCATGACGCTTGTTACGATAGAATATTATTGTGATTTTAAATGTTTAGTGATATGCTGAGTGTTGCCATATATTGCGATTTATTCCCTTTTTAACTACAAATTATTAATATTAAAAGGCAATTTATTTTATTATTCTAATGGGCTACCAAAGGTTTAATTTGTATTTGCAATATTAATGATTTATATAATTTAAAAAAATAATACTTGGCAACTGTGTATCTGTGCAGTACTGCCATGCAAAACCTTGAAATACTATGTGTTTTTTTTCCTCCACCCAGACAAAACATTATGTATTCTCAGATTTTCGTGTCAGCCAAAGAAACTCAAAGAGGAAGGTTCCCTCTCTAGAACATCTTTACCAACATTCAGCGATCATACTGTGAGATATCTCTTGCAAAAGAGGGATCAAAGCTACAGTTGGTAACTTTTATGAAAGTAACTTTTTGTCATATGGTGAAACTGTCACTGCATACACACAGTATTATATAAGACATGTTCCTCCTCCTCCTCCTCCTCCACAGCTGTCAGTCGTGTCAATCACTACTCATGAACTGCGGTCAAACTGTCAAAGTAGGCAGTATAGATCAAATATGAATTAAAATTGCCTGTTTTTTGCCACAGATGTCTTCAGAAACATATTTTAGTGCACTGTTTATCTGTAAAATGAGAAATTTCGTGACCCAGCCGCCATGTTGGATACAGTTTAATGGGAATACCAAACACTGCCCACCAGCTGAACCAACTTTCTCGTTTCACAGCTAAACAGTACACTAAAATCTGTTTCTGAAAACATCTGAGGTGAGAAATAGGCAATGCATTAACAGTTTGACCACAGTTCACGAGCAGTGATTTACTTGATTGACAGTTGATTGAGAAAAAGTCTATTCTGGCATTTTTATAACATGTTTATTTATTAATTGGCACTGTTCCTTCTTTACGAAACTAAACTAAACTAAACTAAACTACATTAGAGACTCTTTAGCTCCTATTTGTTGTTTTTGGTTTTTTGTTTTCATGCAGTGCTGCCATTATTATCAATAATAGGAGGCAGAGAAACATGTTTTTTTTCACGGATTATCATGTACTTTTGTGTGAATTACGGATGTTCCCAACAGCTAATTTCCCTGACGCTTAAACGGGGGTTTCAAGTTCAACTAGTCGACTACTCTAAAAGTAAGAAAATCAGAAAACAGTCAAAATTTAGCACAATGTCATCTATAAGGGTAAACATTTTTGGAGGAAATATTGTTTATCTTGTCAATGCTTTTTGAAATTGTTGATTATGTTTTCAA
>NC_065523.1:27166300-27175896 GCF_006386435.1 Epinephelus moara | reverse complement strand
ATTTTGGACGACATGTTATACTATGACGTTTTTTTCATGGTTTTGGACCACATTCTATACTATGACATTTTTTGATGATTTTGGATGACATGCCATACTATGACATTTTTTCATTATTTTGGACGGCATAGTATACTATCACATTTTTTGGTGAGTTTGGACCACGTGCTATACCATGACTTTTTTTTTCATTTTGGACGACATATTTTACTATGACATTTTTTGATGATTTTGGACGATATACTATACCATGACGATTTTTTCATGATTTTGGATGACATATTTTACTATGACAATTTTGATGATTTTGGATGACATACTATATTATGGCTATTTTTTCATGATTTTGGACGACATATAATACTATGAGATTTATTGACGATTTTGGACGACATGCCATACTATGACGTTTTTTCATGGTTTTGGACCACATTCTATGCTATGACATTTTTTGATGATTTTGGATGACATGCTATACTATGACTTTTTTTGATGATTTTGGACGACATACTATACTATGTAGATTTTTTCATGATTTTGGACGACATACTATACTTTGACATTTATTGATGATTTTGGACGACATGACATACTATGACGTTTTTCATGATTTTTGATCACATGCTATACTACGACGTTTTTTCATGATTTTGGACGGCATGCTATACTATGACTTTTTTTCATGATTTTGGACGACATGCTATACTATAATTTTTTTTATGAGTTTGGACGACATACTATATACTATGATGTTTTTTTTTCATGATTTTGGACAACATACTATACTATGACATTTATTGATGTTTTTGGACGACATACTATACTATGACTTTTTTTTTTTTATCATTTTGGATGACATGCTATACTATGACGTGTTTTGGTGATTTTGGACCCGTGCTATACCATGACGTTTTTTCATGATTTTGGACGACATAATATACTATTACATTTTTTGATGATTTTGGACGACATAGTATACTATGGCGATTTTTTTCATGATTTTGGACGACATACTATACTGTGATATTTATTGATGATTTTGGACGATATGACATACTATGACGTTTTCACCTGATTTTGGACGACATGTTATACTATGACGTTTTTTTCCATAATTTTGGATGACATAATATAGTATGACGTTTTTTGGTGATTTTGTACCACGTGTTATACCATGACATTTTTTGATGATTTTGGACGATATACTATACCATGACGATTTTTTCATGATTTTGGACGACATAGTATACTATGACGATTTTTTCATGATTTTGGACGACATACTATATTATGGCTATTTTTTCATGATTTTGGACGACATACTATACTATGAGATTCATTGATGATTTTGGACGACATGCCATACTATGACGTATTTTCATGGTATTGGACCACATTCTATGCTATGACATTTTTTGATGATTTTGGACCACAAATTATACTGTGACTTTTTATCATGATTATGGACGACATACTATACTATGACATTTTTTCATGATTATGGACGACATGCTATACTATGACGTTTTTTCATGATTTTGGACCACAAATTATACTGTGAGTTTTTGTCATGATTATGGACGACATGCTATACTATGACGTTTTTTAATGATTTTGGACAACATGCTATAGTATGACTTTTTTCATGATTTTGGTCCTTTCCTATTAGAACCTCCAGGATCACCAATGTGTTTGTGAAACTCCTTCCTGTTTTTCGTCCAGAACTTGCCTCAAGTATGTTGAAAAAAAACTGAACTTTCGCAGCAGATTTCAGAGAGTATGCACTGTGCCAGAGGAAGTGAGCATAAAAAAAGTATTGAAAGATTGATGAATGTAATACAGCCCTATTTATACATTTTTTCTCAGTGAAAAGTTCAACGGCATATTTAGCTAGCAAATACTAATAGCATGCTAGTTGTGTAACATAGAGCAGTGGTTTTAAAAAAACAAAACAAAACACTTTATTTTGAAGTACAGTAAATTTCTGTAGTGCTGTTTCCTTCTGTAAAGTGAGTGACTATCAGACAGCTGCTTGACAGAGACAGCAACCTAGCTCAACAACATGGCCCAGTGCCAGTATGACTGAATATATTAAACTGTATGGACCTTGAACTCTTGACTACGAGGAAATCTGGACCCCGTGGCTGAACCAGTTGGAAACCAGTGACATAGAGTGCTTTCATAGTGAATCATTTGTCTTGTGACAAAATATTTCACAAAACTGGCTACACACCTGACAGGCCAACATCCCCACTTATTTGTCGCCATGTGTTATTGGTCCTGGTTTTGTCTCTGTGCTGCTTCATGTGCATATTCCACAAGATTGGAGGGCAAGAAACACTGAAAATGATCTTTTCTGACGTTGTGGTGGCGTTTGCACTTCCTTGTGTTGAACACTAAGAGTTTTAGTCCATATACTACATGGAAATACGGACACAAAACAAAACAGTGTGGAAACAAGGTGTTAAGGTGCCCCTGCTATATACTAGTCAGGCACGTAACCACATCTCCATCACTTTCCACCTCTTTCCCTCCCTCCTTCTGATTTCCTTTTCTCCTGAAGGACAGTGTGGCTGCTGACCAGTCACTCCCTTCCCCATCTGTGTTTACTTAGACTGAAATGTGGACACACCACAAAAAGCAGATAAAGACTGCACACAGCAGCAGACCCACAGAGGCTGTCATTTATTTTTGATTATCTCAGAAGACTTCTCCTCTAATTAGTGCGATGTGAGGCTTGTTAAAATGCCATATTCCAGCAGTGCATGACTGATGACAGAATACCGTTTGATTTAGTAGCTGTCTTTTGTTTTTAGCTCCCTAATGAATGTGTTTATTAATTACCTGAGAAGCTTTGGGGTAGTCGTAACAACCTGTTCTGCTCAGCGCTAAAAGCTTCTGCAGTTCATCCATCACTACATCCAGCTCAGAGAGGGAACAGCTCAATTTTAGCAAGCCGTCAGTTATTTTCCACGCCGCTTTTCCTCACTGTCCCAAAATGGATTGCACACCACCGAGTGAAGCCTAACTACAAAAAACTCAAAAACTTCGATACCTCGACCAAAGAAAGCAATCAAAAGAGTCTTTCCAGAACAGTATTTTGCGGACGAGGCCCCCAAATCGAAGCATGGGCGTTTGTGCTTCGCTTCTCCCACAGCTGAACTTTTCTATTTAGACCTGTCAACAGTCTTGTTGTGCTTGGTGGTTTGCGGTCAGATGCCGTTTCCTAAATAGAAACCATCTATCAGGGGCTAAGTGGTGGCTGAGAGATGTCATTGTGGTCATGAGTGGGTGATGGTGGTGGAGGAGGAAGTGGTGAAACCGCTGGAAAAACAGTTCTGAGGGTTGCATTTATCCTTGTGTAAGAGCTAAGTGGGATGGAACGAGTCCAGTGCACTTGAGGGTAAATGGAGTTAATTTGTGTGTGAAAGGAATAAGGAGGGGACTTGAGATGTCTTTACAGTAAAACCAAGACTACATTTCTGACAAAGTTCTGTACATTCAGTATCCATCAAAGACATCGCTCTGAAGATACATTACAGCACGTTTTCTACTGATGTTCACACTAAGAAGCAAATGAAACTCTGGCTCAAATGTGTAAAGGAAAGAACCCGAGACACAAGATATTCTTCACTATTACTGGTCATACAACAGATCATGAGGCACTGTCCATGCATCATCGTGTGACGGCTGCATTCTGTAACATGACCTTTAATGTCACTGCAGACCGTGTCCATGCATCATCTTGTAATGATGATGTGTTGTTGGTGCGTTTGTCCTCCTTGTGTACACACAGGGAGGGGCACAATAACAGGAGCATCTTACAAATATAATGCAATCCAATAAATAACACACGCATACAAAAACAACAACAACAAAACATTACGTAATAAGTATTTTGCATGGCTTTTGCACAGCATAGTATGACAGTGTATTAGTGCCACATTGAGAGGAAAAAAATCAGAGCTTTTGAGAATGAAAGTGTTTTATATTATTATAAATTTGCTATTCTGACTAGTAAAAACTTTCAAGCAGTTAGTACACTGGATGAAAATTACAAGATACCAAAGTAAAGTTGGCTCGGGGAGGAAGATGAACACATTTCTTATCCTGTATCCGCTGTATTTGAACCCACCACACATAGAGAGGGGGCAGGCTGTCCACAATGCAGAAACAAAGAGAACAGGGTATTTTTATCTTTTAATACTCCTGTTGTTAGACTCACCACCTGCCCACAGGTTGACCGGCCCACTGGGAGGACAGCTGTTACTTGAGTCTGCTCCTCTCTGTGGATACATAGTCTCTGTCCATATGTACTAATGCTGTTGTGTTATGACTCTAAAGGGATATAGAACATGACAAGGTTGTCTTTTCCCAAATGTAAAAATAACCAATATCACATGTCTGAGAGCAGGAAATGAAAGTCTACTGTGTTCCTTCTTACAGTGAGCAATTAAGATACGATTAAGAGTAGGTAACACATGCAGACAAGACTTCAAACTATGCTTTTTCAGTCACATCATACACTCCTTTTGTGACCACCTTTTCCAGCAGCAGCAGCACTGACTGAGAGTCTCCCCGCACCTCAAGCACAGAGACTCCTCTGTTTGCATCACTGCTGCCCAGAGCTGTAAAAAGGAGGGTGGGAAGGGAGAGGTGACCCAGGCAAGCCCCTGGATCAGGTTCCTGCCTCCCTGGCCCGGTGATACCAGACCTGGCCACTGCAGCCCCTCCTACATCCTGCCCTGACAATGGGCAAAGCCAGGCAGAACCCTCCTCTGGTTTAATTGGTAGACAATGATTGCATTCTCCTCCCTTTCCACTGGCCTCTGTCAGGGGCATTAGGGAGTCGCACACAGCCTAATTGCCACCTTGCATGGGACAGGCTTAGACAAGCACAGGCCTTGGCCACAATGGATGTATTAACCTTTGTGCATGCTATCACAAAAGGCCCAAGTTACAGAGCCACAATGCTCTCCCTCTTCCCCTCTGTCGAAGAACTGTTGTTTCATTCATTCGGCCTGGAGAGACATTCAGGTGGACTGTGATAGATCTACCTGGGAAAGGTCGTTATCTAATGACTGGGCTCGGTTGTGAGGGGTGGTGCAGTGCGTGTGGTCCCATTGTTAAGGGCAACAGTTGATTTAGTGACAAAGTTACAATGAAGCATGTGTGCTCTGTCATTTTCAGACTGCTGTAAGGAAAAAAAAAAAAGACGAACCATGATCCCCTTTTTGTACCAAACAATTATCCTCATTATAGCTCCTGAGAAAGACTAGAAATTAAAAACATCAGGGCCATTAGCAAGATTTTTATGTCGTACAGCAAGTTGTTGTCTAACTTGTCAGGGTAAATTGCTTAAATGCAAGGTCTTAATCGCAGATGGTGGATTCACCAAAGCACTTAAATGACAATTATCCCTTGATAATTCCCCTCAATTAAATGCAGCGTTCCTGTGCGCTCATTTAAGATAACCAACCTGAGACACTTTGTGTAATTTCAGCAGATACTCCTGCTAAAGGTACACAAAATATCACCGCAAAAAGTCAAGGCTTGGCTCGCTTTCCTCGCCTCGTAAAAAGAGCTGCTCGTTTGAGATGTCTAGAATTCACCTCCTGGAGGGAAATGAATTTTCAGCATTCCAGACAAGTGCGGTAGCGACATTCCTAGCAGGACGCTCAGGAATTCCCCCATACAGTATTTTAGACGATAATGATACGTTAGGATGGCTGAGCAACATAACCACGCACAGCAGCGACAAAAACAGGGACAGGGACCACAACAAGCGTGCACAATTGGAGGAATGTGAGTCACTTGGATGTGGCGTAACACAGAGGAGCAGACACGCTCTGGTCTTGACCACAGGCCCACAGGCATGAACCCAAATGCTCAAAAACACACACATACAACAGTCTGCGACTCAGATATCAGTAGCAAAACTTTTGGTTTGAAGAATTAACAGACTTCTTGATCTAGTCATCGAATATCAATCATTTCAGCCCACTGTATGTCTGTTTGAGACTGACTGTAGAAAACCTGCTCTGACAACTTTCGAACCACGTCATTGCTCGAGGCGTGTGCAGCTGATCCAAGCTGGTGGCCCATTATGTTCTTGAACATCATCACAAAGTTACAAAAGAGTTGACTTCATTTCAACATATACACAAACAATCACCCATGCTGATACATATACTTTTTCCAGAAGTTTCTTGGTAGGATAGTTTGACATTTGGGGAATATGCTTGCTTCCTTGACGAGAGTTACACGAGAGGATAGGTTAGCTTAGCTTAGCTTAGCATAAAGACTCGGAAACAGGGAAACAGCCTGGCTCTGTCTAAACCTAACAACTAACACCTCTAAAGTTCACAAATGAAAATGTTATGTCTCATTTGTTTAACATGAACAAAGACCAAAGTGTCAAAGTGGTTTTGTACTGTGCTGGACTATTTCTTTGCCAAGAGCAGTGACTTCCTGGGGTCTCTGCTTGTTGCCTGGCAACAGTGACAACAAGAATTTACTGCGCAGACTATTGTAGCTACTGTAAACTATTCTAAAATCCAACACATTATGGTAGTTATATGATGGTAGAAAATTGAACCAGTAACTCAAAGTCAACACTTCAAAGACTGACTGGCAATGATTGCTAATTGTTTCCTTATTTAGAATACATCACCCACAAAATGACTTTGTGTATGAATTTCTCACCACATGTTGAAAACCTTGTTTGTCACCCATGCCTCCATGGTGAATGGGGAATCCAAAAAAAGGCAACGACAGCAAAACTATATCAAAACATCCTTTTACAAACTCTCACACAACTCTTTTAAAAACACATCTCATGCACAGCCAAGGCAGACACATATTGGCACACTCTGGGCACGCTACTCGTACTCCGAGTGTTCTATATAGTAACGTTTGAGCAAAAATGCATGTGTTTGGTAAGTACTGAGCATACAGCTAGATGAATGAGACTTGGATTATACTGCAGGAGTTGTGTGAGAATTTGCGCACAGATGTTTTATAGTTTTGCTGTTGTTAAACGTGTTCCAAGTGACTTCAATTCAGGAAGAAAGTTCGCCTTTTTTGGATTCTCCGTTCACTGTGGAGGCATGCGAGAAAAACAAAGATTTCTTTACAGATTCCAGATAACACGCGGTGTTAATTTCCTCTCCCAAATAAGTGTGATAAAATCGCTCATAACCTCACGGGCCAAAACTAAAGAAAAATGACAAACAGGTTGTAAAAAAAAAAAAAAAGAATTTTCCTTTTTAAAGCATGTTAGTCATTATCTGAAGGTTGTTTATTAGCTGATTTAACACTAACCTGATGTGGAAAATTATTTTGTAAGGAGATGCTACATCAAGGTATGACTTCAGCTGCTAATGATTGGGGTCATTGCCCGTAACCCAGAACTACACACATGTACATACACACACACACCATTCATAGTATCATCTCCAGCAACTCAGTTGGCCTGTAATCACATTACGATTAGGGCACTCACAGCTCTGCCACATTACACTGTGAGTGCATAAGCACTTGTTAGACGGAGAGAGAAAACGGAGAGAATCTAAAAATACAGAGCAGAGAGGCGAGGGACAAGCCGAGGATTAGTACCGCCTCAGCGAATCAAACAAACAAAGTCCACAAAGGAGCGTGAACGGGAGGTGGAGACAGAGAGAGAGGGACGGACGGAGAGGGGAGAGAGAAAGGGAGGGATGGTGACGAAAAAACGCCACTTCCTCAGGAGATGACCTAGTAAAACATTCATGAGAGATGTCTTTATGTGAAGCGTGTAGGAGCGGGGAGGGTGTGAGGGGACGTTAAGGCTCTGGAGTCTAAAATAAGACAGTCTTTTGTGTTTCAGTGTCTGTGTGTCCAAAAAACAGAGAAGAAGTGATTTGAGATTTGAGATGATACACAGGCACGTTTAGTGCCAGATGCCGCACTGACGACCTCTGGAATCAGGAATAGACACGGAGCCAAGACGCAGACATGAGTGAGACGCAGACGGAAAGAGGAACATGAAAAGATGCAACTTCTTTTGTGAACATCCAGCAAATGGAACAGAAGTGAGTCAGACAGATGTGAATGATATAAAGTGACTGATTGCAGAAGACCCAAACGCACACTGTAATAAGCAGAACACACATAAATGATTGACACTTCAATTAAAACATTACACACTGAAATTCGGCAGTAGACTTTATAAAGACTTCACTGAGCTTTATTAAAACTTCACTAACGCAAATACTCATCTGAAACAGTGTGTGTGCTGATGATGAGGCAGATGTGACAAACTGCTGAATGCAGCTGGTTACACGGCTGTTATAGCATTGCACTAATTAACCGGCTCATCTCACAGCCTACAAGAGGTCAAGGCATCACAGCACCCACACACTGACTACACTGGACACACACACACACACACACACACGTACATGCATGGTTAATCAGATATAAACACTCCAAGTTCAAACACATGCAAACAACCCACATCATTTGCTAAGCAACATCACAGTGTGAAGCCGAGAGAACGGGAATTTCATTACGTGGGGTTGTTTACACGGTTGCCTGAAATAGGAGAAATATAAATCAGAGTGTAAATGAGGGCAACACAAAAACAGTGAGAACCGACATGATGGTAGAAGTGATGCTGAGACTTGTGACGCTCCAACAGCCTGAAGCGGGACAACACAAAAGTCTTTGATAGCGTGAATAAAGGAGGCGAGAGGTCATGATGAGGGATGAAAGAGGAGGGGGGGGGGGGGGGGGGGGGGGGGGGTTGCTGTGTAAGATGAGCAATCCTCCGGCACATTAGTGCAGCTTTAAAACCAAATTAATCTTAAAGACCTGCAGAGGGAGTCGGTAATGCCCAGAGCCTAAAGGAGAGCTGCTGGGCCTGGCCCTCTCCGGCTGCCTGGCTGAGAGTACAAAGCTGCATGAGAAACAGATGTTGTGAAGGCCTGACACCGCAACACTCTCACTCTGTCCCTGTGTGTGTATGTGTGTGTGCGGGAGATAGAGAAAATCAAATGCTGCGCAGACGCAGCCGACAATGTTTGACAGCAGAAGTTATCTCTGCCTCGGACGTTTCTCTGTGTCGGATTTCCTTGTTTCCAAAGTTTTTGGGGGGTCGTGTCCACCAAAGCGTTTTTTCTTGAGGCCAGAGTTCTTTTCTTAATTCGTTGCAACGTTGCATATTTTCTATGCGTATAAAGCATCTGTAGGCACGACATTTGGTTAAAGTTTGTGATTAACGCTAATAGAAAAGGCAAATGTTAATTGCAAGTCTGTGATGAGATGCAAACTCCATTCATTCCCTTCCGCCACACCTTTACTTTCTGCCTCACAATATAAAGGCCACACTACTTCCTGCGCTGAACATACGTTGTGAGGTGAAATATCATCCAATATGAATGTAATTGACATTTCGCTAAGCCCCGCCCCTTTGTGATGGTCCGCCAAGCTGCCGGAGTAAGCATGGAGCCCACACTGTAACTAACTGCACTCCCTGATGAGATATAATCACATTTTTTGGGAAAATGAAAGAGTGATTCCAGAGAGAAGCAGACAGAGGGGTCTACAGTCTGTGT
>NC_065523.1:27109783-27166284 GCF_006386435.1 Epinephelus moara | reverse complement strand
CTGTGCTGATATTGAAGCCTTTGTTTCACTGTTATAATCATTAAAAAGCAAAAGCAGCATGTGTATACATTCAGTAGGCTATATCTTCAGTAGCTAGCTAGCTAACCCTACACTTTTCAGGGTTTGATTTTGGTTTTGGAACAGGGAAGAAACGTATATCTTTTTCCAACTGACTAACCTCAACATGGATGTCAACACACTCAAACTGTTTCATTACAGTTTTGTTGGGAAACGTTGTAAAACACTCTTAGGCAACTGTTTCTTTCCACTTCTGTCAAACAGTGCAGACAGATTTTCTTTCTAACTGCCTCATACATCTTACAATATCCTGCTTTTCTCTTCTTTTGTTCTGTTTTACTTCAGCTTCTGACACACACACATCTGCAAATATGGAAACATGTGAATCAATGGTCGATCATAGAACTACACGTTCACATACACAGATACAAACAGTGAAATAGGGACACACAAAGATAAACAGTTATATGGACGTACACACTTCAAATGTACAGCCTCCTCTATCTCTGCCACCTCGTGAACAAATCACACCTGCTCTCTACAGACCGTCACTGATTTGAACAGCCAGGTCAGATAAATGACTTGGCATCCTGAGCTGCTCTGTCCCCTGCCAGCCGATTGGTCTTGTGTGCTTGCATGACACAAGTGGACTTAATCGTGACGACTGTGAGGACAATCTGAAGCAGGACGGCCCTGCTGAAAACCCGAGGAGCACCGTTCAACCAGAAGGGCTGATGAAGCCACGGTTTACATAACCTATCAGCACGTGAAAAGATAGATGTGACAACTCAGCTTTTTCTAATGTGCAAAATCGAGGTCAGAATCGTCCCAGAAAACTTCATCACGGACTACAGGATGAGGATGTTAATGTGAAAAGATTTGACGTTTCATCACATTTAAAGTCTCTTTAATGTGCTTCAAGGCTTTTTGACTTGTCACAGTGAAAATCATTAGGGAAGTGTTAAATGGTAAGCAGTCGCGAGTGAATGAGCTAGTTTTCTTTTGTGCGTGCAGGCAGAGTGTGGGCTCGCAGTCATCACCTCCTGTGTAATGTACCCACAGCTCTGAGTGAGCGGCTACAGCTGCGTCTTGGCTCGCTGCTCGCGGATTTTCCAGTACCAGCCCTGGGTGATGGAGGGTGCACGAACTCTGCAACCCCCACAGTGTCCTTCTCTTTGCAGCTTGTGTGCATATGTAAGTATGTGTGTGAGTGTGTGTTTGAGCGTGTATGTGTGTGAGGCACAGCTGTGCGAACAGCTGTCTATAGTAACATGCTTCATCTGTGTACACACCAAAAGATGAGCTCACACTGCACCTCTCAAAAGTGTGTCTAACTCATGGGAGCCAGCAGCATTCTTAGGGCACATATGGGCAGGGGTGTTGGGCAGTTTGTTTAAATGCACCTACAATATGACGCCTGTGCATGCACGCACGTGCACGGTTAAACTGTGGCTGGTTTCAAAGGTTATGTAACCACTGTTCCTACGGTGGTAAGTTTACATACATCAGCCAACTATAGACCTTTTCATTGGTTTTCTGTTACTAGGGCAACGGCTTTGACCCCTGTTTATTTCCATTCCTTTATTTATCATATCAATATTTCTTAAGTGATGTAGTGCTAACACCTGCTAAGCTGTAGGACTAGAAATTCCTCAGTATTGGAGGGGATATCTGGTTCAGACTGGTTTGAAGGTCAGAGGTTCAGGGTTCAATTCTCAGGTGAACAGTCAGTCTGTTTTGCAAGCTGATGTCTGAAGGAGAAAGTTAAAATGTCTTGGAAACACAGACAAAGTGGCTCTGGCCTGGTAGCTCAGGCTGTTAGATGACTGGTTGGAAGTCCTTAGGTTGAATGTTTGATCCTCGTTGAGGATCAGTGAATTTTAAAGGCAGTGAAGGGCTCTGTGAAATATGTATGTTGATGCTGTCCTACGTCTTGCACAAGGGCCCATCATAGTAACTTGCACTGGGGCCTGTCCAGAGTATACCATATACCACTGGTCTGTGTGAACACAGCATGCATGTGAGCTGCAGCAGATCAGTGAGGTAGCCGTCACACGCTTATCTAGGCGGTGTGACACAAGTGTAACATATTCAGGGTTTGTAGAATCGTACAATGTCAGCATTTTTCCTGGCGATTGGGTTATTTTTGAATGTCATGTACCTGCTTGTGCAGAGCAAATGAAGCCACATTCGAAACAAATACGAATTTGGGACCACCAGTAGCAGTAATGTCCAGGTTGTCCATTTTATGTCCTGTTATGCTCCTTCATAGCCTCATTTCCACCAAGCAGTCCAGTTCAGTTCAGTTCAGTACATATTAAGGTGCTGACACACCAAACGGACAAAGAACTAGCGCCTCACGTCGCCCTGTGTCAGTTTTTTTCCTTGCATTTCCATTGTCAAAAATTGTGAATGGTACCACCAGAACCCTTCCATTTCGCACTGTTATTTCTTCATCCCTTCTTCAAACCCCACAGTCCGTTGACTTGTCAGTTGGACTACAGTGGTCTGTAGCCACTGTTCCTTCGGTGGCAATTTACCTACATCAGTAAACTTTAGTATAAAATGAAAGAAAGTTTTAGTTAACAGCAGCTATAGACTGAAAAGAAATCATTTAATTCACTTTGCCGCTCAAAAGCTTCCAGCAGCTACCTGCAACTTTTAAGGTGGAATGTTTTCTTGCACGTTACGCAGCGTGTGAGTTGATGTTGTGGATCAATCACCACACTTAAAAGTCAATATGAAAAGTTTGACCATGACATACACTTTAGTGATGACTGGGTATTCAAGCATTAAAAAAAATTATGGATTTGAACCCCAGTATGCAAACTGTGAATACTCTACTGCCTCGCTTGGGCAATAAAAAAGAAAAAGTGGCAGAGCATCATTCTGGTGCGCTCTGCCAGCACTACACCTAGGTTCATCAAAGCTCTTTACAGAAACGTTGTTAGAAAAGATATCACCAAAAAACAAAAACATAAAATGAATACCTTTCCTTTAAGGTCTATGATAATGAAAAAGATGATGAAATCAAAGGGGGATTTTGTGTGTTTGTGCAGTGCATGCCACGTATGCACACGTGCATATGTAAATTTACAGCGTGCATCTGTGCATGCATGTGTATGTAATCGTGCTGTATTCATCCATGAAATGAGATGTTCAGGTTCCTAACAATGGGACTTATTTGGATCAGGATGGATCTTCTGAAGCTCCATGTGATGGCTTTTGTGAAAACCATCATCCTTTCATTGGATTTCTATTCAGGATTGTGACGACTGGTGTGAAAAAGAGGGACAACTCAATCTGTGAACCAGTTTCATGGTCATTTGGTCCCCAGATGTGTGTTATCGTGAGTACACAGGATTGTCACATCTGTGTTTGAAGAAGATTAACTGGAGGTTCTTGTATGCAGGAAATAATTGTAAGCAGCAGGTGAACTCTCCAGCAACCAGCTTACCATAAGAACCACGAGCCATCAGAAACACTTTATGAACAGCTCCGTTTCCTCCTGCACTTTACATGAATGCATTTGAATCAATAATAAAAGCATCAATCTTTCATGATTAGATCAATAACCAGAGAAAGGAGAGGTGCTCTCTGGGGGGCTTGAAATGGCTTCAAAATTCCCCTTCTACAGAGTGGATCCTTGGAGGAATGTCAGTCATAACCCAACTGGGGCGCGGTAGATAAGATGAGGCCCTCAAATGGACTTGTGGTTATGAAACAGCAGAAGCAGCCTCTTGGGTGCTGCAGCTAAGAGGCTTCACGACCAACCCCACTGGCTTTTCTAGCGCTAAGAGCCAGAGCTTGTCAAATCTGATCTGGTTCATGCAGATGAGAACATCTCCCCATTCCCCACGGTGCCGCAGGACGGGCATGGGCGCCCTATATATACAGTATGTTCTAGCCCATGTGTTAACATGCAATGAATCTTGTGTGTTGATATAACAGCTCTCGGCAGCACTGGGGCGTGCACACAACAAACGGGGACGATCAAAGTCAATTCTGCTATTCCTGCGATGCATAAACCATTTTGAACTGTGAGACTATCAACAAAATCAAAGCGAGGAGGGTGGAAACAGGCTTGTCAAACAGCGTGTGATGGAGAAATTAATTCTTTCTTTGCATATCTGAGGCTTACACCTCCTTCTTCAATCCTTCAGCCCTCCATCTGACAAATCCAATTAGCGTGACATGAACATTGTGGTTCTGCACACACACCACAACCAGGATCTTGGCAGGGGATGGGTAGGATGGGGCACCAGGGACTTGAGCCAGACAGACACGGAGGCCTGGCAATGGAGGGGTCTCTGCTCGGCCTGTAACCTGGCTCCAGCTGGAAGACCCAGTTCCTTGACAGGTTGGCAGCGCTAACTGCTCCCCTACCCTCTGGTCTATCTTCGCTTCTCATCTGTCTTCCAACACCAGCACTCTCTCTTTTCACATGCCACTTCATTCCCCTCCTTCCTTTAAAGCCTTTGACCCTTTTGCTCACATCCATCTGATATCCCCATCTTTGGTTCGAATTAAATCTATTTTGTATTAATGTTTGTTGGCTAACATTTTAAGAAAATGATTCATCCCTTTTTTATTCTTCAGTAGTCGAGGTATTATGACCTGCAGTTTTTCATGAATTTACCTCATTTACAAAATCCATAACTGAGGAACGATGTTTGTACACGTTTGATTGTCGGATTAAAATTCTTGGGAGGATCACAAACATTTGGCTGGCACACAAATCAGAGGAGATCCTTTTTTGTGGGGAGAAAACAAGCCGTCGTGACCTAAAACACTTAACCAAATTGCAGTTTGAAAAGCTAAACGAGCATCCTCTACCCCGTTGTGGGCACCCGCTTTAAATCACCAAACACAATCACAGAGTTTGTCAGACAGATAAAACGGAGCTCCAAACTTTTTTTTCCCAGAGCTGCGCGGAGAAAACATCGTGTGGAGGTGTCTGGCAAGCTGTCAGCTTGTGCAGTCTCCTGGCCCATGCCAGTGTACAGATTTGCATTCGGCTCAAAGGAGGCCCGTAACATCAAAGCCTCTTTGAAGCACCACTTGATGCTGCACAATGGGACAGGTGGAAAAAAAAAACAATGCAACACAGCATCACTCTGAACTACTGTACCCAGAATGCACCACAGATCCTAAAATAAAAGTGGGACACATCAATGCCATGACAGTAACAACAAAAAGTCATGATGTGCGTTAACAAAAGTAGAACAAAGGTTATTTTTCTACATTATTTCTCTCAGAAAACTCTGATATTTTTGTATTTCCGCTCCGAGGACTTTTGTATGATATCTGTAAACACTGGAGACAGATGACTGTGACAGTCAAAGCAAGGAGTTTGAATAAAATATGACAGGCTAAATAAAGAGCTGCGGGAATCTGTAGCATATAATTCAGAAACTGATATGTAATTACTGTCAAAAGAGTTTCTGACAGACTGACTGAGAAAGACTGTTTTACTTGCATCTACTGTACGAAATGAACACTTTTCTTTTACATTCTTACATAACAGTGCTTTATATATACAGTCCCTTTAAAGTGAAACAGTTCAAGCATTTACTTTTTAGAGTCTCATAACTCATAAACACAAATATACTCACTTTTTACTCTTTTGTAATGACAATAATTATTTTAATGATTTTTTAAGCACTTTTCGAGAACTGAACTACAGCTCTGTTTTACTCTTCTGGCAGTTTGAGCTGCCGACAGTCGATGTTTGGAGGCCACAACACGGCTAGCGGGGCTAATAACTACTCTTGAAAAGCCTCCCCCAGAGTTTTTGTGAACGTCAAACAATTGATGCAGAGTTTGGCTTTACTCTTGGTCAAAACTAGGGATGTCAACAGTTAATTAGTTCAGCTAACAGTTAACTGCCGAGAATATTTTAGACCAGTTATGTCTATCGATTTATACAAGGTTCCTACACATTTGGAATTTCAAAATTACATACTTTTCCATACCCTAATTTCCAGACTTTTTCCATTTTTTCCCAGAGAATATGCAACATCTGAGTAAATATATCAGTGTATCATATTTCACATCATATTTAATTATTCTTAATAGGCGATTGTAGCCAAGTACCATAATGGCATGCAAATAAAAACTGAGGCAAAAAGGTTGGGACTCTGGGTGCAAGCGATGCAGTAACGAGACGTCAGTGTTTTTTCCTGTCATGTGGCTCAGAATCGCCTTCTCCCCCATGTTGGTGATGTCAAACGATTTCACACAAAGCTTGCATCTAGCTGTGTGTGAATTGGGAATCCTTGGCCAACCAGTATTTTTATTTACCAGTATATTTATATACGGTACTGTCAAGCCATCCATCCAAAAACTTGCATCTACCCATTGTGAACCATGTGAAACTCGTCTTCTTGTCGAAGGTGCAGTGTTGCAGTGAAACTTGATACCAGGGTGGCTGGAGGAGGGTCATGCGGCAGCGGACTGGACATACCACTTGTCAATCAGTTAAAAGGGGCGGTATGTTTTCTGAGACGTTTGCTCTCACACAAACTGTGCTTGGCCCGGCATAAAACACGATCCGGATTGATTAAATTATTTTTGGAAATACCTAATTTTCTATTTTAGAAAACAGTATTTTAGAACAGTGGTAATAGTCTGGAAACATAAATATTTTTCCATACTTTATTTTTCATTTTCCATAGTTTTTAATTCCTGGAAATTGATCAAATTTATTTCCATACTTGCGTAGGAACCCTGTTTATAGGTTAATTCTGTTACTCTTTAGTTTACTGCACTGTGGACCACCCGGATCTGGGAGACAGACAGTCGGCGAGCTGCGTTAAATGCGGAAACAGTGCACACTGCCTACCCACTAGTCTCCACTGGTTAGCTAGCCTTGGCCGCACTGCACTGCCCAACAGTCGCATCTCATTTCTTAATGAGTAGCGTTTTGAAATGTGGCGTTAAAGCTCACCTAGTCACTACAGCACTGGACTGAAAGGAAAGGCCTCTTGTATTTTTCATAATTTTGTATTTTTGTTTGTCTTAAAAATTAGTAGTCAGTGTCCAGTTTTGAAAGCAAAATCAACTGTGGGTCCATGTCATTGGTTCGACAGCCCATTGGTTCGACATCCCATTAGTCCGACTGTCCGCGGTGCTGAACGGCTCGCGGCGGGCGTATGGTGCGCCGCGACCGGCTTGAGGCGGAGCAGGCTCACGGCTTATGTGTTTGTCACTTTCTTTTTCATTTTAACCCACACCATGATCTTTTCCTGACCCTAACCAAGTGGTTTTTGTGCCTAAACCTAACCAGACCTTAACCACAGGGCATCATGATGATTTCGGAACGGACTTTGGAACAATGAGTTTAATATGGTCGGAACAATGGGCTGTCGAACCAATGGGCAGTTCCCTCAACTGCAACCCTCAGCAGCCCTCGTCCAAACACCTAACTGTAACATTACTGAAATCTAGGGATGCACACTGTTGGTTTTTGCAAATATCTGATATGCCAATATACAGCACCTCATTTGATATTTTAATTTTTTTCTCCCATCCAAGTTTTGTGATCATCAGCTCTCTTCCATAGTGGAATTAACATCATATTGTGCATACATACTCTTAGCGTGATGGCCCACCAGCAGATGGAGACATGAAATACAATACCTTTCAATACGACGATATCATCGTGCATCCCGACTGAAATCCTATTAGTTATGTGCGACACTACTTTGTTACTGCTAAAAGTATTACGTTAGTGTAACACGCTACAAAAGTAACATACAGAAAACGTTGCCCCTGACATGGAAATTAAGTTAGCTAGCAGCTAAATTAGCGCAGTTTAACTTTGTGGATACATTTTTATGGTCACAGCCATTACTAAACACTTCACATATAACAACTACTTAACACTGATTTAGACTAATAACAACTGTTAAACATGAATAGGTAAGCCACATATGAAAATATAGCATAGCTCACTATTTGAAAGTACTGCATGTTTGTGTTTTTCAACTTTTGCACAACTTTTCAGAGAGGATTTGTTCATTTCCTCTAGTTTAATTTTTTTTTTTCCAGTGAGTGCATTTTACCAAAAATATATTTTTTAGGGCTTTTATTAGCTATTTGTGTTTTGGGCTGAGTAGCCACAGGTCATTAAACCAGCATTTGCCAGGCATGCTGATCAGCGGGAAAAAGCACTCACGTTACTTTTGATGGGAGGGTGGGAGGCAAGGGTGTGCATGATTTGGATTCACTAAACACACTGCACAATTTTCAATTTTTTTGAGAGTCAAGTAACCAACAGAGGCTCACTCACAGATTCTGAAAGCACTTTTAAGGATCTCTTTAACTCCAGGCACTTTCAAGTTCTTGATTTTTTTAATTCAAGCACTTTCAAGTACTTTCCAGACCTGCGGCAACCCTGCATATATATTGTCGTGCTGACATTTCACATGTTGACACAACCTTCACTCCTAAGGGACTCATTACTTGTTCTCTGTTTGACAAAACAAAATGAAACCTACCCCTGTATGTATAACAAGGCATGACATGACTGCTAATAATTTTTCCCTGATACCGTTAACACAACGATGCACAGAGCCACAGCCTGACCACACCTCACAACGTTCTCTCCCTTCTTTGACCGTTCCTGCCATCACATTTGCATAGCTCATGCATACGCTGCACATATTGCCCATGTTGCCTAGAAGCAGCCCCTGAATGCCTAGTCCAGTCAAATATCTATTTAAATTTACCCCCATCACACACACACACACACACACACACACAAACACGCAGAGGGTTATCTCCGTTCTTGTCAGATATGACTATGCCATTGATGCCTGCTGGGCGCTGTTGTTGACTTGAAAGGTTTGCGTGTATGAAAGCTACAATAGATGCTCAGATTGCTATTGTTTGGATCATATTCTCTGCGGCTAGTTTAGTAAACAACGCCACGATCTCATAATTCAGCCACTGATTGACCTTGAAATGAAATGCCAAGTTAGGACACGGAAAAATGACTCGTGTGCAGCTCTGAACCGCCGCCGCTGCTGCTGTTTGTGTGTATATATTAAGCTATAGAGTTGCACCGAATCCAGGTAAAGAGGAGCTGAATAAGGGATATGAGCACCGAGCATTAGGTGAATAAACTTTGAATAAACTCTGCAGACTCTCCATAAATCAAGGCCTGACAGTGAAAAGATATTCAGGAGCAAGATTTCATCATTCATTTTCAGGCTGATGTCGAACTTGCAGGCCTGAACTCCTTATCCTCCCACTCATGTGGCTTTGGCTGGTATGGTAATGGACTTGGTTCGCTTGAAATAAAGAATCATCACAAACTATACCTATGCAGGTTGTCAAGATGTGACACTGAGCTTTCACAAGCTTCAGTTACACAAACACACACTCTAAAAACACACACAAACACCCTCTCTCTGCCCGTCTCCATGTCTCTCTCCCAGAATCTAATACTCTCCACTGAGGCTCTCTCATGTAGAAAACCATTCTGCATTTCATAGCAATCACACCGGGCTCCTGAGCAATTACTTCTGATCGCAGCCCAGTTGGCCTGGACGCTGTTTATCTGCGTCGGCATGGGAATTCTTCGGGCAAAACTCAGACAGCTGAGAGGGAGGATATTTCTTTTTCATGTGCCACGCGCCTTTGCTATCATATATGCCTCCCAAAAGACGCCTTGACAATGTCTCAATGCTCATTTTAATTAACACATAAGCCTGTTGATGTTAATTAAAAAGCAGACAGAAAAAGATCACACAGAGGGGAGAGCTGCATATCGGAACGCAACCAAAGATGCAGCGGCAGTGCTTGGCACTTCAGATGAGCAATTCAGATGAGATTTCCCGTAGCCCTCTTGAAACATATGCATTACAAGTGGGCGCATCAAACCAAGTGTATCAAACAGATTTTTGATGTTAGTTATTTTAGGGGGGGGAAAGTGCAAATTTGCTGTAATTTGAGAAATGTTTCAAGCAGAGAAACTGCCATTAGATGGGCACTCTAACAATGATAATGTCTGCGATAACCAGATGATGTGGTGTAGTCATGTAAATGTAGTCTGCTTACTTCATGGGCTTGAACAGCGCTTGTCCATAGTTCTGGAAAGTCATGATCAACTTCAGCTGGGTGCCTCCTGATTTCATGGCTGAGAGGAAAAACAATCGAAATGTTAGATTAGTATTTGAAGCACAAACAGTAAACACACACACACATAGACATTAACACACAGAAATACGCCCACACATATGCACAGCTGTTCCATTATTTGCCAATTTGGAGGACGCAATTTTGCATGACTGCATAATAGAGCTATCACATCTGCTGACCAATTTGCCAGACACTGTACAATCAAAGTGCAATTGTGGCAGTTAGGAGCTGGGTGTGACTGAGAGAGAGAAGTGGTGTGAAAAGCATCTGCTGACAACTACAGCGAGTTCTGGGTTTGATGGCGGGATAAAATTGGAAATGGACAAGTTTTCCGAGTGTAATGGAGTAGGGTTGGACAAATATATTGGCCATTACTGGTTGTTTTGTTGGGGCGAGTTTCTGGGTGATTTTTTATTTTGCTAATTTCATGGTCTGCCTCCAAAGAAGGGGTCAAAGCTGCAGCTCAGCGGGCAGACCAACAGCAGACAGAGACAGCGAGGGAAACAGTGTGTGGAGCCAGCATGTTTTCACAACTTACTCTGTGAATTAAGGGTTCAGTTCAACGGAACCAGATTTAGTGGTTGTTGAAACATTGAACAGACTAGCCAAGATGATTATGCCGAGTTACATTTTGTTTCTGTCGAGTTTGAATGAAGTGTGTCTCACAATGGATTATCAAGGCAGTTAAGCTAGTCTTAGTTTAATGAACAATATATGATATTATGATATTTTGTGAGCTTTTGATTTGTTTATTTATTAGATTAAAAAAAAGCCAAGAGCAAAGTCGCCGCTTGAACTCATCTCCCTACTGAAGCTATCAGGCATAGAGGTTGTTGGGTTGTTGGTGGCTGGTTGGAAAATCTTAATATATCGCCAAACCCTACTGCTGTATAATCTGGCAAGTTGATCTTACTTAAACAAATCTAGGACACCAGTTGCCTTAAAAAAGGTACGTAACTATAACTACTAATGTTATGTTAACTTTATAGCTAATTATTCGGTTGTATTTCCTTATTTTTGTTAATTTGCTGCAGCTTAAAACATGACAAGTATAATTTAGTGTAAGCAACTAAAGTAAACCAAGTTAGTCTGACTTAATTAAACAGTTGTGTTTACTCAGTAGAATTTAAAACACTAGCCTTTAAACATTAGCCTTTGATAAATATGCATATAAAACAGACATTTTAAATGATGTTGCTTGATGCTTTAGGGTTTGTGTTATGCTTTGCTTATGATGCTCTGTTGTGTGCTGGTGATTTGTGCAATACACGAATGACTGATGTGCAATACTGTTATGATTTTTTATGTTTTTATGGTGTATGCTTAATTTCCTCTGGACAGTTATTGTAAGGCAGCAATACTTGAAGCTCCTGAGTCCAAGAAAATTTCCCAACAGGGACAATAAAGCATATCGCACCGCATTGTATCATATCCTATCCTATCATATCATATCATGTCGTATCGCGTTGTGTCGTATCGGGGAAAAAAAACATGTATCTTGTAGCATGACTAAGAGGATTTTTGAATGTGGTGGACTTAGAATATCTGCAAGTTTTGTGTTGTTATCATTCCAAAGAAAATATAAATGTAACTGAGTAGTTTGCAACCAGCAGAACACAAATATAAAGCACAATGTTAACACTTACCAGTGTTCATGTATCTTCTTACAGTTTGAGGCACATACATAATAAGTTTGATGAAATTATCAGGATTATTTTGATAAGACAATACATTTTCTATATGCTACTGAGTAAACACAACTGTTGAATAAAGTCAGACTAACTTGGTTTATTTAAGTTGCTAGGATATGCTTATTTCACTCGTTTTAGAGGTTGGAATGACTTCACAAAATTAAGTTAATACAACTAAATTTTTCCTAAATTTTTTTTTCCTAAATTAAACATTAGACTAATGGTTATATTTACCTAACTTTTTCAAGGCAATCAGTTTCCTAGATTTTTTTTTTAAGTAAGATCTACTAGTCAGATTTTACAGTGTAACACATTGACTGTGTGTTCTTGTAGCATGCATGTTACTGTAGAACAGTGGTTCCCAACTGGTCCAGCCACTGGGTCCAGATTTCTCCTCAGTCATTAGTTCAAAGTCCACACAGTTTAATACATTCAGCATCATACTTGTGTTTGGCCATGTCGTCAAGCTAGTTTGCTGTCTCTGTTAAGTAGCTGTCTGTTAGTCACTCACTTTACATCAGGAAACTGCACTGTAATTCACTGTACTTCAAAGTAAAGTGCTCTATAACGAGTTTTTACATTTGGGAGTCATCTGCGGTCCATTCAGAATCAATCTGTGACCCACATTTGGACCACAACCCACCAGTTGGGAACCACTTCTTTAGAACATTTAGCACATAAAGTCCCCTGAAAGTACAATTCAGCAGCTTATTATTATTATTATTATTACAGTGCAATTAGCATTTGGAAAATCCGATTAACAAAACTTAATTTCCTGAATCAAATCAAAGATTAACTGTATGTTTCCATCTACGTGCAAACCCTGCATGACAGACCTGATTCTGACCAGATGTTTCTCTGTACACATTGTCAGGATTTGCTCGGGCACGCTGGACTCTCCACAACAACTTCTCCTCTCGCTTCTACCAAACTGACCTCCTGCACCCTGGGAGAGGAGCCAGGGCACATGTCTCTGACTATCAGTCATATCCACGGTGTCTCCCAGGGGCTGACGCAGACTCTCCGTGAGCTTCCTGCCTGCCTCCGACTTAACAAAGAGACCGCCAGGCCTGTCTAAATGCCTTGTGTTTCTGTCATAATGGACAGGCTTTCGGGGGATTTGCCCATTTATTACAGCGCATTAACTTGAGCATATTACACAACACAGCGCTTCTGCCTAACCCCAATATCAACATAAGCCCCCTGTAGTGGACCCTCTTACTAAATGCCTTGCTGGCTGAGTAGCCGGCTTCACTCTACCCCCTACACAGAACTGTCTTTTGTGTTTATTGACTCCCTTGGTGTCCCTCTTCCTTGTTTGTATATGTCATCCTTTTATTCGTATTCTCTCCACTCTGCTCCGTCTGTCTCACTTTGCTTTACTCACCACTGGCAAGCCTCGCTATTACCGTGACTCATTTTCAAAAGCTTTTGGATTTTACATCCACTGTTGCACAAAGTACAACCTACGTAACCTCGGGTCAGTGCCTCTTCTTCATGACACAGGATGAGTATTGAGTGAAATCAAAGCCAAAGAATGCACTGAGAGCATTAGGCCTACACACGTGCCAGATTTGCTGCAGCCAGGTCAAGTGGATGGTGCCCCCGAGTAATCTTTAAACTTGGTGCAGCTATACAGCAGGCCTAAAACCTTTGAGAGATTGCAAACGACCTGACCATGTTTTAATGCTGTGACCTTGAACCCGTAAGCCACAATCCTTGAGGAGCTGACCTCAATTCTCCGCTCTGTGCTGGACGTTTATAAAATTTAGTTTCTAATTGGAAACTACGAAAGGTAATCCTCCGTGAAAAACCCCGGCAAAGCTCAGCTGATTGTTTCTCTGGATTGTATCTGCGCTGACATGCAATCAAACAGGACTTGAACAGTAAACTTCCAACAGGACATTCTTTTGAGTCTCCTAAAGGCCATCTGTCTCAGTATCCGTGTGTGTGGATGTATGTGCCCCTGTTGATCTAACCATCCATCTCTTGCTTTGTTTCTCCGAGCGTCTGCAAATGAATCGATGTCTTTTCTAAACCATCCTGTTCTCTGGTCTCTCACAAAGCTCCAGGCCTCACCCACCATCATCAGATTCCCCTCCCATCCCCGTGCTGTGATGATAAATCCACCCCGCTCCCACCTGTGCCACCTCACGGCACTGTGCGCATGATTTATGGGTCCGTCTGAAGACTGGACAAAAGGCCAGAGAGAGACAGACACAGAGGAAGGGAGGTACTATTGCACAGAAAATGCTGAACAGAGAAACTTTCTAATGCTGTCTCTGTTTTGTAATTGTAGCGAGACAGATAAGTGGTGAGTGTGTGCGCCAATTATGGGGCACAAAAGCTGTAATGCATGCTTCCACTTCCAGCCACACACACACACACACACACTGCACCAGGTTTTCTTTTCAGCAGACAGTATTTTTATAGGTGTGTCTGGGCGCAGATTGATGGTTTATATATTACAAACAGAGAGGACCGANGTAATGCATGCTTCCACTTCCAGCCACACACACACACACACACACACACACACACACACACACACACTGCACCAGGTTTTCTTTTCAGCAGGCAGTATTTTTATAGGTGTGTCTGGGCGCAGATTGATGGTTTATATATTACAAACAGAGAGGACCGAAAACACAAACTACTAAGTGTAGACGGAGATATGTGGCATGAATGATTGTGAGCTGCCTGTGAGAGGCTCCTAACAATGAGACAGTGGAGACAGCGAGAGATAACAACATGCACCAGTGGATGATATTTTGATATTCACTGCCCAGTTTTTATGAAGCCACGATAGCAAAAACGATAACGTCTTTTCAGGAGATTTGTCCAAGATGACATCAGTATAATGAGAAGTTGAAAAAACTACAATATAGTACATTTATAGAGCAAAATAATTGGGGAAAAAAATACCCTGTTTCTTTAAAAAAAAAAATCAGACATTTGGAGGAAACTTTTTTTAATGGCGTCTTTGCACCTTGGCATATTTTTTACTTTTCTCAGTTTTTCAAAACAGAATTTCTCAAAGCTCATCTTGATGCTCAAGTTTACTTACTCCTGCATACAATTTGCACTCATTAATCATCTAAAAGCAAAGTGTCTCCAAATGAAAGACAGTAATGGATACCTAGGAATGAAAGCAACATTTAGACATTCAAACTTTGTAGAGGGAAATTCTTCTTGCATGTTTCTCTCCAAGTTTGCCTGAAAATGTTTAGCAGCAATGTGAAGTTGATCCCTCGCTTCTACCCATCTGTTATCCATCCTCACTTTCAATTTAGTGACACAGCACATGTTTTCAGTCAATGGTCAGGCGAAATCAAGTGCAGGTCGGAGCTTTAAGGAATACAATCATTAAGCAGCTGTAACGCATATCTTTAACCAACACGCTGGCCGAAGCACACATGCTCTCACACACACCGATACATTATTTAATACATAAAGTTTGTTGGAATCTATAGTAAGCTCCTCTGGGGAAAAGGCGGCAGGTTTGTAAACTTGCACGCAAAAGCAGAAATGCAGATAGCAGGCCAGATGTGTGTGATTGTGGCCTCCTTCCCACACACATGCGCACACAATCTGTTCAGTCAGGAGCTCACATGTTGGGATTCGTTGTGCACTCAAGACAAGGCAGGTGCACGCACACATCACTCTAGGGCTCAACCTGGTGCAGGTTTATTTTTTCAATATGAATCATATTATTGTAATGAGTCAACATAATTTTACTCTTGCAGGGTGGAAAGGCCTCTCAAGTTTCATCATACCACAGGCTGGTAAAAATTTCCATTGAGACAAATATAACTGTCATGAAGATATTTTTAGGTAGGCCACCAGTTATTTGATCTACAGTTAACCAGAATAAAAATGACACAAAAGTAATATTTCATTGACACACTCTTCTCAAGTTTTAGTGATCATGTTGGTGCTGGACAACATGAGGCCAATGACACATGATTACTATTGGCCCCAGACTTCTGCATCTTACCTATAGACTGACATATACACACGCACAAACACACACCTTGGTTACATACAGCTCTCCCTGGCTGACTCACCCACGCTGGTGATCCTCTGCGTGACCAGGTCCTTCAGCAGAGCATCCAGCACCAGACTGTGTCTGGAGTACAGCTCGTAGCGGTTGATGCCGATGTGGAAGCGTAACCAGTTGGGGTAAGATTCCGCCGTCACCTCTCCTGTAGGAGAGAACTCCTCCTCCTCATCGTTCCCCTCCTCATTGTGCCTGAAAAGCAGGGAGAGGAGAGGAGGTTTAACAGGAAGTTGTGCTGCAAGCAGATTCCTGATCAGATTATTTTTAGTCTATGTAATTACAGTGTTTGTTGCAGTCTCTTCATATAGACTAACTGTATCAGACAAACTGGCTCAGAGCATTTCATTCTTGCAACACACTGATTTGTTAGTATCATGAGGTTACAGTGCGGTTTAATTGACTGGTATGATGTGAGAATATTAAAAAGAATAGTAACTCATAAGTTGCGTGCCTACAGAGATAAGATGGCATGACAGTAGGGGAGATGGGTGGATGCAGCAGATGGATGAGTGGACATTATAGTGGAGGCAGAGAAAACTGACTGGATGGATGGAAGCACCTGTCTACTGGCTGATTTGATGATATTCAAACAGACAGGCAGACAGATAGTCAGATAGATATGTGCACAGGCAGATGTCTCATGATCTGTAGGCCTGCATGGACATTATGAACAATATGAACTGCACCAGCATCAGAAAGCACTGGAGCTCATATTTAATTCACTTCAGAGTGGATAGCAGATTATTTCCTCATGGAGCAAACATGTATTACCACCTAGTTTTGGTCCCCTGCTTGCATCCCATTTACAGTCAGATATGTTTAAAGCAGTGTGTCCCACTTGTAACCCTTTAACTTCAACAAATCCCCATCAGCTTACCATGCTTGGTTCCCTGTTGCTCTGGGGTAAAACCTGATGTCTGTGTTCACGTTAAACAAAGTGTCATCGTCCGTGAGGGAAGGAAGGTCAACCTTGTATAAAGGATGCTCAAACAGAGCAGACAGCCGGGAGCCACCGTGAGCAGGGACGGTCCGACCCCCGCTCGCGTCTCCGATGAGCGGCTTGTGGTCCTCCGCCTTCCCCGCCGACGGTCTCATCCGCCTGAAGGACTCCGCTCTGTCCACGGCTGCTGTGATCTTTTCCAAGGAGTGCGACGTGAGGTTGGAGCTCGGCTCGTTGCTGAAATCCTGCAGGATTCTCAGCGTGTGCTTGTTAGGCCAGCCCGCTTCAGCCGCCGACATGGCGCGCTGCTTCCCCCAGCCCTGCGACTCCCCGCCCGGGTGGTGAGCGCACTGACAGCCGCCGTCCCCGCTGTCCGCTCCCGCCGCCCGCTTCTCGAGTTTCGGTAACAAGTCTATCATAATGTGCATGGTGCACGCCACCAAAAACACCATGAGTATGAACACTCTGAATTTACGAAACAATATCATCTTTGTGTATTTTTTTTGTCTTTACGCAGAGTAAGCTTTAAGCGCAGCGCACCTTACGGCACCGACATTGATGTCCAACACTGTTATGCGATGACAAAGCAGCGATGTTGGCTTGAAGATTTACTGTGATCATGGCACACATAATGCGTGTCAGCCTATGTTAACAACTCCATGATGTGGTCTGTCTTTATTACTATTATTTTTTTTTGTTACAATAGTCCAGATTCTTCATCCCCAGACAGGTGGACACATTGTGAGCTCTGGACACTTCACTGGCAGCGGCTCAAGAAGTGCTCTTCATTCATTGCCTTGTTGAGCAGGATACAGTGTCAGGAGGACGGACCACTAAATAAATCGTTAAGAAGAGGTATCAGGAAGGAGGGAGGGAGAGGGGGTCCTGTTAAAAGCACCGATATTCTTCCTCAAATCTGCTTCCTTGTGTTGCTGCCAGCACGGAGTGAGCTGTCAAATGTGTCATAACTGAAAAAGTGACAAGAGAGATCAATATAGTCCCCCCAAAAATCACAGCCTTCCTTGTATTTAGGATGAACTGATAATTAAAAAAAAGAAAGAAAGTGGAAATTCCATAAAAAAGAACAGGTGATCCGCTGAGATGCTTGGATGCTGTCCCGCTCCTGCTGTCTGCAAAGCCTCGCTGAAGTCAAATCAGAGACTGGCTGGCAGGTGCAGGGATCCTGGTTGTCATTTGTCCCCCCCCCACCCGTTTACACCGCCTTGTCTTCCTTCCAAGTGTTCATCCAGGGTGGGTGTGTTAAATATTATGATCGGAGCCCTCTGAGCCCAGCCTCGGTGGCGTCACGAGGAAGAGGTTGGCTGCGTCTGCACATACAGCACTAGTGACATGAAAGGCGAGCTTCAGGGAGGAAAAGCTGAAACCTTTTGAGGCTGCAACTCCCCAGTACGCAGCCAGAGGGCGTCGGCACAACCCGAAACACCATCCTGGCTGTGTAAAATATGATCTGAAGGACAATGTGTGTGTATACCTACTGTATGCCAGTCTGGGAGGATGAGCCGAGGGGTCACCAGCAAAACCAGGGAACATTTAAATCCACTGTAACATCCATAAGAAGCTGACACATGCAGACTATTACACAAGTCTGTTTCTTGAGAGAAAACCAAACATCCTGGCCAAAACACACTCACTCACACCGACACACCCACATTCTTTGATAAACATAGATTGTTGGAATCTATATTAAGCTCCCGAGAGACAAGGCGGCTGATTTATAAACTCGCACACATCAGCAGAAATACAAAGTACCAGATGTGTGTGATTGAGACCTCCTTCTCGCGTACTACACAATCTGATTCATTGCACTCTCAGACATGCTTGTTCCAGCGTCTGAGAGCCTTGATCATTTGTTTCACATATTTTATTGCTGAAAACAGTGAATAACATTTTCCACAGAGCCCAAATGTATTCAGTTTACAATGATGTAAAGCAGAGAAAAGCTAATTATCACAGCTGAGAAGGTGAAATTAGAAAATGTTTGACATTTTTGCTTAATAACAAAACAAGAGATTATCAATCAATACAGCTGTCGGTTTATTCTCTGTGGATCTTTGGAACAGATTACTACACCGACTGTTTTTGCACCAACCATATGCCTCTAAAGCACAACACTACAATACATAAATAAATGAAAGATTCAGAAGTGTCTGGTTCATGAATCTTCAACCAAAACCAACTCTGGTATTAAGGCAAAAACAAACTCACAGTAAATATTGCTAAAATATTTTCTATAGCTAAGTATCTGTAATAAATACCTTTAATGTATCAACTGAAATAACCTAATACAAAGCATAGACTGTATGTAAAGATGGACAACCTGTCTCAAATTACACCTTCTGTGCAAAAATGAAGCCAAATTTCAAGAATATCCTGGTGATTTGGAGCCAGCTTGTGCAGTAGCAATCAACAAGTCTCAAAGTCCCGCCCATACACCCTTCCACATAATTGCAAGCAGCAGCATTGATCGCAAGCACATTGATTGGCACACATAACTTTCAATTATGACATCAAACCCCCTTTTTATAGTGTCAAATAACTAATTAGGCAACAACTTATCAGAAAAAAAGCACTTGAACATATATCAGTGTGATGAGAATTACCTAAAAGGACAGAAATCATCTTTAGGAAAAATTATTTACTTGTACTTTGATCTTTTAGTTTGGCCCATGTCCCATCTGCTAACATAAAGGGGGGCAGGTTAATGATTTATACTGCAGCCAGCCACCAGGGGGCGATCAAGATGTTTTGGCTTCACTTTTGGGGAGCTGTCATGTTTCCCATCTTAATGTACAATGGTGCATAGTGCCAAGTAATTTCGAAACTTCTTCAATCTTTTTTGTACCCAGATCCAAAAAATAACAATTATTTTGCTTGCAGCCTATCACCGCAAGCGTTCTTCAGTTAAATGAGATGTGGGATTGGCTTACTAAACAGCAGCCACATTTTGTTGTGTGGTGAAGTCGAGGGCTGTGTATTTGATTGAGTTGGCAGTCCGGCGTGCTGAGATGCCACCATAATCTTCGGAAGTATGGCTGTATGCCTGGTGGTATTTTACACAACCAAATACTTCCATTCTAAAAAACAAGGATACCAAATCTTTATTGGTATCGGTATCACTTTAAAAGTACTTGTATTAGCACTGCTATCATAATTTTTCTAATGATTTTCAGCCCTAATACTTCATTATCTTTGTGCCTATTTTCTGCTTATGCATTCAAGAGACAGAGCAACATGGAGATGGAGTTATGTTACTGGCCACCATCAACTGTATAAAAAATTTTTGAAGCCTTGAGTTTGGCATTTCAGCCTTCGACATCTTGTTTTGTTGGAGCCAAAAGCGACTGAGGTGACCGTATTTGGATGAAAGGGTGGAGCCATGGAGGAGCGAGGGGTGAATCCGACTGAGAGCTTGAGGATATCAGCAGACAGCCTGTCACTAGAAGTGGCCTGCCCTTAATTATGCATACCATTAAACATAACATTTAAAAGGGTGTTACATAACGATTCACCACCTGCACGGTTGTCATGAACAGGGATATTAGCTATAGAGACCAAAATCTTTTTTTGTACCAGGCTGTAAACATGTTTATTTTTGTTGTAAAGTTGGATATTTTAACATGGGGGGGGACTATGGTGATTGACTGGCTTTTGGAGCCAGCCTTAAGTGGCCATTGGAGCAACTGCAGTTTTTGGCACTTCTGCACTGGCTTCATTTTTTTCAGCTGCAGAGGTTGCTGCTTGCTGGTCAAAATTAGTCCAACATTTAGTTGTACTTTAGCTCTGGTTTGATCTCCACCAGCTCCTAAGAAAAATAGCTGGGTCTCAAGTTTTTTACAGAAGTTTGACCTTCATTACTAACAACATACAGTTGGCCTGTGTCTGCTCGTCCTATAATGTGGTGCTGCATGTACTCCACCATACACCTCTGAATGTGTTTCAAGTCTGTCTCTGGAAATCTTGGCTCATGCTGTGCTGTCCACTCAAACTTTATTTTTAGACATTAACAATTCTGTTTTAATCAAAGACTTTCTAATCAGATTATTTATCGTCCACAAACATTAATCCTCTTCCACGGATGTTTTGCAGTCAAAACACACTACCTGCCTTCTCAGAGGCTATTCTTTTCTATTTGCTGATAAAGTGAAACACACCTTTCATTTAAACTGCAGGGGGACAAAACACTGACAGCAATTACCGCAGCCGGCACTTATAGCTGAGGCTGGTCCAGATTTCTCTGAGACTTTGCAGGATTAAATGAATAACATTTTAAGTGCCATGGAGTTCATTCAAGTTGTGGATTGCAGGCCTTCTGACTGCCAGAAAATCTATCTAGCCATTTTGTCTCAAAGCAGCTGGGGTACACAATGTTCGATGGGAAGCAAGAAATGTCTTCAGCTCAGTGGAATCACAAAGTAATAAAATGAACAAATTATACATATTCTTTTGGCTTGTGTGTGTGCTGTACAAGGCTCACCAAGTGGGCCCGATTGGAAGAGCTTCACTTGGCTTCTGCCCCTCCTCCCAGAGGCACAGAGTTGGAGTTCATGCCACTGCCAGATTTGTGCATCTAAATAAAAAAGGATCTTAAAGCTAACAAGCAAACAAATTGTTCTCCCAAAGGCAAGCCTGCTGTCCCAATTCATCTCCTGCTCCAAACAAAACAAATTGGCACGTGCAGACACATTAGAATCCACTGATACTAGAAAGGTATTTTATGAATTATATAATTTGCTTCGGCTCAAAGAGAAAAAAATAAAAGGTTAACCACACATGAGGGATTTTGTAAATTTTATGGTGGGAGCAGTCTGAGCCTGCAAGCGTACTAGAGTTGCCTTTGGCTCACAACATCAATGTGCATTGCCAATAAACCAAGACCCAGCCCATATCAGCTGATGAAGCATATTTGTAATGGCTTGCTTGAAGCAACTGCAGGTGTCTGCTCTCTAAAACAGTTGTCTCCCTCACTGTCCAGAACTTCATGTTTAAAAAATTGCAGAGAAGAGGTTTTGTTTTCACCTATTTTCACAACATGGTCATCAAATACTGATGCTTTGTCTGATACCAATAGTGTCTGTATGAGATGCACCGGGCTTTCAACTTACTCCATGTAATCCCATCCACAGCAATAGTAGATGCTCAGAGCAACTGACATAGTATAGAATAGTACATGTCTGTGTACAGAGGAGATTGGGGTGGATGGGTGGGTCAAACAAACAGGACCGTACCTATGTTCCCCGGGTCCTATGTTCCCCCATAATATAGGGACCCTTTTTCCGAAAAAGGGTCCTATTTGTCGCGGTATTCGATAATTAAAGTGGAGAAAATGAGCCCTTTCTAAATATATGTGACTCTTGGGGAGCGTTGTCTGCGCCTTTGGGCACTGAATCATGCAATCACATGAGGCAAGTGTGTTTTTCTTTCGCGTTTCAGCGGGGAACATCGGACCCGGGGAACATAGGACCCTTTTTAGTCTCTGCATGTTTCTCCTGTTTGTAGAAGAGCATCAAACTAGCTGGTACCCCATCTCACACCACTGTAGCAATCCTACACTGCCCTCGTGCGGTGGGAGCTGAATTGCATGTCAAATAAAGGGGGGAAATAAGATGGCGAATAGTAATAGTCGCATTAAAAAAATCGATTTTTCAAAATAAAACGACTATTCGAAAATTCGAAAATCGTGACCCATCCCTACTATGTTCCCCACTTAACCCTGCAAAAAAGCTTCAATGTTCCCCGCTTACACAAAAAGGGTTCTATGTTTCCCGCTTGGTTGAGCGGGCAACATAGAACCCGGGAAACATAGAACCTTTTTTGCAGGGTTAAGTGGGGAACATAGAACCCAGGAAACATAGAACCCTGGAAACATAGATACGTTCCCCAGAGACTACTACAGTCATCAAAAAGTAAATTTACCAAATGTGTTGATTATGAAGAAATTGTCTCATTCATACCCTTGGCAACAAAGCAGTTGAAATCGAGAGATTCAGATTGCATGCCATTTTCATCCAAAAAACCCCCCATGGAATTACTGCCTCTTTGGCTTTTGATTCACGTCATGCCATGACGTCAGATTAAATTAAAAGGTAATGGTGCTGCTGAATGAGCCATAACTATTTTGACATTTGATCAAATATCAGAAGAGAAATGAAAGCAACAGGTTGGTCTTTTTACATGAACATTACATGAGGCCACTCTGTATGGGCTCTCATTAAGTAACAATTTGCTGCAAAAGAATAAAAGTGTCTAACATTAAGGTATAGCATAGATACAAGCCAGTCTCATCATCCATCACACCTGGGCCATTGTGACATTAGTCTTCCTGGGTGACTAATGCAGACAAGGTAAAGAATACAGTGCACCTTCACTACAGCAATTATCTGCTAATGGCAGATATAAGAATGCACTTCTTCTATTATAAACTTTGCAGCGACTTCATCACATGATATGTATTGTGTTAATAATGAATCTATTTCTAAGTCTACAATGTATTTTTGATCTCATCTCAACCAACTGATATGGCAATACTTCTTTAAGTTTACATATACTATATTTATTGGTTCCAGAACTTCTTTCCCAGGGCAATTTCTCCGCATCAGATTTATCTCCTCTGGTAACCTCTGACCCAAGGAAGGAAGAGTGACTAAAGATGGAGTATTGGAGCTACACAGGGACCCACAGCCTTTCTGCATTTTATAGCTCAAGCTGGTCTCATACCATTTTGATTAGCCTTGGGTATTACAGAATGATTCACCTTGTGTTTAAAATAAGATGGGTAGGGAGGAGAGGGAGAACACATGATAACTTAAAAAAAATAAAAATCAATGCTTAGTCTGGATTCAGGTCTGGCTTGGCCCATTGGAATCCACTAAGGAATATTTTTGTGTCTGCCTGTGTGTCTGAATGTTTGACCCCAGGGCTTGTCTGTTCCTCAGGTTGCAGGCAGACATTGCAAAGTTGAGCTTGAGCTCCCAGACCTCACCAATGTCAAACTATTCCACAAGAATCAAGGTTATACAACAATGTAGACCGGTGACTTTAGCACTAGATTAAGGCAAACATAGTCCAATGAATCAAACATTCACAATGTCTCTCCGGGGAGCGATGATAAAATATATATATTCATTTTTATTGCTGCATTCCATAAAAGTCCATAAGCTCAGCCACATCAAGCCCTGTTAGGCAGTTTTATGATCCTGGTGATTTGTTAACAGCTAATTTCAAGCTGAGGCATAAATGGCTGCGCAAATGTCACAAGTATAGAAGTTATAATTGGAGAATAATGTGAGCGAGTAATAGCAATCAAAATGTTGTTTTGACAAATGGCTTGTCATCGGGCGCTGCTGGTGGGGTAAAATAAAGGAGGGTGTGGCCCAGCGAGTCAGAACTGGTGACAGAGAGGGAGAGAAGGGAGAGTGTGAGGGAGGGTGTTGAGTAATGACACATTTATTCACTTGACTGAGAACAAGCTGAAAATGGACTTCTCTGGGGACATGTGAGGGGCATTGTGTGAAAAGGACCCATCAGTGACTGTAGGTGTCGGTACTTTAGGCCACAATAATTCCACCTACAGTGCGAACTCAGTGTAATGTTCTTGCTAAGAACTATTCTCCCTCTTTTTTTTTTACCTTGAAAATAATTTATTTTCCTTGATGTGCCAACATCTGCCAGAGAGACCTTCGTGGTATGCGTGGCGACTTACGGCCCAGACACATAATACTGACATCAAAGACCTACAGTAGTGGCCACTAAGGCCGACTGTTGGGCTGCCTCATGTTGCCTGTGTCCTGGCCAAAAAGTTGCACTTGAACACACCGCGAAGACTACAGCCAATGGCCAACTAGCACATACATCCATGCTTGCGTGAGAGGAAATAACTCTCCATAGCAGCAGGCAGCAGCAGTCTATTCGTCATTCAAAAAGGGAAACCAGAAGACCAACAGGACGGATCCAAGAACAAATGGTACTTTCTGTACACTAGCAAACAACAACACAAACAATTATGACCTGTTTCTGCTTAAGAGCTCAATGATTAAAAAAACCCCCAAATGTTAAGTAATATTATATGTTTGCTTTAATCTCACACCCTCCTGACAGTAGCCATCAGCTTGCTTTCCTCACTTCTGTTTCTCTTCTCGTGCACTGAGCTGATCTGCCAATCAGAGAGTTTTCCCTCACTGTTGGGTTTCGCAGTCACTGATTCGCTGATATGCTGAATCGGTTGAAAGAAAGCCGATGAAGGCTGAAAAGGGCTGACTACTGCCAACAGTGCAGGAAACTCCACAAAAACTAGAGTGACAGATGCTCATCGGTGGCCCAACACCAATGGCTGACTGTTGGCTTGGTGTGTCTTGGCCCTTAAAGGTACACTATGCAGGATTTCCCTAAGAAAAAAAGGATAGACTCATATAAAAGCAATTCCTCTAAACATCAATTATGACCCACAAGAAGTGTGTGGCAGTGTATTTATCTGCTGATACTCTGTTCTCTGCCTGGATGTTCTTATTTTGCTGTGGGTGGGACGTTCCTGGGGACAGCACCCAGGTGAGGTCAGGACTTTATAAAAAGATAAAGACCAGGTGCCAGACTGTAAGCAGCATGCAGAAAGGGACACAGTGCCCCCCCAAAAAAGCAAATACTACAAGGCGAAACACCAAGCAGAGTGAGTTTGGGGTCGGACTTTTGCAGGTAATTATGCTTAGAAACAGTATCAGACAATTCCTGCAAAGTATACCTTTACATTTGTGACTTTAAATCTTATACCATTACAATAGAGTTAAATGGAATTTGCTGGATATACTGATGTTACAGGCCATAATCTTTTAATGTGTGATATGAATTTTAATGTAAAGCATCACTCCGGCACATGGATTGCATTAGTATTTCATTTGGACCCTATGCCAATCACAGCACGACACAGAATTAGAATAATGAGACTACTGGCATCATGCGCAGCTGTACAGTGGTCCCGCTGTGTTGATCTCTTTATCTCAAAGACTCAAAGAGTAAAACTGAGCTTGGGGATTTGAAATTAAAGAGTGGTAGGCGGTGACCTTGGAAGTTAAGGCACAGGAGGGATGTTTTTGTGTGCTTTTTGTGATTTGATGTGTATGAATGGACTATTCCTAAAAGAGACATGACAGTGTTACAGCAGCTGCCGGTCCATCTATCATCAGAGTGCTCGGGTGGTGAACTCTCGTCTGTCCATCATCTGCTGACACAGTAGTTGACACCTTGTCGTCACCCAAGGTCCCACTTCACACCCCTATCAAAGGCCAGATGATAGATGTCTGACTTTTCCTTTTACTCTGAGGTGACTATCAATATCAAATGAGCTCTGGATGATGGATGATGAAAACTTTGCCATTTTATATGCAGACACCCCAATTTTCCACAGTCTGAAGAACTGCAACTCGCATGAACCGAGGATGTAAGTTACCCACACAGGTTTAAGTGTGACTGTTAGAGGTACAGTTCACCTCCAAATTAAAAATATATAGGCCTACTTTTATTCTTACCTGTAGTGTTAATTATCAATCTAGATTGTTCTGATGTGAGTTGCTGTGTTTTGAGCAGTTTCATTTAGGAACTATTTTCTTTCTACCGGACTACGCCCGCCAACCATATCACAGTGCAGAAGAAAGTGTACATGTACTGCTGGCTCACCTAGCACCACCCTTCTAACTATTTTCATCCGCTTATCAGGGGCCAGGTTGCAGGGGCAACATGCCGAGTAAAGTACTCAAGACGTTCCTCTCCCCAGCAATGCTTACCAGCTCCTCCTGGGGGATTCAGAGACATTCCCAGGCCAGATGAGATGTATAATCCTTCTGGCATGTTCTGGGTTTACCCCAGTGCCTCCTGTTGGACGTGCCCAGAAAACCCCCAACGGGAGGTGCTGAAGAGGCATCCTGATCAGAAGCCCAACCCACCTCAACTGGGGGATCCACCATTTTCTGGCAGAGAACCATGGCCTCAGACTTGGAGGTACAGACTCTCATCCAGACTGCTTCACACTCAGCTGAAGCAAACAGAGCCACATCATCTGCAAAGAGCAGAGATGGAATTTTCAGCTCCCGAGCTAGCTACCATTACAGCTCAGCTGAAGAGCCGTTAATGTTTAGGTCTCATGCTGTCGTGAGCATGAGCTATCGTCCATGCGTAGATGCCCACTTTCTTTTGTGCCGTGATACAGTTGGCAGGTGTAGAAAGAAAACATTTCCTACATGAAACTGATGACAACAGTCTGTGGATTACCTTGAGTAATCAGCTCATGATCTCTGAAAAACAGACATTGCTGTTGAGTTGTTTAAACTTTTTTTTTTGGCACTTTGAACACCACAAGCTGAGTGCCATCTTATTCCAATATATTCAAGAGAAGGCAGACATATCTACGACTGATACCTCCAACACTCTGCACCTAACACCAAAACAATCTAGACTGATAGGTAAGAGGGCAGACATATATTTTTGGTTTTGGGGTGAACTGTCTCTTTAATCTCTGTGTTAGCAATGCTGTAGACTGATTACTTTGTGCCACTTAGCCTGCACCAAGGGCATGCTGGGATATGCTCCAATATTTCCCCAAATGGTGGAGTTGAGATGATGTAACTTGACATAAGCGAGCAGCACTCATGTTTACCAACCCTGCTGAGAGATTGCTTAAGAACAAAACATACCAGAAGCTCAACAAAGGGAAAACATCTTACAGTCTACCTTTCACTCTGTGGAGTTCGTCTTCAGTGAAATATATTTTTTTTATATTTTGCTCTTGGTTCAACAGTTCCTGCTACAACGAAAACACACTCAACAATATAATGTTTTTTAGGCACACACGATAAATCTAAGGCATAGAAGGAGTTTTCCCCACTGAGCCACTCACCTTTAAGGAGAGTTGGCTCATGACAAACATATTGGTTACTGTATATGTAGCACCCAGGACCTCCCAGTAACAAGATAATCCTACTCACCTAAAACACAAAGATACAGTAAATGTACCTATTAAAGCGAGTGTGTCTAAAATTATCTGACCAAATACATGTTGTGTGAAGTAAGTGTAAGTCAGTGTTAATGATCTTACCAGTTGTTTAGATAGATATGAAATTGTCGTACAGTGGATGGTCTGAAAAGGAGAAAGAAAATCCAGTGAGCAGCAGTTCTCTGGGTGAAAATTCCTTATTGGTGCCAGAGGTCAGAGGAGAATGGCCAGACTGGTTCAAGATGATAGAAAGACAACAGTAACTCAAATAACCACTCGTTACAAGCAAGGTCTGCAGAAGACCATCTCTGACTGAACAAGTTGAGCCTTGAAGCAGATGGGCTACAGCAGCAGAAGACCACACCAGGTGCCACTCCTGTCAGCTAACAACAGGAAACTGAGGCTACAGTTCACACAGGCTCACCAAAACTGGACGATAGAAGATTGGAAAAACGTTGCCTGGTCTGATGAGTCTGGATTTCTGCTGCCACATTCAGATGGTAGGGTCAGAATTTGGTGTAAACATGAAAGCATGGATCCATCCTGCCTTGTATCAACAGTTCAGGCTGCTGGTGGTGGTGTAATGGTGTGGGGGATATTTTCTTGGCACACTTTGGGCCCCTTAGTACCAACTGAGCATGGTTTAAACACCACAGCCTACCTGAGTATTGTTGCTGACCGTGTCCATCCCTTTATGACCACAGTGTACCCATCTTCTGATGGCTACTTCCAGCAGGGTAACGCACCATGTCACAAAGCTCAAATCGTTGAGTTCACTGTACTCCAATGGCCTCCACAGTCACCAGATCTCAGTCCAATAGAGCACCTTTGGGATATGATGGAACGGGAGATTCACATCATGGATGTGCAGCCGAAAAATCTGCAGCAACTGTGTGATGCTATCATGTCAATATGGACCCAAATCTCTGAGGAATGTTTCCAGCACCTTGTTGAGGCAGGACTGGCTCTGCTCTGTTTTTTGTCAACTTGCTAAAGTTAGTACTGATTGCTAGAAATCAAACAACAGAGTATGGCATGTGTCCCAAGAGCTTATTGATGCCAGCTGTTGATGGTGGAGTCTCCTGATTGAACATCTTGAACACTAATTGTTGCACCTAATACCTGACTAATTACCAAATAAAGCATCGTTTTTTCCCCCATTGACAGCAGATGCTAATGCACCTGGAAGAGAAGCAGAATAATGACTGAGTGAACTGTGAAGGTTTTGATTGGTTTGCCAGAGATAAGTCTGTGTCAGTCTATCCAGCTGTGCGTCAGGGGTGAGATTTGATCTTCAGTTTTTCACAGTGGGTCTCAATCACCATCTACCACTCTTCTTAAGAAGTTAATTCTTCTTAAAGCCCACTTAAACAGTTTTTACAAAGCATTATGGTCTTTTGAAATAAACACTGCACTAATACCTCCATTTATATACGTTATGTGAATGGGAGCCATGCCACTTAATAATCATTTATTGATCATGCTAGAAAATATCACAGGTTCAGGTGAGCAGGTCAAAAAGTGAGTTATTAGTTAGTAAGTTATTAACAACTAACAGAAACACTGCATACAATATTGCACCTTCTCTCCTCCGTTTTATCACTCTCTTTTTCTCAAACACACACACACACATTTTGGAGAGCGCCGCAGTGCTCGACTCCATCCTGACAAGTGTGCTTGTCGGGTGGTTGATTAACACTTTTTGTGCCATATCCACTATTGACACTACTAAATATGACAGCTTATTTGGCGTTCACTTATTGCAGAAGAACCTCTGCTTCAGAACTAATGAAGTTTTTAATATGTTTCAACGTTTAGGCTCTGGTGCTCCACCCTCTTTAGACCTTCATTTGGGCATTCTTCTTTTTCTTCTTCTGTGTGTGCCCAAGGCCATGCAGTATCATACACTTTTACAAGTACTAGGGGGCATGTAGCTATGCGATTTAGAATCAGCAACAGGCATGTGCTTTCAACTTAAGAGGACAATGGGATTAATCACTGTAGGAACACATGTGCCAACAATCCTGCAGTTTAAGAAAACATCATGAATCTGACACAGACTTTTCGTAGGTCCTTTCTCACGATCAAATTTAGGAAAAAACTAGAAAGATATTGGTGAAAAAGGCCCAATTATATGTTTTAGTGTGTGTGGTAGTTGTCTCGCACAACAACCGGTTGACCGGTTTAGCTGGAGCGAACAACCCGTGCCCTCAATTAAGCAGCTTGCAAACGCACAACGAACATGAGGTGAAAAGAATACGTTTTCAATTTCCAGTTGACTTATTGGTCATTACGCTTATCACAAGAACCTGTTTTAATGACTTTGCACTTGAGGACATAGGAGAAAGTGATTTATTATTGCTGCACCTCCAGCTTCTCATTCACAATGCATATTGTTAACATGGAAATAACAATTGCTGAAGATCACATTCAGTGGCTCGGAAAGTTAAATAAAGGCCTTGTCCAAAGCTATGACAACATTACCCTAGCTGTGAGAGAGGACAGGCCTGTGACCACTCACTGTAGCAGAACAGAGGCTTACATTTCAGCAAGGTTATTGGTAAGCTGGGTTGCAATGGTAATATGCTGTCATATTAGCTCTCTGGATGTCAGAATGTGATGCCTCAGAGGGAGATCATGGGCTGCATCTCCTCCAGCAGGGCTGAAGCTAGAATACTACTCAACCAAACAAAAGTAATGCGCATGAGTGAATAATGATGATATTGTTAGGGAGGTGTCACTTCCAATAATACATGTTTTGGATATCGCCTTTAGCTTGTCATACAGAAGTCTTAGAGTCACAGTATCTCTGCCTTGGTTTTGGATACTGTGGAAATAAAATCCAACATGTGGAATAAAATGATGAATTGCTTCCTATGGCCAATAAGCAAATCAGTGCCAAATCAATGCCAATTTGGAATATGGGTAATTAATGGATTACTGCAGTATACAGTGTGCAGTTTTAGAGATTGTTGGTATGGTCTTTTTAAAGATCAGTAAGGTCACAAGGTCGCTGTGCTCATTTCAAGACACGGGACCAGAGGGACTAAAATACTGCAGCACTTTGAATTTTCTACTGGTGTTTCCCAACAGGAAGTCTAAAATCTAGGAGGCTGTCCTGCCAAGAAAAACAACAAAGTCAGTCATTAATAAGTCAGTAACTGACTCTTGTTCATCAGGAACAAAAAAGGGAGTCAGGTGAAATCATTATCTAGCAACAAAGTCTGGGAAAGGACAGCAAGACGTTAGGTTTCAACAAAGGCAACTGCTGTTAGCTTCCAATTTCCAACCAGCAGTAAACGTTGGTTTCTTTAAACCATGACCATGATCTTTCCATAACCTTAACCAAATGGTTATTATTGTAACCACGATGATGAAGGTCCCCGAACTTTATCGGAAAAGTCAATGTAACCCACACCATGATGTTTTGCCAACCTTAACGGGGTAGTTTTTGTGCCAAAACCTAACCAAACCTCAACCATGGTGTTGTCACATCAGAAAATGGATTTATTTTCAACAGTGACTTTGGTAACAGTTTTCTGTTGTCCTGCCAATAGAGGTGTCTGATCAAAAGTGCTTCTATTTGTCATTCTAAAGGTTGCTTACAAATGATATAGTTTGTCTCATCAAGTCTTGGAAGACTTTTTGAAATCCTGCAACTGTTATACCTCCGGAAAATCAAAACCAAATATTCAGCTTGAAAAATAGGCGAACAAAGTCCATCACAGAACAAATTTGTACAAACAACATATTGACAGTTTTGCTATTTTCAAAACCTGTTGTGGAGACAAATGTAAACTTTGTTTGTTTGATTTGATTTGATCTTCTGTATCTCTCTGTCCTGCATTGAAGAGAGAGAAGCTGTCCATCACAGTTTTTTTGGTCCATCAAGGTGTTGTGGAGTGGATGATCTGGGTTGTTCATGATGGCCTCGAACATCTTCAGTGTGCATCTCTCCACCACCTCCAGTGTGTCCAACCTGACTCCAATCACAGAGCCAGCTCTTTTGACTAGTTTGTCCAGCCGCCTTGCATCTTTGTGTCTGATGCTTCCTCCCCAGCAGACTGCAGCATAAAACAACACACTTGCCACCACAGACTGATAAAACATCTGCAGCATCTTACTACAGATGTCAAGAGATCTGAGCTTCCTCAAGAATAAGAGACGGCTCTGCCCCTTTTTGTAGAGAGCGTCTGTGTTCAGGGACCAGTCCAACTTATTATCCAGGTGTACCCCTGAATACTTATAGCTTGGCACCACCTCGATGTTCACCCCACAGGTATTCACTGGCTGAAGAGGGGGCTTGGACCTGCGGAAATCTATGATCATTTCCTTGGTCTTTGAGGTGTTCAGGAGGAGACAGTTCTTGTGACTCCAGTCACTGAAGGCTTTTATCAGGTCTCTATATACAGACTCCTGCCCATTACTGATACACGCCACAATAGCAGTGTTGTCCGAGTATTTCTGGATGTGGCAGGACTCAGAGTTGTATTTGAAGTCCGCCGTGTACAGTGTGAACAGGAATGGAGCCAGGACAGTCCCTTGTGGAGCCCCCGTGCTGCTCATTAATGTCCCAGAAACCCAGTTCCCCAACCTGACATACTGTGGCCTTCCTGTCAGGTAATCTGTGATCCAGGAGATAAAGGAAGGATCCACTGCCATCTGTGAGCTTGTCTTTGAGTATGTTGGAGATCAAATTCATGATATGTTGGGCGCAATGCATTGTGCTGATTTGGAAATCCAATGTTTTGCTTTGCAGTATCAGGTAATCCATCCACTTTTGGGCTGCTTTCTGAAAGCAACATTGGATTGGATCACCCTGATCCAAATACAACATTTTCAAGATTACCAAATCTGGATGACCAAGGGTGTATTCCAGAGAGAGGTTTCAGAGATATGGGAAACTCTGAGTTTTACATTCCAGAAAGAGAAATGACTTGAAATGACTCTGAGTCAGTTATCGGGGTAACTGACTGTGTGAACCTAACCTGCTCACTGACAGGTTTTCTTTAACAAGCCCTGAGTTTCCTCCTCTCTCCTCCCTCCTGCTGGGCCTGAAGCAGCTGTCAGACATGGGGTGTCCTCTCCTTGTTATTCTGATCGATACTGAAGCTGAATGAATTCCAAAGCTTTACGTCAGAAGAGGATTTTGACACCCTGATCAGATATGCTTTAATTCCCTGATGACCACCTAATCAAACATTACCATTTTTCATCACACTCCATCATTTATATGAAAAACATTTTCCTTACATCTCTGATATTACACACTGTGGATGGTCTCTCCAATCAGAGCAAATTCTTCATGTTGCTTTTTGGTATTTTGCCAATGGGAGTTTTCTTTATAACACTGGTGACGCAGAACTGTAAGAAAAATGACCCTTGCACTTAAATGCCTATTGCACATTTTTGTAGTGTTTTCTGGGCTGTAAGGGCCATCCAAGAGGAATTCTACAGGGTTGCAGTTGATGCAGAAAGCATTCAGTTACATTTAATAACACTATTTTAAATTAGATTCTGTTAATGAAGTGCAATAACTGCTCTGTCGGTTGATGAAGGAGACTATGTGTATAGCAAGTCTTTCCAAAGTTTTAGAACATAGGTAGGCCTACATATACATTCATTAACAAAGACTACAGGCCTACAGTACATAACAATATACTGAAACCAAAATCTCTCATTCTCAGCACTTTCAAGATCATCTGTGATGCAGAACACGATAACAAATGTTGAAGCCAAGTGGCTCAGCTCTGTGCATGACTCATGAATGTTTCGTGAGTGTACCCTGAGAAACAGATTTGCGCATAGCAGAAAAAACTTTGTACAAATATCATTCCCTTGTCTCCCTCTCAACACACTCAAAATGTATCCACTATAAAATTATACAGGAAAGTCTGATGGCCATCTGCTTGGTGAAAGCCAGCCCTCTCTGTTGACCCCTTACCCTGACCCTGAGTTGCGCCCTGAGTAGCGTTTCATTATGGCCCACTGCAAAACTAGAGCCCAGGTTGGGATGACAATAGGTACACTCAAATCCTGGTTCCAGTGCTGATGTAGACTCAAGGTAACCCCTGAGAGGGCATGTGACATTAGTGTGGCACGTGTTGTTCATTCTATTGCCACAACTAGAGGAGAGCAACACTCTGCTGTACAAATGAGCGACCCTGAAGAAGACCATCGCATTCACCCAGCAGATGCTCATGATGGCAAAGCTGTCCAAGACATAATTTGCCTGAATCACTTTGCACATGAAATACCACCCGAGCACTCAAATAAAGTCAAATCATTGACATTTCATTTGGTCTTCTTTATGTCCTACAAATTCAAATGCAACAATTAGCATTTTTATATTTTTTCCAACAATTAACATAACTGACTCGTGACCATGTATTCACCTCAAAATAGTGTTCCAGTATTTCAGTTTCAAGGTCTGCCTTTCTTATCTGCCCCCCCCAAGTACACCATGTCCTTGTCCGTTTTTGCTATTTTCTTGATTAGGTGCATTTTGTGCAGCTCCTTGACTTAACTGGAAACATAAAGATTACATTCAACTCTGAAGTTCTACATGCAGACATAACCTGGCATTTACTGAACTGTGTTAAGCTGTGTTGTTGAAGTTGCAGGACCCTCTCCCTAGTAATTCCCAGCTCAAGCTCAGTTAGGATAAGAATGTGCTATTCATTTTTCCATTCATTTATTTTTCTCATCACTTCAAACTCTAAATTCCACAAAAAATGTAAAAAAAAATGTGAGAACTATCAGTAGCTACCATACATAATATTAAGATGTATACGTTCATACCCGATGCAGATGTACTGTATACCTATCATCATCCTGTGATGATGAAGAACATTCTGGTTCAGTACACTTTTTACTACTGTATTTGGCAAAATCTCTGGAATATTGAGTACTTAAACTGCAATGTGTTCTGTTGCGGCAGGATGTTTAGCAAGGCATATGATGCCATCACTGACTGAAGACTGTGAAGACTCATCCAATCATTTTCTGTAGCTGCTTATCCTGTTGGGGGTCGCCGTACAAACTGGACAGGTTGCCAGACTATCACAGGGCTAACAGATATAGACTGACAACCATTCACATTCACATTCACACCTACAGCCAATTGACCTATGGCTAAGTCCCGCCCTCAAACGCGATGAACCAATCACAGTGCATATAGCCATTCCCATACACTTGCACATTCTCTGCCTGGACGTCCATTGAAATGCATTACAGAAAGTCAGTTTTGTTCGGTTTTATGAGCTTTTTCGGAGATTTGAAGTTTAAAAGTGGTCAAATGGTGTGCATGGGGTACATGCAACTCCGTCACAAGGTATCCTGAGAGGCTGGGCGACAAGGTGTATTTTCTACACTTTAAACCACATCTCAACCGAGAAAAGTGTCTCCTTTAGATAAAGCTGTGTGGTGACATTAGACCACAACATCAACTCAACGTGAATAAGACTAACAAGGATGTCTACATCTGTTCTAAGGTAAGTCAACATTGTGTTTGAGGCAACATATTGTCACTTTGCTGGAAAGAAATATAAAGTTATCTTTAACATCTCTAGCTAACGTTAGCTAAAGTTAGCCTAACGTTAGCTCCTAGCTGCGTTGTTCATCATGTCACCTTGTTTGCCAGGAGTCATTAGCCTATTTTGTTCTAGTTTTGTACTTTGGTGATCGTACATCATTGTTAGCTGTTGTCCAAAGGGCTCTAGTTAAGCTAACGTTAACTTCTGGAGCTTAGCTTCATTAACTTATCTGTAATCGCAGAGTTAACAAAGGTTGGCAAACGTTATGCTGAGTGATTCAGTGTAAATACTGTAGCACCAAACTAACGGATAGACACTTGGTAAAGATGGTAGAAAGGCCGTTATCCTTTTCTCATATTCTGAGCTAAAAACCTTAACTTCAGTGGCACTTTAACTTGTTGTCTTTGATGGCGACGGCAAAGAGATGCGGTTCACAAGCGTACATTGTGACCTGTAAATTTTGGCTTGTAATTTAAGCTTTTCATCGACCTTCTCAACAATAAAATGATGAATATATCCCTCCAATGTGTAGTTTAGGCCATTTTGGTTACTTCTCAATGACATCTGATCGTTATGTCCCCAAAAATGATCAATTCCCTGCTGCGAAATGCCGTGCACTGTGACACCTGCCATAGTGCCGGTCACTGAATGTTGATAGTTTATCCGAGTGAGTGGAGGGGGTCGTGGCTTAGCCATAGGTCAATTTAGAGTCAGGTTCGAACTGGAAACCCTCTTGCTGTGAAGCGACAATGCAAATCACTGTACCACTGTGTTGTGAACGTTTGATTCATGAAGGTGGAATAGGGAGTTATCCACACAACACCTCCTCATTAAACTACAAAAACCTGATGGCACCTGGCTGGAAGCTGAAAGTTTTTGGTAAATGACCATCATTAATACCAACCTCCTTGCTGTTGGCTACATTGTATGTCATTTCCAGTAAATATCACCATATAAAATATATGATGTCTGTTCAAAATACACAAAGATAGAAAGTATTTGCCAATCTTTTACATCTACAGTCGAACACAGCTGATAGGTAGCCTGTGTGGTTTGTTTACATGACTCAACAGAGGTACATATTTAATGGATTCAGTGTGGACAGAGAGCCCTGTTTGCTTGCTGTTAGGACACAATGTAATAGTCACATGACGCCTGCATCGCCCATGAATAGATTCAAAGAAGGTGCAGTGCACCTGCCAACCAACAAAATGACAGAAAAGATGCACTGCGAGGACACTGTTGTGTATTTTTGGCACGAGATAAGACCCAGACAAATGAGCTCAGCAGATGATTTTAAAGTGTTCCTAAAGTAATCAACAGTAGTTAGAATATGTTACTAAATTTAATTAATCTAACGGCATATGTTTCAAATTACATTTTAAGGCATGTATTCGGTAATGTGTGGTGGAATACATTTTAAAAGTAATCCTATCAACACTGCACTTACATCTCATGTTGGCACTTATGTCCTTGGGGGTGACTGGCTTGGACAAGCTCCCTCCAGGGATGCCTTCAGCCACCGGTCGCCTGGTGTCCTGGCTCAGGGCCACCTCTTTTGCCTCTGACAGAGGTGGTGGTGGATGCCCTCCAACCATTTTGCAAGCCTCTGCCTCCTTTCGGTGAGCTGAATAGAACTCAAATGTTATTCTACTAAACAGGATATTATGTGAGATCATTTATGTGTGTTGAAACGGGACTCTGTTGGGGGTTAAAGTTACTACAAGCTGAATGATATTTACTTTGTTTAATATGTCAAATATGATTATAACCAAAGTGAGATGTAATCATAAGCCTACATGTATAAGCCAGAGCAAAGTGCCTCACCTGTTTGAACTATGTTCTTATATTTCATTTTCAGCTGCCTCCAAGTGCGCTTTGTGCCCATGGGATTCCACCTAAATGAAAATAACATTTTATTCAATAACACGCCACCACTTTATCACCTTTGGTATTAAAAAGTATAGTAAAATGACTTGATCACCACATTCAAACTTACACATTGCCATGGACAGCAATTCTCTCCCCAGCTGTAGCTGTGTTTCCTTTTCTCTTTAAAATGTGCTCATACTCGCAATAAGCACGCAATAACACTTCTAATTCCAGTGGGGTCAAGTAGGATGACCTTTTTTTCTCACTGGTGGCCATGGTGAATCAGTGCCAGAGCTCCATTGATGATGGCTTTTTTATGATTGTCACGCACATGCTTAACACAAGGTGAACATACTCAGAGTTGATTGAACTAACTTGGATCAGCTTTGCTGGAATGAAAAAAGTTTCCAGTGTCAGGGTTCATCAACTTAGAGTTCAGGGCTCAGAATTTGTTAAACCTGCTCTCTGTATGGGAACTGCCCATTGGTCCGACATCCCATTGTTCCCACCATATTAAACCCATTGTTCCGAAGTCCTGTTGTTCTGAAATCATCATGATGCCCTGTGGTTAAGGTCTGGTTAGGTTTAGGCACAAACACCACTTGGTTAGGGTCAGGAAAAGATCATGGTGTGGGTTAAAATGAAAAAGAAAGTGGCAAACACATAAGCTGTGAGCCTGCTTCGCTTCAAGCCTTTCCCAGCTGACCCAGAGCGGTGCACCATCAAGGTAGAAATACGCCCACCGGGAGCCGTTCAGCACCGCGGACTGTTGGACTAATGGGATGTCGGACCAATGACATGGACCCTTTCTGTATTGGACCACAGGGCTTTAAATAGGACCAATATTGCTGGGTGGTTTTGAGCATACCTGAATACTGGGGGGGATATGTGCCCCCTAATAAATATTACAATCACTGCCTTGTTACTATGTATGTAAAGAACAACAGGTAGATTAGCCAGCATGGGTTAAATTTAGTGTTTTGCCAGAAACCATTTTTGATGGTATCATTTTAAGTAATTTAAAGTGATAAAGAAACATTGAAATCAATTATTTTTTGTTTGATACTGACAACTCTTTAAAGGATTATTTACAGGGAGAAAATCCCTTATCATTATATTTTACTTTACTGTACTGAAAGGCTTAATAAATAGCCTAATGTCTACTTTATCTCTTTAACAGTTAAACAAATCAAGTGCAAAATATAAAGAAATGTATATATGGCCTACTACATGATACAAATGTTGTATTATCTGAACAATTCAAAGGTTTTATTACATTTTGTTCCCCTCTGCTAAAATCAGGATAATCCTGATTTTTTTTTGCATCAAAGGTTTCCCAATCCTACTAAAAAGTCTAAAAAGTTTAAAACCAAAAGTGGATTATGGGATCTATCTGATTTCAGAATCCTTTTTTCCTTAGAACAACCCATTTTCAAGATGTGATGCAATCGGATAGCCAAAATCTGATTACTTGCAAACAGCTGGGCCCTGGCTGTTAATTTTTAATGTGTCTGGTGAACAAATGGAAAGTTTGAACCATTGGTACTAAGAATTCATCATCATCATCACCATGTCTGTTCATAAAAATGTAGGGAAATTCAGCTATTAGCTTTAAGCTTACTTTTCATCAACCAAAGTATGACCAGAGTTAGACTTGAATAAGGGGTACCAAAATGTATAGAAATAATATAGTCAGTAATAATAATAATAATAATATAATCAGTATAGCAATAGATACCTGTAAATACTGTTAAACACTGTTCTGAAAGTTAATTTTCACTCTATGCTCTGTCTCCTGTTTGGCTAAGATAACCTGGGAACAGATTTATCTGCGCTGCCAGGTTAGCATGACATCTTGTGGGTCACCAGAAAGGCCAAGCAAGAGTCGGTCGGTATGGTGATGTGGCAATCCTCGCCACTGATTTCATCGTACGTGCGGGATATGTCTGCAACAGGGCAGCCTCTGGCCCTCACTTCCTCCTCTTGGCTGTGGCTGATTTAACAGGCTGTTTGTTACACAAGAGCTTGGCATGGCTGTAGTCCTGCTGCTGTGTCCCTCATGGGCCACATCCTGTTACTGCTCTGCTCCCACTCGCTTGTTGACACATAGGTCATTGCAGGGCGTTGGCTGTGCTTCCAAACATTCAGACATAAAAAGACATGGCAGACACACAAATATAAGAATACACACACACACACACACACAGAGCTGAGCTTGTCAAATAAGCAACAGGCAGACTTTTCTCTACTCATTATAGTGCCACCGTGTGTGTATGTGTGTGTGTGTGTGTGTGTGTGTGTGTGTGTGTGTGATGGTTTCTGCTTGTGGGACATGTTGTGTTTGGCCATGACTTTTCATCCTGGAAGCCCATAATTAGACAGCACTGCATGCTGCCGAGGAAGGATGAGGTTAGCAAGTGGGAGCGAGCGGCCTGTTTTCACAAACATGATGATGAGCGTTTGAGGCTTAATTACAGGAGTGACACCCCCGCTGGACCTTGATGACACGTTTCCTGTGATTAGAGGAAATGACCGCTATCGATTGTGAGAGGCGGAGTGAAGTCAAGTTTAATTGCATTAGAATAATTGCCTATTGATGGCTGAGGTGAGCCCTGTCCCTGACAAGGCCGCAGTGTGTCAGGTGTGAAACCTGTTCACGCTGCAATGCTCTGAAAGTTCTTTAACGCCATGATGCTGCAATTCATTTGAGACTTTTTTTCAGTGTTTGTGGAACTTCCCACACAGTGTTTTGCACATCTACAGACTGATTTATAAAATAAACAGTTTGCCGCTTTGTTTGATGGAAATAACTCCCTCTGTCATCGCCGTTTTACAGCTGACCCACGTAATCATTTTACATGCATCCGTGCAACCACTGTTGATCAGTAACGTGTAATGCCTTGCAGTAATATTTTTACTTTTCCTAGTAACAAGTAGTTTAACAAATTACCAATAAAATGTCAGTAATAATATTACAGTTAACCCCCCAAAAAAATCCCCTACTGATTTGAAATCCAACAATCAATCACATCCCCGGATCCATTTTCATAATGGCTGTGCATGCACATCATAAAGCACCGAGCTAGCTTAGTTGATGGAAACACTTATGTTTATTGGCTGGAAATATTCACATTAATTTTGTCGAGAGGAAAGATGACAAGAACATTGCTCTCCTGAAACACCTACTACGACTGACAGCACAACAATGTGAGGCTCATGAGGATACAGCCCACCAAAGGTGAGTCCTCTCTATCTGTGGAAGATGGCTTCAACCCTACACTGGCTAAACAACCAATTGGATTTTAATTATGGACTGCTGCAGGCTACAAGTGACAAAGAACTAAGGAAGCTTGTGGCTGGATATGTGGTGGATGAAATGTTGCCTGTCTCAATGATTGACTCTGTCTTTAGCCTTGTTTCCAAGAAGCAATCAGGTTTCATTCAGTTCAGTTTGGCACACATTTGAACACTTCAATTCAATTTAATACAATTAAATCTTATTTATAAAACCCAATATCACAAATCTTGCCTGACAAAGACTCAATGCACAAACCCACTTTTTTTTAAATATCCTGTCAATAGACATGCTCACTCCAGCCTGTTCTTTTTTGTTCTGAAAATGTCTGTGTGCAGTCTCATTCTGTGTATGATAAACGAGGTGCTTACAATTCTCTGTCTAAGTGGTGGAAAGGAAATACAGAGAGAGCTGAAGTGAGTAACAGTGAGTAACAGCAACCCTGCATACATTTAAGAATGCTGTCTGTGGTAGAAACTCTAAACCAGGGGTGTCAAACATACGGCCTGGGGGCCAGAACCAGCCCGCCAAAGGGTCTGATTCAGCCCACTAGATGAGTTTGCACACTTGATATTGATGCACATGTGAAGGCTGAGAGGTTTCAGGAGCAATTCAAACAGTGAGTAGATACTTCATGTAAAATGCTGCCTCAGAGGCTTTTCCACCCCAGAGTACCAGAGCACAGCTCTCTGAAGGAACATTAAATACCCACTGTGCTGTAATACCATATTTAAAAGGTATTAAACATTGTGCAAAATATTGTCAACCAGCAGCAACAGTGCAAAAGAATCTGCATCAGACCTCTATCTTAAAACTATATGAGTGGAACTCTGCTGCTGAGGCAGTGACAAAATGTCAGACTGTAAATGGTTTGTAAGGCAGGGGATAACTTAACCTGCTTCTTCAATGGCTTCCAATGAAGTGGAAAATTATGAAAAAAATGCACATGTAATGAATGTGAGTAGTAGACTGAGTGAACATAGAAAAACTGAGACATACTATCGAATTTGCACATCATTTTTGTAGGATATTGCAGGCTGTTTTGTAAACATTTTCAGAATGGACTTCTTTACACACAAAAAAGGAAAAAAATAATAAAAAATTTATAGGTTATCATAGATGGTTTTACTGGTCCGGTGCACTTGAGATCAAATTAGGCTGTATGTGGCCCATGTACTAAAATGACTTTGACACCCCTGCTCCTAACAGATCTAAGGTCTAGGTGTATGTCAGCATGTGTTACGTTCTAGGGCATTAACGACTTTGATTTTTTTCAGGTCGACTTATCTGTCAATAAAGTTGAGTCGAGTCGACAAGTCATTTGAGGATGTCATCACATTGACATGGCGGAAGAAAGTGAAGTATCTCCACACATGTGATGTGTGTCTGTCAAGGCCCGAACATACTCGGGTGGAACGTACGCGGAACGGACTCTGTGGAGGTCCACGCGGGCTCAAAGCGGATGTCCGCAAGCCCTGCGCGCGCAAAGCTCAGATTTTACGACCGCGCGGACTCCGCTCCGCGCACCAGTGACTGCTTGGCATGTATTTTTCACATTGCGGGGATTTTTCACAGGAAACTACAACGCAGAAGTGCGCTCGACTATGAAAGCCCGAATGACTGCGGACATTCCTCGCGGAGTCTGCTCCGCTTATAGTACGCAGTCAGCGTAATCAGAGGCAGCGATTGCATTCTGTACACAAGCACAGACAAGCACTGACGTCGACACATCAACAAATCGACTTTTCTGTTAATGCCCTATTACGTACAGCTCTAAATTTATTAAACCTAAAATTTTTGGTGGAAATGCAGCTTTTCTGAAGGATCCTTGGGAAAATACAGGCAACAGAAGACCCCTAAAAAATAATTTGCAAGCTATCAAGCCTTAACTGCGCTTACCAGAGCAATATTACGAGAAGTTAAGTAATAATACTACTCTTAAAAACTGTAATGAATAATGAGTAATAAATTACATTTCTAAGTAACGAGTCCAACAGACCCTCCAGGTCTTCCAATACCAACTAATTAGGCTTAAGTATGATTGATATTTTCCTTGTGACCTCTGGGTCACCTTGGGCAACTGTCGATAGGTATTTGAGGTTGCCATGTCAGCGGCTGGCTCTGCAGTTCCCTTTGCACCATCAGTGCATTGATCTTCCACCTTCCTATCAAGAAATAAAAACAAAATCTTATGCAAACTCATACAATATGTGTGTTCTGCTGACTCTGCTGCTGCTCCCGATATTTATCACCCCAAGCCTAATGAGTTTTTCACTGAACACCTCACCTTGACAAAACAAAAAAGGACAGTAGCAGGAAATACAATAAAACGCATAACGTCTCCTTGGAGATGACACTATAGTGCACCAGTACATAACATTATAATTTACCAGAAATGATAGAGTGGGCATTTTTTGGGAGAACCGCAGCTACAGATGTGGTTTCTTTGTATGTGATTTGTGCCGTCCCTGACATCTTGTATTCCTGCCTGTTTCACTCTCTCCCTCCTACTGTGTTTGGGTCCTCGTCTCTTGCTGGTTGTGAACCCAGACAACCTTGATCTTCAGCCAGAGACAGTGGCTTCAGGGCAGGCAAGGCCACGGAAAGTCACCCCGCTCCCAGGTCACTGTGGTCTGGAAGCCAACATGGAATCACTGAGTAAACAAGTGGTTTTAGTCAGGGGGTGGCTCAGGGCAGCCGATACAAGGCAGCGTGTTTGGTATGTGTGTGTACATGTGCCAAGTAGTCTTAAAAGTTTGGATGGGCCCATTGCGTGCTGTCTCCTGGAGCTTTTTTAGAAAAATGTTGACTGCTTCATGTCTCAGCTGCGGACAAATGTTTGTGTTATATGTTGGGATGAAATATTCATTACTGGAGATCTTCAGGCCTCTATGTGCTGGGGGTGGGAGGGCTGTTTAAACACATCTCATCAATATCATTTCTCAGCATTGCCACTGACAGGCATTAGTGTACCGTCAGAAGAAATTACTGTATTAAACTGTCCTTCATGCATATTCATGCTTGTATATCACAATGGCAACAGACAAAATGAGCTCAGTATCACCAAATTAACATGCAACTCAAACAGACAGAATGATTTTGATATAATCAGCTTAAGTATGACACTGCCAACTTAAGGAATTATTGTATGACAGCTCATTTGCATAATGGGTTCCCTCAAACAAATGTAATCACTTCAGATTATGTCAATCTGTTGGTTAAGACATGATGAAAATCATGACGTGTGTCCTCCATTTAAAGGAAAATTCCACCCCAAGATGCACTTATAATGTTCCATGTCATCAACATGACAGGAAGTGATGACTCAAAGTGTTCAGCTTCTAACAAACACAGCTGAGATTGGACTGTGTCAGAAAACAGGCGGAAAAACAGATTTTGAAAATAAGGTTGTAATATCTTGAGAAAAAAAGTCACAGTGTTTAAAGCATGAAGTCACTGGAGCCAATCCCAGCTGACATTGGTAAACCCTGGACAGGCCGCTAGACTATCACATGGATTGGTTCAGTGAAAGAGAGGTTGCAGTGGTTGTAGTTCTCTGAATAATAAGGAAAACAGGTATATAATAATATTACCTTTCTTGTCATTTTAGAGTTTATGTTGCTTATTTATTCAATTGACAAAGTTAAGCTAGCTTGAAGAACGTAGCAATCTTGCTGGTTGGGGCACTGGGAGGATTGTACTGCACACAACCACTGTCATATTACGTATACCCCGGTGAAATTTCAGGTAAGAAGATTTGTAAAAGTAGATTCCCCTCCAAGTCTTTGTAGGTTTTAGCGTTTTCTGATAGTTTGTGCTGTAGCTAACAGTTTCCATTTTCTCTATAAAAGGCTCTGGTCTGCGACGCTATGTCACAACTGGAATGCAAAAGATTTTTACCTTATTCTCCAAATCTCAAAAATAGTTCTCAAATACTTTATAGAGAATTGCCATGCAAAGTATTTTTCAATTAATTTTTTCCACTTTTAAAATTGTATTATTGATTTTCAGTAGATTTTTAGCTCTTAGAAAATTAAAACATAAATAAATGACTGTACAGTATTAATAAATAAAAAGACTAGAAAAGCACTCAGAGAGTGCAGACCTCCGCCAAGTAGGTGATATTCCCTCCCCCTCTGCATCAGATTTTGCAGCCTGCGTCACAATTAGGTTATTTGCATCACTATCATTATTATTAGGTATATATGCCTTCACCATGGAGACACTGTGGTGTATTTATTTCGTTTTTATTTTGTACTAACACAGAATATAATGTTTTTTTGTATTTTTCACTTTCTTTTTTCCCAACACAGAACATTAATTTCAACTTTAGAATTACAACAATATTTAGCAAGTAGAACAAGACGTGCTTTCTGGCCACCAGATGGCGCTATTTTCACCGTCTTTAGAAATTGGAATTGCTGCTGAGGCTGTCAGATGATAGACTTTTTTATTATTTTATCCACTTTGCTTCAACCGATCACCACCAAAATTGTAGCATCTGTTCCTTGTCCCATTGTCCACCTTTCCTGAAAATTTCATCAAAATCAGTTCAGAACTTTTTGAGTTATTTTGCAGACAAACAAACAGACCAACGCCGGCGAACTCCTTGGTGGAGGTAATAATGAACCCCATGTAAAATTACACCAACAAGGTCAGTGGTCTACTGTAGGACTGATTTTCAGATTTCAAATGCATATTCAGGCAAAGGGCTTTATTTATTATTTTCAGCACTCCCACCCATCTCTCCCTTTCTCTTGACATTTGGTCTTCTACACGGTAAATATCAAGACCTGGCTGACGTTTGCCTTTCTCAGATTTTCAAACTATCCCGAGCCAGCTCTTGCTTGGCTTATCGTACATATATTAGATTACAGTTGGAGCACAGCAACATGTTCACAAATGTATAATCTCCCCCCGGAGCTAATCTAACCATCTGCCCTGTTGTGTCAATTCTATCTAAATATGGGAATCAGTTACCTTTTTAAAAAGACAATGAAAACAGATTATTACCCTCACATCGACACAGTTTCACTCAGACTGCACTGTGCAATCAATGTGCTCTGCCCACAGAATAATCAAGGTTCAGCTGCTGCAACTCAAATTAGGTTTAAAATATAGTAAAATAAGATACAAAAATACATACATATAAAGATATGAATAAATAAACAAAAAGACATGTAAATAACCCTGACTGAATTACTTTTTTGTGAATTGATGTAGCCTAACCGACACTACAGGTTAATTACAGAAGAAACTGGGACTATGTGAGTTGGAATAATAACTAAGAACAATAAATGACTTATAGATTAAATCTTGAAGGACAAAGGTGTGTTTCTAAAATGCATTTAACTTAAATTGATCGAAACACATCATTCAACAAACATAAGACACATCATTTTTGTCCCCAGCTATTATTGATGTTTATATTGCTCATTCTTAAATTTAATTCCCTAAGACATACACAGCTGGTAAGCCTACTTCTCGCTCTTCTTTTCTTTTTCTGCAAGAGTTCAGAATAATTGAACAAGAGATCCCCCATTCTTCTTTGAAGCTGTAGCTGGTAAATTAAAAATATATAACTTTTTGTCAAATTGGCTGAAACTGTCACTATATTCACACAGCACTAAACGAGACAAATAATCAAACAAATCATATTCCTCTGCCGACTGCATTGTAGCACTTTTAATGAACAAGAACAACTAATCAGAGCCAAGCGCAACCTGGGGACAGAAAAATTAGGCCAGTGTGGTAGTGCCAAAAACTGTAGTTCCTCTCATGGCCACTTGAGGCTGGCTCCAAAAGTGAGTCAATCCCCATAGACCCCCATGTTAAAATGTCCAACTTTACAGCAGGAATAAACATGTTTTGGTCTCCATAGCTAATTTGTCTTGACCTGAGCTAGAGATGATTATTCATGCTTTTGTGTCCTCCCGACTGTCTTCAAATAATCCAGAATGCTATTGTGAGGCTGTTAACCAGGTCCAACAGGTCCAACCACATCACTCCCTTTAAGATACTTGTTCTCACATATAGAGCCCTCCACGGTCAGGCACCTGAATACATTAGTAATCTCCTCCATTCATATATTGTCAGTAGGTCCCTTAGGTCTTCAGAACAGGACCTACTGGCTGTCCCCACTTCAGCCTTTGAAGTAGTGGCTCTAATGCTTTGAAACTCCCTTCCATTAGGTTTACAGTCTGCGTTCTCTTTAGGAATTTTTAAAAGGTTACGGGCAGGGATAGTTGAGAGACCGGCTCTGCAAGACTCTTGTCCAAATATGGTCATTTGTGGCTCCAAAAAACTAAGATAACAATGGCCAAAATGCCCACCTCGAGGCTTCAAAATGGCAGTCCACAACCAATGGGTGACGTCACAGATAGCAACAGTATGTCCATCATTTTGCACGGTCCATGATCACAGCCGAGGATTCGGTCACTGCTTGTGAACTGCAGTCAAACTATCAAACCAGGCAGCACTGATCAAATATGAATCAAGATTCTGTTACTGCATTGCCTATTTCTCGCTCAAAGGTTTTCAGAAACATATTTTAGTGTACTGTTTAGCTGTGAAATGAAAACATTTGTGACCCGGCTACCATGTTAGAAACACTCCAGCCAAAACAAAGCACAGTCCACTGTCTGAAGCAAACACTCACTGTACAGCTAAACAGGACACTAAAATATGTTTCTGGAAACATTTGAGACGAGAAATAGGCAAAGCAGTAACAGAACTTTGATTCATATTTGATCTGTGCTGCCTTTGACAGTTTGACCGTAGTTGCTATGATTGACATGATTGAGAGCTGCGTTAGAGACACTGGCTATGTTTGGTTGTTTTTGTTCAGCCATGGTAGATACTATCAAAATGAGATCAAGATTAAGATCAAGATTAATTTTATTGTATCACAGAGTGGGAAATTTGTCTTGGGCCCTACACCCATACTGCAGCCATAGAAATACAACATACAACATAGTACATAAACAACATTATACCCAACATAGCAATAGGAAACACACAAAGATAAATATATAAATAACATAATATACTAAAAATACCTCCATAAACACACAATACAAATGCCATTAGGAGCACTTGGAAAAGGCAAAGGAAAATTATTTTCCACAGCCTATCTGTCTCATATACTTCTGTCAGAATATAGTGACAGTTTCAGCACATATGACAAAGCTATTTTCATAGAAGTTACCAGCTGTAGCTTTAATGTGCAGTAAATAAAAGAAAAACAGCCATTACCTATAAGCATATTGACGCTACCTCACTCTTATGGCCACTCAAGTACACAATAATGTGGCTGGATCATATGTCTGGAGCTCTTTTCCCATAACTGCACTGTATGTATTACAGCCTTTTGTTTGTGTAACTGTAAAGGTCAAAATATGATAGCAGTGATGGCTAGGAGCCAGCAGTGCAGCAAACTATGTTATCACCCGCTGCACCATATTATTTTGACTTGATATATAGGCTATTCATAATGTGTATATTTAATATTTCATGCATTGCTGCGTGTCATACATATTTCATGTACAACATTCACTAATGCAGGATAATGTATCTCAAATTAGCTTCATGCGTCCTGCTGACAAAGTGGGAAATGCCCTCCACCCACGACCATCCTCCACGGTTGTCCTACATGAATGTGGCCCTAAATGCCTTTATTCACCAGCACTGTAGGCTGTCCTTATGCTCCGTGTCCCATCCTTCCTATCCTGTCGCCTCTGGCACAAAGCTGAGTGAGCTGCACTAATGTTTCTCCAGTCTGCTGGGAGTAAATGTGATAGACTGGACAATGAGTCAGGCTATAAGAAAATGTGTTTATGTCCGCTCTGAGAATAGAAACGGAATTCTTTAAATGGACCGACACAATCACAAGAGTCTTCCATAACATTTTGCAGAGTAATGCTTTCTTGATAAAGACGGAAATATAATGTACGTCCTCCTCAGATTCATTTTCTCAGCTCACTCAAGGTGCATTAAAATGTGTGTTTTCTTTTCTGGAACGCAGAGTCTTCGATGAGTCTAATTAGCATTTATAGATTCATTGAGGAACTTGATTACAGCTTTTAAAGTCTGCAGCTGGTCATTATGCTAATCCGAGAGCCTTCAGTGTGTACTTATATAACCCTGCCACACAATGAGTGGTGTTTCATGATAGGGGAATAAAGCATGAGTGAACTAAGTGCTCTTTAACCAAAAAAAAACCTCCCATCATTCTTTGCTGTGGGACTCAAAAACAAGAGGCAAACCCTTGCAGAGCACAGGCACGGTCAAGCCTCAAGTCAAGAGTTAATCATTAACTGTGATGAAGAGGCAGCTGATAACAGAAGTCAAACTGCAGAAACAAACAAAAAAAAAGATAAATTGATTAATACATTACCACAGGCTGCAATTATATGTATGATATGCTACTCTAAAAAACAAATTTGTATTGATAACCCTCAAGGCTCAACACAAGCAGCACAAAAACAGCATCTTAAAGAATGTGAGATGATTAATAAAAGGGCTATTGTGTTCGATTGTTGTTTGTTTTGTTCTGCTGTACCCCATTACACTCTCCGCCGTGTCCTCCAAACAGTTCCTATCCTTTGGTGATGCTGCACATTCATTTGGTCTGCTACAGCAACCTAATACAGACCCTGTACAGCCAGCCAGAGTACAAGGTCGAACACGCACCCATGGATATGCCTTCACCCCGGGCTAATTTCTTTAATTCTTAAACAAGATGTGCATGACAGAGAATTAATTTTCTGCGTAAACAAGTTACAGTTTGTTTCCCCGGGTTGTTTGGCTGGCTTTCTTGTCGGAAGCTGCACATGATTAATAATGCCGTCCTACACCTTCTGTTCAGGGAATTAGCGGAAAAATGGTGAAAATGAGCATGGGTGTATGAGAGCGGACTGGGTCAGGGCTCAAGACAAAGAGCTTTGTGCATATACATATTTTCCACATGTGCCTTTGCATTGTGTCCTCTTGAATGTCACTGGTGTGCCACAGATCACGTGTCCCTCCGCGCTGCAGATAATGAGCATATTAATATGTACATACCCCGCCAGGTTAATACCTGTTTGGCACTCCAATTTCACGGCCCAGTCTCGGGTCTCCGCAGCCTCCGCGGCACCAATAGGCATCTCTCTATCAGATGAAGAAAGAAAAATATAGTTCTGAATTATTGAACAGATACATGACTGGCAGGTTGGCTGATGAAAGCGAAAGGGAAGGAAACAGAAAAGGAAGAAAGGACAAAAATTGGTATAGTGAAGTTGATTGATGCCAAAGATAACTTTATGTGAGGGGTTGATACTAAGAAATACTGACACAAAATATGGCTACAAGGGTTGTGGTGGAGTGGACAAAATTGCTGAAATTGCTCTTCAGTGCTCCATTTTCTTCCCCTTTTTCTCTAAAAGCTCCAAAAGTTATTCCAGGCAATCCATCAGAGATGAAGTCTACCTTCATGAGCTCCCATCCAAACTCATGATATCTATTTGACAGTTGAGCTCATCACTTTTGTGTCACTGCACTGGGAAGACAAACTGTGTCTTAAAGCAGACTGAGTAGAAAAGCTGGCTGTCAATTGAATACTGAAATCTTCCCTAAATGGTAAATATTTTTGGGATGAGCTCATTTCAGTGGAATCTGCTGATATTTGTCAGCCATTAAGCGTCAGAGAACATTTCCCGCTAAAAGTCATTGCAAATGTCAGACAGATAAAATAGCTCGCTGACAGACAGTGTGATCAGGCTAAATGGTGGGATTTTATGACTCTATGTGTGTGTGTGGGTGTGTGTGTGTTGTCCTGTCTGGCTCTATCTTGACTTTACAGTATGTCTATGTGTTTTCTGAAGCTGAGACCCAGACATACCTTCTGTCTTTTATTATCAGCTTTAAATCAGATGTCAACACAGCCTGTATCTTCACCGCATCGTAAGTGGGAGATGCCTTTTTTTTTTTTATCTCTGTCACCATGAATCAAACTGTAAAATGAGAACTTGATTCACTGCTTCTGCATCTCATTTTACATATAATTGAATAACAAGCGTGCTAAGTTACATATTTATAACGGAATTTACTGGTACTGGTATTTTGGTGCTCGTGTGAAAAGCTGTTCTGATTCCAATCACCACTTTGTATTGTCCCTACATAACATTTTCACAGCACCTCAAGGCCTTTGTATGAATAGAAACCAGAATATGTTTACAGATATTTCTCACATCATTTTTCTCCTGCAAACAACAAGAGTACACAGTGCCGGAGCAATGTCACAACTGAGGCCTATCTAAATGAATGGAATCTTAATGAAACGCTGAACTTTCGAAGACCAACACAATAAAAAAAACCCTCTTTAGAAAAAGTGTTGTTGAACATAAACAACATAACAGAATTTTTCCTGGCTGAGAACAAGGTTGGGGTGGTGCCACCCTGACCATGTGCATACACATGCACGTGTACCAAGGCTTCAGCTGGCTCAAGCAAACATTTTATTAAGGACAACGTATTTTAAACGTTCTAATAGTTGGATGTGTGTGTAGTGTGATGTATAAAATAATGTAAACACCGCGATGTCACTAAATGGTATGTGGACTCCCGTTTTGAAGCCATGAGTTTGACATTTTGGCTGTTGCCATCTTGGATTTTTGGAGCCAGAAGTGACCATATTTGGACGAGAGGGTGGAGCTGTGGAGGAGCGAGGGGTGAATCTGACTCACAGACTGCAGCCATGCCTGTCACTCAAGCACTCCCCCCAAAGGCCAGGCTGAAAACGTTTCTACTGTAAATTTGGGCAATTTAACATGGGGGTCTATGGGGATTGACTTGCTTCTGGAGTCAGCCTCAAGTGGCCATTAGAGGAACTGCAGTTTTTGGCACTTCCATGTTTCATTCATTTTTCAGCATTGGAGGTTGCTACTTGGTGACACTACAATGTATGAAATGTAATTTATCGAATATTTTTTCCAATGAAAATTCCCCTAAACTATGCAAAATAACATTCTTTAAAATTAAGTGTTATAGTGTAACCACAAGGAGACCAGTGATGTGTAAAGTGCACTATACTGTATAAAATCATCTTTATTTGTCAAGCTAAGGGGACGGTTCATTTTGATGAAAATTAGGTGGTGGCTTATTGTCTACTTTACTACGGTTGGAAAGAGGTGTTTGTGTTGTAACAACGTTTTCTGACCTAGCGTTGTCTTGCTTCAGTCCGAATCAGAGACTAATTTTGTTATAAAGTTGCATAGTTGCCTAGAGGTGGTTTGTGTTCTCACGGCAGCATTTACAAGCGGACCAGATAAAATGCCTTGTGTGAGAAAGCTGCTCTTGATTGGTCAGAATTTCCATGTGAGAAAAATCCAGGAAGTAAACAAAATGTTGAAGAAGAGTACACTTGCAAGATAAATGTGACACTTTCTAATGTCACAATGGAGGGACATTAGAAAGTGCGATTGCTGTGTTCACACCTGCCCAAACAAACCGCACTTCGGGGGCAAACAAACTTGAGAACGGGGCAGGTGATCTCGGAAGTTCAAATCTATGAAAGCCTTTCCATCTTTACCGAGCCAACTGCCAACTGCCATAGGCATCAACGGTTGTAAGTGCCAGCTGGCAATATAAAACTTTATTAAAACATCAAATGATAGGGAAAAGGAGACTTGCAGTGACCTGATCAGGTTGGTTCCTGCTTTGTTGCGCCCCAGCCCACAACAGCTGTCTCTTTCTGTCTTCTTTGGCAGTTTTGGCAGCATGTTTCCCATTGCACTGAGCTGATCACAATACAGTGCCACGGCATCGGCGTAACGCTGCATTTGCAGTAACAAATGAGAGAAAACCAATGGGTGCAGTAAACTTGTTAGAAAAGTGTTTTCCATGAGGACACTCATCAGAGTTTTGTTGAGAGCTAGCGGTGGGACGAAATTTGATGTGAGCAGCCACCTCGCAATTCTCTATGCGGGAAGAATCCTGCATATTTTATTTCATTATGGTTGCAGAAAATTTAATTTTAGGGAATACATTTTTTGCTTCAGTATAAGTTTATGAGATGGATGCTGACAGTGTGAAAATATGAGAATTGTTATTGTGTGATCAGTAAAACCAAATGTCGCATGGAGCACCAGGTATACCATGACAGCCTTGAGTAATGTAGAATAAACAGATGATAAAGGTCAGTAAGGCAGTCGTACTCATAAGCTTAATTGGACTTATTCCTTTTTTCAAATTGAGAGAAACAAAATGTTGCTTCAAAAATATAAGAAATATGTCACGTAGTTATGTAACGTGCAGTAAACCAACCAAATAATGTGAGAAGATAAAGGAGGCCGATGCAAAAGAGGAAGTAAGGATTTCTTAGGATGTTCATGTATTTACTGTGACCACATACTATTGCCATCTGTCCACACAAACACATCACCACACATTAATTACTGATCATTTATTAGATCAATAACAGTGTGAACTATGTGATGAATTCTGCACTAATAACCGAAACCTTCATTTACATTATATTAACCTGGAGTCACTGTCCAATATCTTTCTCTCTCTGCACAGCAAGCAACAAGAAATTTTATGGCAGCTTTGTATCGGTTAGCAACTCATGCATAATACCCTTGAGAACATTTTGGTTCACAGCCAGAGCAGTTTGAAATGAAAGCTATGGTATTTCTGAACATACATAAACATCATCACCTACAAAGTGCATTTTTACTCCAGACACTTTGAGACTGCGAGTTAGAACGCCTGCCTGCTGTATTTCCTCCAGTACAGCTCCCCCAGCTGTACATCCTAATCAGGAAACACAAATAAAACAAACATAACCTCCGCTGAAACATCACCAGTGATGTCAACACAGAAGTTCACCGCAGCCTCTAGCAAAAACAGACTGTACAGCTGGTGAAACGCAGACAACAAAGACCTTGGAATCTCAGTAACAAACGCATTATGAAACATGAACGCTTGATATTTCCTGCAGCTGTGTCAACAGGTATCAGATGGATGGCTCGTGTACAAAGGCAAAGTGAGCAAATAATTGGGGCGAATGTGTCCAATGAGTCATGCAAATGTAGATTACGCTGGTGAGAATGGGTCTGTGACAAATGGCGTTCAACCTTCTTTAATAACAGCATTGCAGATACGCGGCAACAGCACACTTTGAGAATCTCTGCTGCAGTGTGTCCAGCATTTCAATACCTTCTGAAGGACAGTGTGGAATTGGCTTTTTGAAAGCACACATGGGGATTTGTTACCAGCCGCCTGCATCAGGTTACATGCATCTGTGGTTCACTGCTGTTTGTATGTTATGTTCATACATATATACTGTATGTACACCATCTGCTTGTGTTGTTTGTTTTGTGTTATACACAGAAACATTTATTTCATGGTAACATAAAAGCTTATAACATTATTTCTATGATAACGTAACCCCTACCTGAATATGCAGGAATGAAAACAAGTTTATTATTCAGTGTTCACATGCAAATAATTGTGCGCACCGGTGGACAATTCCAAGTGTCCTACATCTCCCGGTAATGAAGAGTACAGTACATTTGGGTCACTTCACTGAGACGCCTCTGTCCAGGTTGTCTCACAAAAATCCATTGTGAGGTCATACGTTTAAATTGTCTCTTTCTTTCTTGCCCTAGTTCTCACACAACAGTTCATGCACAACTAATTTATATACTATATATACGTATATACTCCAGACAATGTCCGGAGAATCAGGTCCGGACATTGTCTACAGTTGCCCTTTCACACATGTAGCACACAACAGGATATTGTCTGTGTCAGAAGCATTTTCACCTAGGCTGGAAATACTCCGTTTGGTTTAGGTGAGAGGCCTGGGGCCTGGGGAGAGTGTGCAGAAGGCAGGATATGACGCAGATTACACCACAGTCACATCACTGGTTCGTAAATTGGTCAGAAACAACCAAGTCTCTTGTCATCTCTTTAATCTGTCCTATGACTTCAGCTTTAGCCCTTACTGACAGACGTCTCCGAAGCCTTTCATCTCTCCAGCTAGACATTTTTGTTGCGGTCTATGTGTATATGACCCTCTCCTTCACCCTCGTATGTTTGTTTTCTTACAGTTTTGTTTAAGTTGCATGATAGAAACATCAGGAACTGCCCATTGGTCCGACAGCCCATTGTTCCGACCATATTAAACCCATTGTTCTGAAGTCCGTTCCGAAATCATCATGATGCCCTGTGGTTAAGGTCTGGTTAGGTTTAGGCACAAAAACCACTTGGTTAGGGTCAGGAAAAGATCATGGTGTGGCTTAAAATGAAAAAGAAAGTGACAAACACATAAGCTGTGAGCCTGCTCCGCCTCAAGCCTTTCCCAGCTGACCCAGAGCCGGTCACGGTGCACCATCAAGGTAGAAATACGCCCGCCGGAAGCCGTTCAGCACCGCAGACTGTCGGACTAATGGGATGTCGGACCAATGGGCTGTCGGACCAATGACATGGACCCAGAAACATCATCAACATGACCACTTGCTAGCTGTGAATTCTCCACACAATGACCTGCTCTATTCACACATGTGCTTAAGTGGACATTACACACACTTTGTACTATTTAGTTAGGACAGTCATCCAGCTACCTGTAACTGCCAACATTAGGTGTAGCTGTCAGGGCAACCATCTGGGCTCCCCAGAGTCTATGATCACCACTGAAGCCACTTAAACACATGAATTATCTCATGTGCAGTGAAAAGACTTGTGGTCCATCCTGCCACAGTGACAGTGTCTCCAACTATATTATAAGGAAATAGTTATTTACAACTCCACGTTGCTTCTGATGATGTCATACATGAAAATTATTTGCTTGGGTTAGGGGTAGGGTTAGTCCTAATCAGTGGCTAGTTTCTCAGCTGGCTTGTTAAAGTCTAGCAACAGTGAAAAAAAGGTTATAATAGGTCAAAGCTCAGATTTTTATCCATCACTGCACAGCGTTAACACACTATACATAGAATTAAACTGTAGTTACAACTTTTATTCTTGAGTTGGTGCTAACTGATTATTATTTAAGTGGTTAACAATAGTCATAGGCTTCATGCACACTAATACATTTTCATTTTATAATGCCATGTTTACACCTAGCACCCACACTCCTCCAGCATTTTGGACTCCCTAAAACAGAGACCTTTGAAAATGCTGCTGACCCTCTTTTAGTTTGAAAACTCCAGGGTTGCGTTTCAGTCTGGACGTGTGAAATGGATGATGCAGACATCAACATTCGCTTCCCGACTGGGCCTTATCAGTCACAGCATGTCAAGTCAAAACATTATAAATAGTTCTACATACCTTTTGTAAGTTTATCCTTTTTGTGCGGGCACTCCTTTCCCATTGCCGTTGCTTCCCCCGCCGGTGATGGATTATACTCCCGGCCAGTATATCTGTAATATAGTGCCGTATTTACTTTTTAATGACTCCCAATGTCTTTTCCACCACCTTATACCTATGATACTTTCAGTATCAGTTCCACCTTGTTGTTGGTCCAAACAAAGAAACCTCTGTACTTTTCTCCATCTCTGTAGTAGAGTAGACAGTCTGCTTCCTGTGTGCCTAGTGTGGATGAATGGCTTTGAGATATGCGTTTTCAGGCGTTTTCATACAGACAGAGATTATTTCTAAAATGCTAATAATAATAACCAATCCATACCCATTGAGTACACAGTTACCCACGTACAGTTTCACATGGTGTGTGTTTGGGATACAGGTCATAGGAAATTGCAGATTAAATAGTCAACTGAACCCTTAAAGAAGAGCAATGTATTCAGACAGAGTTTTTGTGAATTTGATAGTACGATTGCTTTATTGAAAGTACAGTAGTACCATTGCCAACAGTGGGATAGTTAATGGGCTAAAACTGTACATTAGTAGTTGAGGTAGCACGTTGAAAGGCAGATAGTTAAAGTGTTTATATGTTGTATTGACTTAAAA
>NC_065523.1:27088336-27109373 GCF_006386435.1 Epinephelus moara | reverse complement strand
TTTCAATCAGTTGCTATAGCGCCCCCCTTTGGCCAATTGATGTAATATTGCTTCATTCGCATCCTCCCATGACCCTCTACCACTGTGCCAAATTTCACATGGATTGACCAAGTCAGTGAGGAGAAAAACGTGGAACAGACACACAGACAGAGTTTTCGTCATTATATAGTAAGATGCTACTATAATGCTCATGTAAAGTAGGATCATTTTCATTTTAAAGCACCATTTTCAAATGAAAATGTTATTTGTGTGGATGTGGCCATGGTAATAGACTTGGTTCAGTATATAATCATGATGTATGGTATGTTAGATGGATTTTTGCTCTTAATTCATACTTAAATATGAATATAACATCTAATTTTGAACAACACTAAAAATCTTGTGTTTACAAATGTGTGTTAACATTGCAAAGATTTGTAAGATCTGTAAGAAGTCAGATATGTGCATCTGTGTTATGCGACATGGTTGTTTTGTGCTGTGTGCCCATCAAAAGGGCTGCACATAATTTAGAAATATATCCAGAACTACTTATAGCTCTGCAACTATGGCACCATAAATCCGAGCCACTTCAAGGCGCTGCTTTGGTTTCTTCATGCTGTCATGTTAATGTATTTTCGGCAAGGAGGGTCCATTGAGCGCACTCATCCACAACAACACGGCCGCTGTAACTGGGCACGGCGAGGATCAAAATGGATTGGCGCCTTGGGTATACATTTACATTTCTCAGAACACATTTGCACATCTGAGTGTCCGCTTGCAAATCTTATTTTGCATCCACAAGCCTCAGTTCATACTCGTAAAGGTCGGGTAAAGTCTTGATTTTATTTCCATAATAGAAAATAGGTACAATTACATTTACACATCAATGAAAGGGTAACACTGTATGACTAAAGCAGCAGACAGGGCAGCAGAACATCTTATATCAGTGGTTTAAATTGTGAAAGTGGGTTCTTTGTTGAAAAAAAAGGCTCAACAAAGCAAGCATAAATAGATTCATGTGGATATCAGTGGTCAAAATGCACAGGACTTTGCCACTGCCATCTGCATCGGTAATCAAAGAGAAATCCAAATAATGATATCATCTCTATATGCCATTCTACGGCTCAAAACAGCAACGAGTACCGCCTCTGGCACTGACCTTTCAGGAACCTCTTCTCTAGCACTCATATTTTACACTTCAAAGTCAGCAGTTAAATTATTCCAATTAGGCCTGCAGCGCTGTTCTGGTCGTACCAATCTGCTGATGAAAGAACTTACCAAGCCTATCATCCACCCTCAATAACTCATTGCGGTTGTATTATACATATTCACCGGGCTGTTTTGGGGAGAGGAGGTCTGGTTGTCTTTGCAGAGCCGTGCACAGAATTTAGAGGATGGTTCAATGTTGCAATTATTGTTTTTAAAAGGAAGGTTGTTTTTAAATTATACACATGCAAAGATACATTACACGGCTTGCAGATATCCGTGACGCAGCCGAGATGAAGTTCTGTGATCCAAGCATAGTGGCATCTCTTGCTCTTAAATGAAAAACCCTCCTGTGACTGATGACTTCTGGAGCACTGTAGGATTTATATTTATGGCACCGAACAGCCTGGTAAAGAATACGGCCAGATGGGAGCTTATTGGAAGCGTTTTACCCCTCATGGATTTTTAGACTACTCTATTGATTTCGTATGCATTGCACCAAGGCTGGCTGAAATAAACTGCATGCTGTCCATGCCAGTGGAGTAGGTCTGTTCTCTACAGTGCTGACTCTCTCCTCATCCGGTAAGCATTTCATCTGCCTTTGAAGGAGCAGAACCAAGGGAATTATACAGGGGAAAATTGACGATAAAGGCTATTATGTCCGCTGTAATATCCATTTCCCAAACAATAATGTCGGGGAAGGAGAAGTAATGAGAGCAGAGCAGCATTACCCCGCCATCTGCTCGCTTCCACCACTCGGTCTGTCTCTTCTCTCTGGGCTGCTTTCTATTTACTCTATCTGGCTCGTGTGCTTTCTCACTCTCTTTCTCCACACCCCCACACCGAGCTTTGTCTCCGTTAACCCCGTGATTTCCTACATCTATTCTGAGGTCTTCACTGTCTGTACTCCCAGCCCTTATTCGCCACATCTGAGGATCTCTCACAGATACACCTGTGATCCTGTCCAGATCAATTTCTTAGTCGTTGTGGGAGTGGGAATGATGAAAAATCTTCCTCGCCTTCTCACGCTGTGCACATGTCGCACATGAAAATGGCAGTCTTCCATTTAAAGGGCTTTTGGAGTTAAAGGTGTCAGCAGAGCTTCGTAGAAAATTCTAAATAACGCACATGATACTTTTGAAATTATTACAATGTTATCGATTGATAACGTGCTCCTCTCTAGTCGCCACAAATAGAGCCACACAGCCAGTTACAGATAACAAACTCACCTCTAAAGAATGCATGAGGACCTCAAAGTGCCACAAGTAAAGGTTTTGTTCTTAGTTTTTACTTCACTAGCTTTAGAAGAAAAAACAATCACATTATTATAGCAACATTACTTTGCAAAATAAACCTTGTGGTGACTTGTTCCCAGACATCCCACAGCTACACTTAAGTGTGTGCTACTCACTTGGGAGCTTGTTCATCTTCTTGTTTTTCTCAAACAAACTGCGAACAAGATATTCTGAGAATGAAAGTACTTTAAAGATAATTAAAGTCAAACGCAGAAATAATTGTGGACTTTATTTTGTATTTCTGTTGTTTCCATAGCAATGTTGCCTCCATATGTGTCTGACGTGCAAAAAAGATTTGAAACATTTTACAATGTAACAAAATCCAAAACAACACCACCTGTGACTCAGGAGGGCTGCTGATGTCTGGATCCTTCTGTCCACGTGTTCAGGTGTCCTTCAACAACACACTGGACCCCAGATTGCTCCTGACACCCAGCGCCTTGTAGAGATGTGCTGCCAACAGTGTGTGTGAACAGGTGAATGAGAAAGTGTAAAGTGCTTAGTATTCTAAAATTCTTTTTTCCATCCAAATAAGCCCGTATATGCAGGTTTTTATAAAAGCAGAAAACTCCACTAAAATAGCCGATAGACTCCTTTCCCACTGCCGGTAGACCAGAGCCATGTACACATCTCTGCAGAAGAGTACGCCTTTCTATTCTTTTTTACTGACACCTTCAACTCAAACCATTATGTTGCCCCGCCCAAAATATATCATTTAATAATTAAATTAATATCATTAAAATGCAGGCAACTAGTCGACTAATGACCTTAAATGACGACCTATTGGTCAAATCTCCTAACCCGTGGATGATGCTGGAGGAAAAGTCAGTGGGATACACTGTCTGGGAACCGTGAATGTTTGTTCAAAATTTCATAGACATTGCTGAGATATTTCAGTCTGGACCAAAGTGGTAAACCAACCGACTATCAGAGCGACCAGCTGACCGACACCGCTATCCCTGGAGCCCTAATGCTAGTGCACCTAAAAAAAACAAAAAAACATTGAGTGGCGTCAACGCCCCCTTGGCACAGTCTTAAACATGGTTATACTATAAGCCTGCTAAAGATAATATTTGTTGCATAGCTTTAGGACTGCATCCTGTTATGGCACTGATGAGTTTGCGCCCATCCTTTGTATCCATGGGAACCACAGCTATGTACTGGGGGGCTACTGAGCCTTGAAAGTCTATTGGGGAAAAGCCTGCGTGTAAGAACTGAACTGAGCTGAGTTTTATGCATTTTTTTTTTAAAGGCATGTAAAAGGGGAAAGAAGAAATACAAGAAACATGAGAAAGCTGTGTGACACCTGGTCATGTGTTTAGGTAAAATGCTTTTATGGAGTACGTCACTTTCAAAGTTTCACATTTTAAATGCTGTAATTCATATAATTTCACCAGCCATTCTCGCCTCTAAAAGCATTAAATGTTGGATACTGAGTGGGTACACTAGCACTTAGGGTGCCCTGCTGTCTCACCTCCGTGGAGAAGAAGGCGCTGTGACATTTAGGCCTCCATGTTCTGCAGGCCCAGGGCCAGCTGTGACAGCCGGCCACGGAGAGAGCTACTGAGTGTGGGGTGGAAATGCCAGCAATCAGTCAGGTGGTACATCACAGTCTCACCAGCTTATTGTCATCGAGTGGAAGCGATTGCCTGACCCCAAACTTAAAAACCTTGTCTTGCTGTTGATTTCATAAACTGGTACAAACCACGCACTTCTCTTCACTCAGCACGACAGTAATTTCTCACACATGACAAATTGTTCCTCAAATATAATGTGGAAATAACGTCATGTTGAAATGTAATGGGGTTTCGATGGTTGCGTCTCTTCTTCCATGCAACCTACACAGGAAATAAAGGAAACAGTGACTTGCTCATGTACTGTAAGAGCTTTTCTTTTTCTTTCCCTTTACAGTGGCTGGCGTCCAACAACAGTCACAGTGGTTTCGGAGCAACCCAGTTTGGCCATAACCATAGAGGGGGAAATCCACGTTCTACCACAGCTGACCACACACACCCACTCGTCTGGATTCCACAGCTTGACCTCAAACACACATCAAGTCAACACAGACTTGTGACTGCACGTCACACGGGCAGACACAAACAGCACCAACCTGCCACCCACACAACCCCAGATACTCAAGGCTCTCATTAGGCCCTGTAAAAGTCTAAACATACACTCGCTCGTCGTGCAAGAGGTATGTCCGCACACATGCATGCACACGGGCTGACACGAGAAATTAAACACACATGCACAAAAATATATATACGGATTCAAAACATACCGTACTGTGTACAAAAATAATGTATAGTAAAATGTAGCTTTTTAGAAACACTAACTAAAAAAAGTAATGAAATAACTTTTTTTGTACGTCTGTATCCCAGGCAACATAATCATGCCGATTCTGTTTTTCGCCCTCATGCACACACAGCAGCACAAAGCCCCTTGACATGTGTCGCTACTCTGTGGCCAAACCCAAAGTCGTGGTTTCACAGTCATCAGCCACATGGAGCACAGACACCGCAGGCTCTATATTTACACCATTTCGCTGTTTGACTGAACATGAAGCTCAAAGTTCATGTTGTCCATGATGAAACACATGTCAGCAAGTTTCACTGTGGCCACTGTTCAGAGGTGTGGACTTGCATAACGTGACTTGGACATGAGTTAGACTCGGGCCACAAGTTTAATGACTTTGACTCAAATTTACAAAAACATAAAACCCTTTTTGTGTCAGCGGGGAACATAGAACCTTTTTTGCAGGGTTACGTGGGGAACATAGAACCCTGGAAACATAGAACCCTGGAAACATAGAACCCTGGAAACATAGGGATGACCCCGTCGCAACAACCTCCAACTTTGTTCGACATTTGAAGTTGCACAAATAACAGTAAGTCGTAGCTAATATTATCATAGTTAGCAAGCTAATGCTTAGCTAACGTTAACTTAACAGCTTTTTCATAAATTTGTTTTAACAAGTAACTACATTTTTTTAAAGGAATTCATGATTTCTGTAAATGTAATATATTATTGCTCCGTTGTTAAAATGGCATCACATTTAGTGAAAAGCACATTGTGACTTGTTTAGGACTCAAAGCTCAAAGTTTTTTTGTGATTACATTTTTATTTAGTTTCTTTACAAAGTACTAATAATTAATCATATATATGTAGCAGCGTCTCATCCATATGTGTCCATATGTCTTACCAATTTTGCAGCTGGTGTTGTGCTGTGGGATTTTTGATAACCACACATTATTATTGCAATGTTCAACTGGGTCTATACAAAAAGTTACGAATTCATTTTTTATTGACGGTATCAGTATGTTGTGCACACCAATTTCCTAATAAAGAGACAAAATTTACTGTAATTTAATGTAATTTACTTTAATTTAATCTAAAGGACTGTCACTGGGAACCTATTTGTCACTGTTTATTAACATGAATACATGAATTATAAGTGTATAATGATGATTGCAGCCAGTGTGAGGGATGGTAACATTTAAAAGGAGAAGTCATTAGTGGGACAATGGATCACTTAACACATAGAGCAAATTACAACAAAGCACCAGTGAAGACGACCTACCATCGAAAGAGAAGAGAGAAAAAAACCTCTCAGACAGTATCATGAAACCTACCTATTTATTCTCATTTCTGTTGTCTTATGTCGTGATAAGAGTGATAACACACAAATACAAGTGTGTCTTGAGCCTTTTGGTTTGCCCTTTGGTGTGAATTGGGCACAAACGTTTGACAACCACTGGTCTAACCCTCCCCTCCCCACCCTGGTTGGCTTAGGATGACCTGTTATGGACTTGGGAGTTGACTTGGGGCTTGTCAGTCTTGATTTGGGACTAGCCTGGTTTGACTTGGGACTTGAGTGCAAAGACTCATGCCTAGTTCAGACTACACAATTAAAGCCCAATTACAGCCCTGCGTAGTGTGTCATAGCAGATAACAGCCAACGCCTCATCTGGGACACCTCAAGACATCCTGACAGGAAGTTAAGCATGTTTTATTTATTTTTTTGTTTTATTTTATTTCATTTTTTCTCTCCATTACTACTCTTGTCACAGCCGTTACTGTGACCAATAGGAGCAGAGTGATCTGCTGTCGTGGACAACTGTAAATCCGGCAAAGTGAAAGGGGAGTTATATTATAGGTGCTGCTGTGAGGTGGAATTGTGAAATGGAGGAAGTTACGGTACCAACACCCCAGCCTTTTTGATGTTTCCTCAAGAGGATATCAGAAAAAAAATGCTGTTGGCACTTCAGCAACCTGGTGGGTAAGCTTTTATTGTGAAACATTTGCAGGAAGTTGCTGTGGAGAATTCAGTGACTTGCACGGTTTTCATGCAATACTTTGAATGTAGCATCTGCCATCTGATGGCACTTAAAATGTTACAAAAATAGCTAGGCTGGGACACGAATACCCATAGTGACTGAAATGATAATAATAATAGGACAAGAACACTTTCCGATGACATCACACACATTATGAAAGACGACCAGCCACGATTGGTTGTGGGCCAACAGGCAGTCTGTCTGAAAAGTCTCGACAAGATTTTATGACTCCATGACTGTCTGATGTGACTGTCAGAAAAGACAAACATATCGTGTACTCTGAACCCGACTTGCATGACAATAACTTGACTGCCACTATCTCAAAATGAAATGCTTTGGGTGTCATCAGTAGAGAGCTGCACAAATCTAATATGTATTGCTGTTTTGTTTTATAGATGCTGTAATGAATTTGGGTGAGTCACCAAAATAAGATTGATTTGTGGTTCATTTGTTGCCGCACTGACACTTATCTGTGACTGATGCAGCCCTGTGTTTTCCTGCTCTCTCATCCATGGGCTTCACACCTTCCACGCATGCACACATTTCTTCCACCCTATTGAAGACGCTAATGCTTTTATCACAGCTCAAGTGTTTTGCGCCTCTTCACCACCGGCCCCTCCCTCCTTCTCCCAACTTCATCCTTCTCCAGTTTTTGAGCAGAGCCTTCCCCCCTGTGCCTTTTTTTGACAGAGAGCAATTTGCACGCGCTTCAGGAATGCGATGAACGATGAGAGAAATGTTGTGGGCTGATGCAGACATGGGCTAATGCGTATTTATTTCATTGAGTAGCGTTGCTTGGCGAAGCCACCGTAGCACATACCCGGGGTAATGGCTTGACAAATCAGATCTGTCAGACTATCCACACTTGCCACTTCTCCTTCCCCTGCAGGTAAAGAGAGAGCTAAGTCACCAGGCGTGGGAGGAAACAGAGGAGGCCTGCATGACACCTCAGTGCAAACAGAAGGGAATATTGACACTTTGTTACACAGATATTAGCCAATTGAAAGACTAATATATGACATAAGTAATCTGTTGCTGGCTACATTATGAGGTTAATGAGATTAATCCATCTCATAGTGTTTCTTTTAAGCACAGAGTCTCTAAAAACCTGTTGCTACTGTAGGATTGAACTGCAAAAAAATCTCAAAAGCAAAAAAATCTCATTTCAGCTATTCACGATAAAAACTATACCTCATAAACATTCCCTTTAATAACCTCATGGAGTATTCACCACTGCCATAAAAGCTTTCACGAAGCAATTAAAATGAGGATGCACATCCTTGAATATGAAAGAGCGTTATAAGAAGCTGGGAAGGATGGAGCTCCTGTGGAGGGGCTATATTTGGCCACCTGAGCATCTCTGTTGGTGCGGCTGCTCAGCATGGTGGCTCCTTTGACAGCTTAAACACTCCCAGGCAGGCGTCCATATTTGAATGTAGCTCTTTAGACTTAAAAACAACACGTCCGACTTAACGAAAGCTCACGTAACTGCTTATATGGAAGTAATTATATAGCGCAAACCCTTGATGTTAAAATTGACACAGTTACAGTAGATGCAAGAGTAAAGGCATTCATTAGCAGTTATCAACAAGGCTTTGTAAACTGGTGAAGGTGAGATTACGTAATCCTGTCTTGAAATCTGAGTCTGCTTTATGTACTCAGGAGATATCTTGAGCATAGGAAGCACTGAAAATGTGGATGAAACAATTTAAAGGTGCTTTCACACCTGCCCTCTTTGGTTCGGTTCAGTTGGACTCAAGTTCGTTTGCCCCCTAAGTGTGGTTTGTTTGGGCAGGTGTGAACACAGCAATCACACTCGGGTGTGCACCAAAACAACCAGACAGAGACCTTCTTGAAGAGGTGGTCTAAGTCCGGTTGCAACCAAACTTTGGTGCGGTTCATTTGTGGTGAGAACGTGTTCCGACCTCGATCCGAACCAACTGCAGTCACATGACACATTGTTTGGGTTAAACATGAGCATGTTACAGTCCTGGAGGATTATTAATGTGCACCTCCTCCTGTACTGCCTTAAAGGACAACTTCGGTATTTTTCAACCTGGGCTCTATTTCCCCATGTGTATGTGTGCGTATGATTCATGGGTACCACTCATTCTAAAATTGGTTCAGTATTGAGCCGTGAAACGAGCTAAAACGGTAATGGGGGCAAATGCGTCCAGTATAAAAGTGCTTTTTTTCGCCACTGACCGGTTCAGATCGCCAGTGCTATCTCTGTAAATAGCATATGGTAGTGGCCCTGGGGCAGTGGTGAGTGTGAATGAGTGGAGTCAGCTGTCAGTCAGTGTTGGAGCAGAAAGGCGGAAGTTGTCCCCGCTCGGTAATGTAAATTAATATGAAGGAGGATTCATAAGGACTTAGGAAAAGACAACTGTGGTGCTAAGAGAATGTGACTGAATTTACACTAGGCTCCATAATTATTGAACAGTCCATGTTACTGATGTGGATCTGCCTTGGTTAAACTACAATCTCCCAAAAATGGACTACTAAAAGTGGTTTGTTTTCTTTTAACCATGATGATTTTAAGACTTGTCTGTTCAGTTTTGCTGCCTTTGTGAGGCACTTTGTAATGTGGGTCTTGAAAAGTGCTTCATAAATAAAGAGTGGCCTCGCCTATTATTATTACTATTATCTAAAATACTTCCCCCCGCGTGTTCTTACCTTGTTGTTTTATTCATGTTATAAAAACGAGGATAACCTGGTGAGAAATATGACTTCATTACGAAGGTTAGAATTAAAATCTGAAATTAAAAAAGCAACCATTCACTAAAGCGACTCAAAATAGTTGTCACAATGAGAATAGTTTCTCAAGCTCACCTTACTGTCCACTCATATTTACTAACAATATGATCATCCCAGTATAATTTCTTAGCACCTTCCCTTAATATTAACAGAATTCCAGTCCAATCATGGCTGCCACGTAGATACTTCAGGGTCATTTCACTCAGTTAGGAACTGTCTTAACCAAAAAGGACAATTCACCCGCAGCCTGGGTGTCAGTAGATGTCATTTCCTGTGCTCTGGTGCCTTTTAACAGGTGGTTTGATACTTTTTTTTGGCTATTCTAGCATGAGAAAAGGTATTGCTACAATTTGTAATTACCTCCAGAGGAAGTAGTTGGCCCCAGATCACATATTTGAAGATATTAAAAAGTATAGAAATTGATGTAATGACTAAATCAGAGCCATCTTTAATAATAACCACTCATTTTTTATTTAAACTTGAGGGTCTCTTTATGCTTGCATGCAATTTCTGTTAAATGAGTGTCTTTAAGGTTATCAAATCAGTGAGAAAGGTGGAGAGGACAACTGCTTATTATGAACTGTTTAACCCTTAACCTGTTTAACTTAAGGTTTGGTGGTGTGTCTTCCTCAAGCTCTGGTCCTAGGAGTTTGATGGTGCTCAGTATCTTAGCTGTTCCTAGGATTGCACTCCTCTGGACAGAGACCTCAGACGTTGTACCTAGAATCTGCTGGAGCCACTCTCCTAGATTGGGGGTCACAGTCCCCAGTGCTCCGATCACCACTGGCACCACTGTTGCCTTTACTCCCCACATCTTTTCTAGCTCCTCTTTCAGCCCTTTTGTAGTTTTCTAGCTTCGCATGTTCCTTCTTCCTGACATGCTTTTGTTCTGGATTGCTACAATTATCACCACTGCCTTCGTCTGATGTTTGTCAATCAACATGATGTCCGGTTGGTTAGCAATCACTAGTTTGTCAGCTTAGATCTGGAAGTCCCACAGGATCTTAGCTCGGTCATTCTCAACCACCTCAGCAGGTGTCTTCCAATGTGTCCTTGGGACTTCCAGCCCATACTCAGTGCAGATGTTCCTGTACACGATGCCAGCCACTTGGTTATGACGTCCTATATACGCCGTATTACTGTGTATAATATACTGGTGCTACAGCGGAAGATGATGAGACAGTGGAATCTGCTGTTGTTGAATGACGCTGTCAGGGCAATGCCATGAAGTTGCTCCTGGGAGACGACTACAGCACCCCTCAACACACTAAGGCAGAGGCAGAGGTGGACACCTATATGAGAGACAACCCCCCCCCCCCCCCCCCCCCCACACAGTATAGGGACTTGGTAACAATAGCAGGAAGGTTAATCAACAGGTGAACAAAATAAAAATGTTTCGTTTAATACTGTGGAAATTCGGCAGGGGTGTTGTCCAAGTCCTTGTAACAGCTGCGATGCCCATGGCAGATAGAGAAGATACATACAGGGATCAGAAAACAGGAAACAAAGAGATGGCATGGGTCCCTGACTGGACGTGAAATTCTTTGGGGATGCTGTGGTCCACTGGGCCACCAGGACACAGTGTGTGTGTGTGAAATCTACATAGATCACTGCAGTTAATTTGCATGCAGCATCTTCATCTGTGGAAACCTTCTGATGACTTTACTGTATTTTAAATAACTTGTGACTTTATTCTCAAATTTGGCAGGAGATACCGGCCTACAATAATCACACACAGAGAGAGGAAAGGTCATCCTGAGCAGGTTCTGTCATCTGGTGACATCAGGTGACCTTTGGAGAATCCAGCAGCTACTCTACGTTGGAAAGGATTGGTGACAATGCAACAGAAACTGTTTAACACCAAAAGTAAAGTTGCATTTTTTTTACGCCAAGTTTCACACTAATTCAGTAATCACCGACGTTTACTTTCACGTCGTTGCTTAAAATCTCAATTTAGCACTGCAGAGCAAAAGTAACAAACAGCTTCCTTGGGAAAACAAATTAAATTCCATTTTATCATTTAGACAGTAACAGTTTCAAAATGACATTCACTGCCCTGTTTACTTTTCCTTTAGTTGCTTCAGTTAAAAAAAACTATGATCTTCACATATCATAAAGTACATGGCTCTGTCTGTGTATCAAATGCAGCGTTTCCTCTCTGTAAAATGACTCTCTCCACTCAAAGCTGAGTGGAGAGAGTCATTCATAGTCAGAATCTCTTTATTAATGTAATTACAGTTAGAAATTCTCCACCATGTGTCCGACTACTGAAACACTGCCATATACTGCACCAACAGTGTGGCTGTGATGAGAACTTGAGAAGGTTTTACAACACCTTTATATCACTTGGCTTGAGATAAATCCAATTCAGCCAAGATAAGATGGCGAGTGCATTTTTCCCATGTACTGTCAGACAGATTCTATCACAGTCCACTCTGTCTACAGTGCTGCGCAGTCGAGAGAAATAGCTCTGTGAAGAAGAGACGATGTAATGGTCAAAGCTGTTAAGTTTTTGTCCACAAGGATTGGAAGGACGTGTAGGACGGCACTGCACATGAATCATGATTAATGTCTGACGTATGTAACAGATAAGCCTCGGTTAAACACTGCGCTGGGTTTGACATCTGTGAGATGAAGGGTTTACACAGATATAGTGTGAAATAATACACACTGAAGCAAAGTTTCCCCTCTGATAACTGTGCTGTATTGTGAATGACATTTCTGTGGAGCAGCACAGCTAATCAATCATCACTGTCAACTCTCAAACTAAATTTCTTACAACTCTTTTCTCAAAATGTACTCATGCCACCTGCCAACCTAATTGCCGGAAAAGGAAAAGATCACATTTGTTAAAATACTCAGTTTGCGGGGCTCAGTCCTGGCAGGAAAAGCAGCAATGTCTCAATAACAAACGACCGCTTTTCGTGCCTTAAAAGCCGCTGAAAACACAGCAATGACTCGCGAATCCCAACAGGTTTTGTTGTTTTTCTGGTTACAAACAGTGGTCTGCAGCTTGGCAGGCATCTCGCCCATAGCTGTCATGCCATCCACCATCCCCTCCACCTCCTCATGACAAAGCCAGGTCATATACTGTGTCACTTTGATGTGTATTAAACATGCAAATGTAATTCCTGGTTTGCAGAAATGTACAATGCCAACATTTTCCTTTGGCGATTGAGCTGAAACTGCAAAGACCAGTTGATTAATCAGTTAATCAGTACTATACTACTTTATAATTGATTCATAGTTAAAATTGGCAAAACAACAAACATTTGCAAGTTCCAGTGTCTCAAATATGAAAAAATGGGCTTTTCTTTTCAAAACAAGATGTAAATACTTCTTCTTGGGCTGTGAGATCATTTTCAGTTTTCTGACACGTTTATGGCCAAACATTAATGCAAATAACTGTTAGTTGCAGCTCTGCATTCAACAAACAAGCATAAGAAAACCAGAAGCAACAACATATTCCTGTAGGCATTTCTCCTGTTATACAGTATGTAATAAAAGAGCCCGTCTTCAATCTGGTGGTGGAGCTTTACTGGAACCTGCTGTAACTGACAGACCGTGGAATCGTTATAACTGAGCGCCATGTCACATTACATTTTGTTTGTTTTGCTCTGACTGATTTCTAATGTTTTGGTTTCATTGTATGAGCATAAAAACGATCATTTGGATCTCCACTGAAGTGTGCAAAGCCCAACTGTTGCTGCTGGATAAAAATGTCAGCCATAATGAACATCTACATCTCCATTTTATGCCGTTTTTTGTTGTTATATTCTTGGCTTGTGATAAAGTTTTGCTGCTGTGGTTATAAACACAGGAATTAGAAGTGTATTTGGACTTTACTGTAAATCATTGGAGCATCACTGCAACACAAGACAGATTAAAACAGTCCATGTCAAACCAAGTCATTGGTGGAAAGAAACTAAATACTTAAACTCAAGTACTGAACTTAAGTACAATTTTCAGCACTTGCACTTCTGGGTTTCTCACACATTTATTTTGTTGTGGCAACACGCCATGATAACATGTGATGTCACATACTGATTTTCATGTTTTGGAGCTGGACTCTATTAGGAGCACTATACTGTATATACTGTTGTAGTTATTGTATTACACTCTCGGAGTGGAGAGCGTACTCTGGGCACAGATGGAGCAGCAGAAGGTCAGGTGCAGTCAAAGTGAAACTTAAAGGGGAACTAATGTTTTTTTAGACAGACACGGACACAGAGCTCAACGAAATTGAAGAGCGGACGAGGAGAGAGAGGGAGCAGCAACAGGTAGAGGAACATGTCCGAATCCAGCTAAAGGTAAACACAGACGTTCATTTCTCCTTTCTGCTATGTTGTCGGATAATTATACTAACAATCCGAGCCTATCTGTGTGAAAAAAAAACCGGACGTATTTTGACGTTGTTTGACGCTGTCTGAGTGCCCTATTATTTAATATAGAACGCGCTCACGGGCTGCAGGCAGGTCAGCCCTAGCTTTGTACTGGAGAAATGTCAAATATTGAACATCCTATCACTCATTTAGACAAAAGTAGATCGGAAAATAGGGCCCAGGTTGAAAAAAACATTAGTTCCCCTTTAACCGTTCACTGCCCTGAGTCTAAAAGTTTGCTTTCACTTGTATCTGCAGCAGCTGCTCCTCTCATCCACTGATGTGATCTGATCAGCCGTGATTAGACTGACTGATCAGTCATCCATCCCATGACTCATACTCCACAAACTGGTACTAAAGAAAAACACAACTCCTTAGAATGAGTAGTTTTGCTTGCGTTGTCTTCACGGTCCTTCAAATACCTTGGAAGAGAAGGGACAGAGAATGATATGTGGGCACCAACAAGAAAAAGACTAAACTAGAAAAGCACTCAGAGAGTGCAGACCTCCGCCGAGTAGGTGATATTCCCTCCCCCTCTGCATCAGATTTGCAGCCTGCATCACAATTAGGTTATTTGCATCACTGTCATTATTAGGTTATGTATGCCTTCACCATGGAGACACTGTAGTGTATTTATTTCGTTTTTATTTTGTACCAACACAGAATATAATGTTTTTTTGTATTTTTCACTTTCTTTTTTCCAACACAAAACATTAATTTCAACTTTAGAATTACAATATTTAGCACGTAGAATGAGACGTGCTTTCTAGCCAACAGATGGCGCTATTTTCACCGTCTGATTAGAAATTGGAATTGCTGATGAGGCTGTCAGACGATAGACTTTATTTATTAGTCTATTACTGAAAATTTCATCAAAATCCGTTCATAACCTTTTGAGTTATTTTGCAGACAAACAAACAAACAGACAAACAGACCAACGCCGGTGAAAATATAACCTCCTTGGCAGAGGTAACAAAAATGAAAAGTCTTCCCTCCCCTGCCCCCTGAAACTAGGCAGTGCTGATGAAATATAAACCATGACTTGGCTACTGTACTGCCTATTTCTCGCCTAAAATGTCTTAGTAAACATATTTTCGTTCACTGTGTGACTGTAATACAAGAATTTGTGGACAGGAAGTGGGCACCGTACTGTTTCCTGTATTTTAAAAATGGAAGCTGAAAAAACTGAGATCAAACAGTAAAACTAAGCAATGCTGATTAAATTTAAACCAAGATTCTGTTACTACGTTGCCAATATTTCACCTCAAACACTTTCAGAAACATGGTTTAGTTTACCATTTAACTGTAATTTGAGATCATTTGATACCAGCCGGTTACCATATTCTTTCCTGTGTTAAAATGGACAAGCTTTACATCACTCGCTAGTGGCTGTTTATTGATCGTTGGTCAAGAGGATTTCTACCTCTTGAGCGAATGCCACAGCCCTTTTTTCTCAGTTTTCTCTGGTCACGTCACACCCATTTTATTCTGTATTACTATAGTAGTTATAAAAGACCATCTTTGCAGCAGTATAATACTTCTTTAAGTAACATTTTGATCGTTTACTTGTAACAGAGTATTTGCATGAAGTGGTTTTACTACTTTTTCCACCACTGGCCACAGATGCAGGTGCATGTTGGCTCCAGCAGTAAAAAAGTAGGCTCCAGCAGTAACTTTGGCAGAGCTACACTGTAACTCCTCGTGTAGCTTCCACAACACCTTGATGTAAGGGTATAAATCCAGCTTTAGCAGCATCAAAGAGTAAAAAATCACCTCTCTGATTTCAGGGGTGTGAAGGCCTTCTCTGCTGATGGCTAACATACTGCACAGAAAGAGCCGGAGAGAACTGGCATTGAGTAAAGAGGACACGTGACAGCATTGTTAACACAACTAAAGGGCAATGTGAACCTCAGCACGATGCAACCTTTTCAAGTTCTTGTTAAAAATCTTGTTATAAGAAAGGTGTTTTTGTGTGTAATGAGGTCCAGGTACAGTAAGAGCACAGTATTGCTGTGGATGTGACACTGCAGCGGTAACAAGAGAAAATGACCAGCAGACCAATGTGACTGACTGTGATTGTGAATCGGAGCCGTCGGTCTACTGAGCCTTCACGCTGACTGTCCCTTTCCATCAGATTTACTTGTCTTTCTCTTCCCTCTCTGTATTCTCATCCCCCTTCATGAAGCACGAAGGTAATTGATTTCATTTGTGCTACACAAGCTAATATTCAATCACCGCAAGCTCCTGACCTTTGGAGTGTGAAACACTTAGCTGTGCTAATTCTGTCACCATCCGAGCAGTGTTGTATTCAGAGGCCTGCTAGTCCTCTGCCACCAGGCAATAATGGTTTATCTGCTTAGCCTGCTAAATGAGGTGTAAAATGAAATGGCACATGGTTTGTTTTCCAGATTTTTTGAGTAAAAGGCAGCTGGGTTTGCTTAATGAATCTCAGTTTCTCCGGTCACCATCATAACTGCCAGAAAGTAAGTCACCATTTGTTTCAGGACGTGGTTAAAGGATAGGATGTGCTGTTCAGTCAGACAACTCATGTTTTAAATGTGTATTTCAACAGCAGAACATAGTTTGGCGTCTAGACTCTGGCCTCATCGCTTCCTGCAGATATGTTTATGTGAGATACTGGGGAGTGATGATTTAATGATTAAATACCACCCCCCCAGGGTTTCACTGATTCAGTATTTCAGGGCTTTTTAGTAATGCTACAATAATAGTGGTCAATTTTTTCGAATATTTTCTCGCATAGAAATATTAAAGGGGACCCATTATGCTTTTCCTTACTTTCGGTTGTATAAATATAGTTACAATGTCGGATGTTAATATCAGACGTGGCCAACGTTTCAAATAAAGAAGCAAACGTATGTTAAAGTAATCCCTGTGAGCAAAACACTCAAGCATGAGACTGCTCCAATGTTCTTCTACGCTGGCTACAAGCTGACGTCAGATCGTGATGGATTTCTTTACTATGTAGCTGACAATGCTACATGTAGCTACATGAAGACATCGGGGAAGCATATAATCTTGTGGTACATGTTAGTCAGGATTCCAGGTCCCAGTTAGAAATTTCGACTAGAATCTTTGTTGAAGTCGGATTTCTAACTCAGAAAGTCGAAAGAACTTCACCAATCCCGACCTCAAAATCCATGCTGTGTGCATCAACAGTGGTTAAAGCTTTAGCTCTTCTGTCTCATTTGTTCATCATTAAAACAGTTGCATACACAGTCATGTCGCACTTCTATCTGTGGAAATGTTGCTAAGGTGTTTGTATGCGCAAAATACAGCTTATTACATCGTTGCTAACAATGGCTAACCTGGCTAGGACTGCTATTGCTAACAACATCTTGTTGTTAGCAATAGCTGGTGGTTTTCCGACTTGCTGTACTGGACTGCAGTCAACTTGGGTGTGACTTCTGGTGATTGCCCTTTCCTAGCTCCGACCTCCAACTTTCGAGGGATGCAGTGACGATGAAGAGACACCAAGATATCAAGACCTTTGAAACACTGACCAATCAGAGCGCACTTGGGAGGGCTTAAAGAGACAAAACAGAGCCCTATCAGACAGAGGGTAAACACAGGTGTTCCAGCACAGACAGTATGAGGAGAATAAAGTGTTTTCTGAACATTATAACATGTAAACATGTTCTAGCAGAAACCTAAAATACAGGTATGACCCTGAAAATGAGCATAACAGATCTCCTTCAAGTTAGCATAGGTTTGTGTGGAGTGTATCCAGGTCTCCAGTCTCCACAGTTAAAGTAAGTAAGGTTTTTTTCCACATTTGGTGTTTGATAAGTTTCAGTACATGATTTCTAAAGAAATGAAACTTATTTTTGTCCCCTACAATTACAGCAATCAGTACGGATGACCACTGCAAGGCTGAAGTGTAAGATTGTGGTTATTTAAAAACCATAACTTGGCAAGGTCCACTCTCGGAGGCCAATGTGTTTGTGATTTGTTTAATGCTCGTGTCAGATGGAGAATGGCTGTGGTCAGTACCCAGAAGATGTGATTCTTTTCTCTACGTGTCAAATGCAATCCATGGCAGGTCTGGCAGGTTTCTGCACAGCAAAAATGAAAAACACCTCCTGTGCTTTCTGAGGTGAGATTTCCACGGCATGAGTGAAAGGTTGTAACAAATTGCCAATGTGGGCTGGTGACATGCTGAAAAGAAACGACTAGGCTTCTCACCCAAAAACATAACCCTGGTCTTACTGGAGATTGTACGTCTCAGTGTGGCTGCCGCAAAAGAAATTAGCTTTCTTCTACCATCCAGACAAGAGCAAAACAACGTGTGTGCTGCTATTCAACACAAGTGTTTTTCTCTAGATTTTGCAATCTTAAAACCAACTGTGTTATATCTGGTCATGAATGATGCATGGCCTGGGTGCTACCATGGGGCCATAGTAGATGTAGCAATAAGACTGAGTATGCAAACCACAGCTACTCTAACTCCCCCAAAATCAAAAACAACCTCACTGGTTTTGCAGGCTTCCATCTGTAAGATTTATTTTGTTGTGGGCTTTGGGAGCATCATTACATCACCAGGAGCAGATAATCCTTGGGATAATCTGAATCCAACATTAAAAATAAATGTTAGTACAAGGAGAAACACCTGCTGATTAAATGTTGTTTGCTGTTGTTTGCTGAAGTCCACCATCCTAAATACAACAGCTAAGAAAGACACAAATGTGTCAGTAAAACCTTTATTACTCTGGCTTCACGCTACACAAAAAACAACACAGAATGTATATGAACATGAAAGTACATAGTATAATTTCCATATGCATAAGTATATCTGTTTGTTTGCAGTTAACTCTGAATTCATTTCTACACAGTAACAATAACTTACTGTTAGTAAACAGTATGACATTTTTGGTGGGCGGGGCTTAGCTGGAGGCAAAACAATACACATTAGCCAGCGCTACCTAGCAAGTTCTGTTGGCTTGTTTTTGACAATGGAGGAAGATGAGTCGAGTGCTGCATTCAGAAACACTCATTCCGAGTACCGGAGTGCACACTGGCACAAACTGGACCGTTCATAAATTTGGACTGCTGTTGGAATGAACTGTTTGGTTATTCAGAGCACCAGACTTTCGGAGCAGCAAAGCGCCAAGTGGAAAAAATGTGTGATTAATTTATTCGTTTGTTAATTCATACAGAAATATAACGCCAAGTTTCTTCGACAAACAGGGCTCTCATTTTAGTGCAGAATGTCAGACTGAATTTATGAACGTGTCAGGTCACTCACTCTTTGCGACTATAGCCCTTTTTAAACAGGAACTGTGCAAATTTGCAGGAAAGTCCAATCAGTCTTTTTTCAGCATAAAAACAAAATCGGGGAGTACAGCAAAATGCCGCCTACCTACTTTTGTTTATACAGAATGCGCCTTTTTCGGGGCAATGGGGGACGTGAGCAAGTAACAAAACGTGTAGCTCAGCGTGTGTGTGTGTAACCAGTGACGTGGGAGGGAAGCCGCGGCTGGTCAGTCCTTTGGCGATTCTCTCATAAGTCGGCCCGTTNCTAAAAAGGTTCCGCCAATATGACTACCCTACGAGGTGGAAAATTGGGCACCTCGGATCAACTCGCCAATCCGGCTGTGTGTGTCTAAACGCTCACTGCTTGCCAGCAAAACGGCCCAACATTCATGGAAAATCTGGCAGTGTAAAAGGGGCTTGTGAGTGTTACTTGAATGAGTAAACACTGACCAACGGGACCAGACTGTCCGACCTGTATGCTCTCATATGCATGGATGATTTGACAGGATTGCTGAAGGTGGGATGGCAGGCTTGTGGTTGATTACGACTGCACTTTTTGGAGAAATCCAATATCCCTCTTAAGACCTGCCCAATTTCTGATGAGGTGGACATGATAACCCTTAATACACATAATATTATTCATCACTTTAACAGTAAATACCTTTTCCCTAACCTGATATGAAGTGTTTACTACAGATGTGAGCATTTTTGATGATCACTTCCGTCCAGTCCTTTTCGTCTTATCACATTTAATCATAGTTGTCTTTGTTTTTGTTGACGGGCAGTGGCAGCTGGTATGTGATAAAATTTCAGTTTTAAGCCATGACTCCTTTTATTCTGGCTCCCAGTAACACAACAAGACGAAATTTAAGACTCCTCTATAGCCTACAGCCCTGTGGTGGAGAGTCGTGTTTTGCCTCCAGCTAATAAAATGATGTCATCATGACATCTGCCCTAAAAGGGTCTATACACAGGGAAGATAACGATTACTGAATAATATAATCTCAGTAAACAATTATAGTTTTTATGAAGGAAAAAGACAGATTTTAGATGTATGTGTATGAAACATATCCAGCGGTAACTGTGGGGAAACATGATGACATGTATGTGGCTGTTTTTCACCACATTAAAAAGTAAGAAGTAGAGGGCTGTTTTCACTGCTCTGTTTCGACTGCCCACGTATCTCTCAGATGGAACGCACATCAAATGAAAAAGTTGGCAGCTGAGGGAATGAGTGTGGGGTCACTTACTGAGACAGCCCAATTATGTTCCTCATGCTTAACATTTTTAGTGGCTTTTATTTGGGGATTTGGCTTTGTGATATGAGTCTTCAGAACTTTGATGGTAAAACGCCATCTAAACACAATGGAAATGCATTTCAAAAGCTTTTTTTTATTCATATTGATCACGAATGTGTTGCAACCTCAGAAAATTTTAAAAGGGCATTTTTTTTCACAAGTCAGAGGAAGGATTTTTGTTCATTGTGCTCTATCAAAGCCAGTCCTTCCTTTGTAACACCAAGGTCTCAGATGTTTTATCACACCGTTTTCCGGCAACAAAGTTGAGGAGACTTGAGACAAGTCTGTGTGCTGTTACAGTAAGGATATGAGTAGAAAACATCATCATTTCACTACTTGCTCCCCTGCATCACATCTACTATCTTACTATATAATGATGAAAACTCTGTCTGTGTGTCTTTTCTACATTTTTCTCCTCACTGCCTCGGTCAATCCATGTGAAATTTGGCACAGTGGTAGAGGGTCATGGGAGGATGCGAATGAAGCAATATTACATCAATTGGCCAAAGGGG
>NC_065523.1:27060059-27087920 GCF_006386435.1 Epinephelus moara | reverse complement strand
TCAGTGTGTCATTCTATCAGTCAGTCATTCTGTCTGTCCCACGTTTTTCTACTCACTGACGTGGTCAATCTATGTGAAACTGCACATAGGCATTGAGGATTGGCATAGGTAAAAGGTGACAAAGCTACCAATGGGTATGGACTAGTAGTTTATGATCTATAAATTGATCCACAAGACTCCATTTCATACATCTAAAAAAAACAAAAACATGTCTTTATTGTAGGTGTAGTGTTTGATAAACATCTTGTACGATACTTGTTTGTTATGTATAAACTCCCTACATTGGTAGTGTCTTGAAAAAAGAGCGCGTGCTCATAAGGTTACTATGGAAGAAAAATGGTTTTGGAAGAGAAATAAAACTGCTAATCTGGGTTGGTTTTTATGAGCAGAAAATCATGTTGTTTGCCAGTAATCCAACGTGCCTCTTATCTTTACTCAAAATCCCAGGCAAGCCACTTGTTGTGTTATTTCTTATTTTCAGTAAACACAAGCAGAGAGCTTGATATTCATCTTGAGGCAAACTGGATTTTGGAGAAGTGTGGTCCAACCTTGAAGAGTGAGTCAACAAGGCAAGTAACTTTTTGGTTAAAGCTGTCACACACAGACATTGTTGATCCAAGGGTCAAAAACGATCAGCGGCTGTCATTTAAATGCAGAGCAGAAGTCAGGGAGTGTTTATCTTGAGTCTGTATTCACCCTTAATTTAAGTGTTAAATCCTACAATTTGCTGTAATCCTGGTCTTTTATTAAACAAATATTTAATATATGCAGTCATCCAGTTACTAAAATTCTATTATGGTTAATAAGGCCATTTTTGGGCCATGAGTCCTGCCCCTCTTGAGAATATCAAATCCATTATTCAGTGAGAAACAATTACCAAGATCCAATTAGCAGGTAGTAAAACAATTAAGTTTTTAGGGTTATAATATTATTAACAGTTTTCTTGCAAATATTAGATCTCCTGCTTTTGCAGTCAAGGCCCCTCAGCTCTGGAACTCCCTGCCTGAGGATCTGAGGCTTGCTGAATCAGTGACATCTTTTTTAATCGCTTCTTAAAATAGTTGGACTGAGTATCAGTGACAGTCGGGCCAATCAATTTAATTCTATGTTTATGTCTGATTACATGAGCATATGCTACCTATGGAAATTAGGACCTTGCAACGGCCAGCCGCAGGTGAAATTGGCCAGTGGCGGGTGAATTTGTTGAACCTACCAGCTATGGTAGCGGGTAAACAAAACTGAATCACTGAGTCTAAAGGCTGTTTGAAAGCATCCCCTTGGGCTGGTGGACGAATATGTTAATTTCCAACACTGGTACTACATCATGCATCAGCAGCGCATAGACTGCATCGTGGGTCAGACTGTCAGCGTGGGTTTTCTCCAGGTACTCCGGCTTCCTCCCACGGTCCAAAGACATGCAGGTTAATTGTTGACTCTAAATTGCCCGTAGGTGTGAATGTGAGTGTGAATGGTTGTCTGTCTCTATGTGTCAGCCCTGTGATAGTCTGGCGACCTGTCCAGGGTGTACCCTGCGTCTCACCCAATGTCAGCTGGGATAGGCTCCAGCCTTCGTGACCCCCAACAGGATAAGCGGGTACTGAAAATGAATGAATGAGTAAGGAGAGCAAAGTTAAAGTCAAGCCTGATGTTGCCTGACAGTAATAAGGATGATTCCATTCATCTCCACATAGTGAGGCACAAATGTTATTAATTAAACACTAGTATCAGATCAGTACTCAGTATCAGCCGCGACCCAAAGCCCAGGTTTCAGTATCGTGACTGAAAAAGTCAGATCGGTGCATCCCTACTTTCTGAGACATATAAAACAATATATTTTTCTCTAAATGGATAACTACGTGCAAATCAGAAACTATTTGCTTGTCAAAAAAACAGTAACAACAACTGATTGCAGTCTATAGTAATTCAATCAAAATTACCTAACAAGAATGTGACTCGCCATGACAACCCACTCCATCACTCTGACAGCGTTCCCTAGTGTGTCACATATATTGACACTGACAGCTCAAAACACTGTCTCGAAAAACAAGTGTCAGGCCCTCTGTCAAAAGGATGAAAAGTATCGCATCTGCTCTCACTCAATGTCTCAGGACTATTAGGCAGTCAGGGCAACACGCTGCTTCATATAGAAACTTGCAGTGTGTCTTGACCACAAACAACAATCCAGGTTTCACTTTTTTCCACTCTCAAATTGCTGTCACCCCCACCAAGAGTGAAGTCAGATATTTGCCGACAGCTAAAACAGAAAAAGATGGTTATCCCTCGGGTTTGTTTTCGGTGCTTTTTGTGCATGGTGATGCCCCCCTTAAGTATACACCACTCAACCCAGAATTAGCTTATTTTTGTCCATCTGTTTACCAAGTGCTGTCACTGAGAAAGCATCTTTCGACTGGGACAAACAAAGTACGGTTTAGGGCTATCCAGGCAATCACCTGCTTCCCAGCGCCTATTTTCCCCAAGAGGAACCTGCACAGCTCCTCTAAATGTCTCCCAGCAGCAATGCTCTCCAACTGGCTCCCATATTTCTGCTCCACTGGACGATAAAATAAAATCCCGCCAGCTGCACCCACACACACATACACACACAGATATACAGAGCTAAGTGCCTTGCAAGAAGGATTTACAATTAAAGGCACAGTGACTCTTCTTACTGAATGCAAAGCAGGACTCTTGAGTGATCTATTGCCTTTGAGTGCGACAGACCCTGTCAATCATCATGACAGACTATGCATAAAATATTTCACTGTAGGCTGATCACATTTTTACCTGAGCCTCTCTTTTTTTCAGCGCTCCATAAATATGAATGAATGTTCACATGTAAACACTGACGCACAATTCCTCTGCGAGCCATTCTGGATAGCAATTTATGGCTTGTGCTGCTCAAATGATCACGGACGGGAAACTGATGATATAAAGAAAAGCATTTCATAAATTCACAGTGGATCAATAATGCTGTGATTGAATAATATATTCTACCACAATGCTCATTGGACATTAAAAGAAAAACAGGTTTTCTGTCATAACTATGTGCTATTGATCTAGCATTGATAAAAGAAAAGGTCCTATCATTAGAAACCTGTTTGGAACACTGGTCACTATCACGAGAGCTACACTGATATTGATTTTCCTCTGGCACATTGGGAGACTCCAAAGTGGTGTACACAACAGAACACAGCACTCAAGGACCATGGGCTATACTTAGGTAAGGCTGGGAGCGAGCAAACATGGGTTGCAAGTGTATTAACTTTGGTGAGGAAAACATTGCTAGTGGAGTTGGGTGGACTTCAGTAACTGCCATTCACATCAGCTCCTATTGTTCCCTTTTAAAGTGGCAGGCAGTTTTCGTCAAAGGAGTTGAAGTCTCTCCCCTTTCAGTGGACCACCATGGGACCTTATTTTCTTATCAATACTGAGAGAGAAATAATGTTTTGATCCTGTTTGAACTGTGCCATTAATTACACATAATGTCTGAGGTTATTTTGCAAGTTTTTTTGTAAAGCTGTTGAAGTATAAGGCTATAAAAATATATAATTAGAGGGACGACATACCCAAAAGTCACATAGGGGACTTCACAGCTCTCTCTCTCGCTAAAGCTAGGATGCCTGTTTGTTTCGTACCTGGATGTACTCACATGAGCAACAGGTCTTCCTCATTCTTTCGCTTCCCAGCTGATAAAAAGACCAGGAGCGGGATTAAACACATCAGGTAAAAAAAGGTTACATTTCTGCATGGAACATAGCTAAGTTACCTAGCTAGCATGCTGGTGTTCGTGATGTTTATTGTGCATGACAAGAGATGTAGTTCACTGAGTGGTTTCACACAAAACTGCAACTTTCTTGACTTGCAAATTTATCTTTTAAATTACAAACATGTGTAATTCATGGCACAGTTTAAACGGGAACAAAGATGTTGTCTCTTGCGGTAAACTCCGTATATATATTTCCCAAATAAGGTCCAATGGGTAACACCAGAAGGGGAGGGACTTCGCCTCTCTATAGGTGACTCCAGCTTCTACGAGGAAACTTTCTGGCATAAATGCAAAGCACCTTGATTACAAGTATATAACCCTTTAAATATCTGGCAAGGGGAACTGTTCTTCTGTCTGTATTTGTGTCAATCCAAGTGATTACATACCGTTCAGGGGCGTTAATATAGACGGTGCAGGCAGTCAGATTTCACTGGGGCCCCTGGGATGGAAGGGCCCATGGAGAGAGTAGACCCTTGCAAGTAATTCAGATTGCCACCTTTGAAATACACCTGTGAAAAAAAGAATACTATTGATTTAAAGACGGTGCAATTTGCTCTATATGCCCTCAAAAAGGCAAATCCATCTGTGTCATGGTTTTCTTTCTTCATTTTTTTTTGACACAGTCAGGAGCTATCTAAAACAAAATTATATGCCATATTTTTGTCAGATATGCAATGATGATTGCTTGGTAATATATACACTGACGTATAATGTCAAGTCTATTTGTGTCAAGACAATACATGCATGATAGCGTGCACTAGGGCCCGTCGTAACTTTCTTACGCCACTGATATCATTCATTTAAATATAGTGCTATACATGTGCACAGTGATGCTCTTTCTACTGCACAGACTGTAATAAAAGCAATAGTCTGTTTAAACTGTTCATGAGTGCAAAACAAATGAAGGCTGTCCATAATAACTCAATTTACAACCGAGAAAACATCAACTTGATTACAAGAAAAAATAGTGTTCTGTTTTTTGCTTTAATAAAAATAGTCTTTCTTAAAAAATTGTCACAGACTCTGGGTTCATAAGGGCCAGCTGTGCTGCACTGCAATCAAGTTCTCATTGCAAAAGAGACACAGAATTACTTAAGAGACACAGGGAACAGAACAAAAACAAAACATAGAGCTCTGCCTGACCCAACACGTCCTCATACAGAAACAACGGAATAGGTCGTTTGCCAGTGACTCTCAAAATGACCTATATGACCTTCAGCCACATGTGCACATAGTAGCAGTCCAGATTTTTAACACGAGGTTAACTTTGTGAAACAGTTGCAGTTTGGCACCAAAAACGTGGGTTAAAATATGTTTGTTTGTTACCCTAGGTTACATGTGAGATATAAGTTCAGTCTGATATGAAAGTGATGTGATTTAATTACGATACACAAGTGACGTAAGTTATGGACGTCAGTTAAAAATAGCTCGACTATGTTTACATGCACACCATATTCTGATTAAGGTCAATATTCTGGTTAAGGTAATATTCCGAATAAGGTATTTATATGCGTTGCAGCAACTGGAATATTCCGTTTATATGTTAATTGACATATTTCCCATGTTTCGGCATATTCCAGAAAAGACCCCAGGCTACTGGCCTACCAGAAGCGCTCTTATTTAATGCAACACTCAACCTGCTGGGGGCAGCAATACGCCTATAGGCGTCTGGTCTGCTGGAAATACAGAAGAAGAAGAAGAAGAAGAAGAAGAAAAAGTTGTGTTTACAATGAACAGAAGCTGTAATGTTTGTTTCCGACATACCCCTGTGTTGTCCTACTTGTGCTTTTGCACCACAACTTAACTACAACACTGCTGCTGATCCATTTAGTCCTCAACAATGGAAGATGCGAGCAAGAAGAAAAGGCAAATGTATGGACCTTTTCTCCCAGCTTATGCCGTTCACCCCAGCCAGAGCCCCCCGGAGTCTGTGGATGAAGGTACAAAGCCAGTTCTGCTGTTCCCCCTGCTTGCCATAACCATAACAACACCGACAACCCAGGATTTCTTGCGAATCGAGCATGCGCAGACATTACTGAATATTCCGGTATGGGGCATTTTCCGATTAAGGTGTATACATGTCACAATATTCTGGTTAAAACAGGCATATTCGGAATATTCTCCAACCGACTAGCGCGCAACCGGAATATTGAGAATATTCCGAATAATACAGGAATATGGTATGCATGTAAACGTAGTCAATGACTTTCACACAAACAGCATTCCACTGGGTCAAAGTCCTGTGTGTTTATTTCATCCACCCTGACCTACGTGGACATTGATGCTCTTTATACAACTTCACTTGAATTCCTCTTTTGTTCCCATCATAATCACTATGACCAGAGGTCACAGTCAACCAGAGGTCACTGCCTAACAATAAACATATATGAGTTGTAATAAGCAGCTTGCACAGATGACCTACAAAGGTATGTGTCCACATAGCATTTTTTTCTGGGCGCCAGCTTCTTTTTTCAATTGTTCCCAATGAAGAAAGAGTGCGTGCAGCTGAGGCAACCGCCTCCATGAAAGACTTTGCACCCAGCGTCTTTTTTCAGAGCACTGCCTTCTTTTGTGCGGCCACTTCGAGCACTTCGGGTAACTTCCATTGTCACTCCTTTTCAAGCAACCAATCATATGGGGTGATACTTGGAACACAACCAAGGAAATAGTGGAGAGGCTTGTTCTGGCAGTGTCTATCTGAGCTATATATGTTGGATAAAAACTACCATGACAGAGACAGAAAGCTCATTTGTGAGAGCAGATCAGCTGGACACTGAATGTTGCTGGTGAGTGTTGGGGCTTTCATCACCATAGCGATATGGTGATATGTTGTACAAGCTTGTTAGCGGTGCAGTCAACCTTCTGTTTTAACCTAGTGTCATCAGAAAAGACAGTGGGACCACTTTATATCTTTTAATAAGGGCTCCGCAGTGCCCTGCTGCTTTTCTGCCAAAGAAAAACTTCAAATGGACACATGGCGTAAGGGTGTTTTTTCAGGGGAGGGTTGGGCAGTTTGGCCCGACCACAACGCCTTTGCATCTGTATTTGTCCCTCTGTTGTTTTTATGCCTACACAAACATTTGGTCCATTGTTCAGTGGCAATACAGTGGCTGTGTTTCAACACGTGGTGTTAGAAAACATGCTTTTATAAAACTGGAAACCACACTGAAATGTGTATGTATGCAGAACCGATTGTTGTTAAAAATAAATAAGGAAAGTGAGAAAATAAAAGAAACCACCCACAGTGTCTGTTTTGTTTACATAATTTGTTGACTCTGCAGCATGGTGGCTGGTTTTCAAATGTTTTTTTTCATCCGCTGCTACTGTACACGTCGCACCCCTCTGTTTGCAATCCAAATGTTTTCCACATGTTCTCTCCACTTGAGCCCTCGCTTCCCCCTGGAGGATAAGCCTCATCCTCTGAGATATTTAAATCGGCAGCAGTTAGTAGCTCCTCATCCAGAACTTGTGTTTCGCTTGTAGTCGTAGAGCCTTAAAGGAAATCAAAGCACTCTCTTTTTGTTTTCTCTTGAGTGGCACATGAATTCATGAAGTAGATAAAGGCTAAGAGCCCCACGAGCTACGCCGCTTTGTTTGAGTGGTTTTGACATGTTTTGCAGTGTGTTTACCGATATTGCTTTACATCTTCACCGAGGTGCAGCTCCCATTGTGGTATGGATGCATTTGCGTATGAATGCACATGAATAAGTCGATGTTTTGAAGAGAATAACAGAAGGTTGGAAACCTTTTCTCAAGGTTAAAATGACTTTACTTTCATTTTTTCTGTTTGTTTGTCCTTGAATCAACTCAGAAATCATTTTTTTGTGTTAAGTATCACCTTTGATTGTTTATTTTAATATCAAAATTATTTCTTTTCTTCCAATTGGAGGTCTCAGTGAAGGTTTCCAACTGCCTATTGTTAACTTGCAGGACCAACATGAAATAAGTCAAATAATGTGTTTTAAAGGTCCGGGTAGCACGATTTAGGAGGATGTTCTGGTAGCAAGGGAATATAGTATAAGAAGTATGTTTTTTTTAGTGTATAATCACCTGAACTTAAGAACCATTGTGTTTTCATTATCTTAGAGTGAGCCGTTTATATTTACAAAGGGAGAGGGTCCTCGTCCATGGAGTCTGCCATGTTGCAGCCCCATGTTTCTACAGTAGCCCAGAATGGACAAACAAAGTTTCAGCTGGTTGCAGTCTGCGATCTCCACAGCTAGATGCCACTAAATCCTACACACTGTACTTTTAAAATGTACAATATGTTTTAAAATTTCCGATTCCTAAGCTTTGTGTTTGAGTATTTTGTCTTTAATAAAAGGACGAGAATGTCCATTACTACACAAACCATTCAGTATAACCATGATATAAATCAGGAAATTTGTATATCATGTAAGCTAAATCAAAACGATGTAATTTCATATACAAACTTTTCCAATGTGATTAATTCTTTTGTTTAAGATTAGCAGCGGTGGTGTAGAGATGAGACACTGAGGTATAAAATGAACACCAATCCTAGTCTTTTAAATCATCTTATACTAACTTTAGTTTCTCTTGGTTATAGAGATAGTAAGGGTGCAACAATACACGTAGCGAACTCGCTGCTAACACACAGTGATAAATAAAAAAGACACTGATACTATGCACTCTAATTACTGTCAGTAGTAACACAGCTTTTATAAAGTAAGGAAGAGCTTATGTTAAGATGGACTTAAATGTGTTATTGTATATGCTTTTAGGCCCACCCAAAAAATCCTCGACACAGAAATGGTGAAAACAATTTAACGGTCTAACTCCACAGTTAAGTACTACACAGTTCACAGTCTTTTCTACAAGTATTTTCTAACATGTAATCTCAAGTGCTATATTGTAAGCAACTGGACTTGCTTGAGTTTCTTCAAGATGTTTCACCTCTCATCCAGGAGGCTTCTTCAGTTCGTCTTCTTCTTCAAAACTGAATAAACCTCTTGGATGAGAGGCGAAACATCTTCAAGAAACTCAAGGAAGTCCAGTTGCCTACGATATAGCACTTAAGATTGACCATGACCTGGATGACTGAGAATCTGCACAGACTTTCTAACATATAAAACGTATTGGAAAGAAATCTTTAACAAGTCCATTTCAGCCAAACTATAATTCCTGCTTTGTACAAAAAACAAAAGCCCAAATCATGATTGTTTTCATACATTTGAAATGTTAGAAATCAAGGAAATTTATCTGCCTTTTCTACTTGTTTCTGTATCGTAAATGTTCTGAGCCGTGACACCACTGTATCGTATCGAACTGAACCATGAACTTTGTGAAGCTTTCACCCCTAAGAGATAGATGTCCATCTCACTCCAGACCCCATTCTGTCTTGACAAGCTCACAAGATAAACACCTTTGCTTTCTTGAAGGAGACAACAACCTCCATGCGACCACCTACTCAGGAAGATTGCCAGAGGATAGTTCTGCAATCATGTCGGCATAGTGCAGCTTGGTTTTGATGTACCATAAAGCCATTATTTCTATGGGGCTGATAGGGACTTAATTAGAAACATAATGAATCTGCTGCACATCAGACAAGCCTAATTAAGCCTGCCTGAAATGCTGGGATAATTGGGTTTTCAGTTCAGGGCCCCACAACATCGACCCAGACCCTTCTGCTGACCCTCCATGCAGGTCCCCAGGTCCTGGGGCTGCTTACTCCGATCAGACAAGGTGGACGATCAGCATATTTTCACAGGAAGCAGAGAACTATCTAACTATGTTGACTGTCTCGATTCGCCTGGTGGATCTGTTGTGTGCTTTGTGATCCATGGAAACTCCTCTGATGCCCTTTATAATCCCATTAAACCTATTGTCTCCAGCTTATGGCTCACTCGCTGGAGGAGAGGAACAAAAGGAACCGGCGGGCTGCTGGAGCACAGCTGACATTTGTGGTTCAGGTGTGTTTGCCAGACAGAGTCTAAGGTTATCAATCATGCTGTTGCACAGCACTTTCAGACACGCAGGGAATCCACATCCCTTTAACTTTAAGTCTGTAACCTTGTATTTGAATTTTCATTGTTTCATAGTGTAGTTTTAGGTTTCTTTGGACCCTAGGGCCAATTTCAGACAAGAGATTATTGCCTCTTTATATTTTTGTTGACATTTAGTGCATTCAAATCCTTATATCCTTATACTACTACAGGGCTCTAAGGAATATCTGCACTGTTTTAAACTAAAAAATGCAACTCTGATTTTCAAAAAGTAGCTGAAATGATGTAAATCAGAATGACATATTGCATAGTTTGCCAAGTTACTGAATTTAAGCGATATTTTTTCAACATATTGCTTTTTTGACCTTGACCCTGCAGTCTGTTATTCTTACGTCGCACACCATACAGTATGTTGGGATGGTATGGATAGTATGGATGGAACCAGCAGAGGCTTAATTAGTCTGTTCAAGTGTTTTATATACAGTAGATTATTTTACACAGTAGACGCAAAAGAGGAAATATCTTGAATCCTGTATTTTTTTTTCACCTTCAGTAATATCAGCCAGGCAGTATTTGGAGTTGTTGCTTTAAAGCTCTCTGATTGCACATTAAACTTGATCGAGAATATGAAAGCAGATCTAAGTAGGTGGAATGTTGAGGGTGAAAAGCAAAGAGATTGAAGACAGTGCAGAGCAGCATGCATAGGGGCGCCATTTAACCCCCACTTGTGGTTGCCGCAGGTTTACAGGGGGTCATGAGACCTTCTTAATTTTAATAAAACTTGTTTGTTTTTTTAAATATAACATATATCTCAGCATTTTATTCATTCCTGCGAGGAAAACCTATCTCACTATTCAAGTCTCACAGGATAAACTCATGATTAAGACCAAAACACAGGCTACAGTCATGGAGCCTTCACTCTCTGCTTAACAGCCTCATTCTGCATTAGAAACATGTGCAGTTAAAACAACCAAAAAGCTAACAGAACAATGGCCAAGCATCAAGGAGAAGAAAAACACAGAATTTGTCAAAAAAGAAGCCTATTAAGAATGTCTGATTGTTAGAAGATTATAAAACGTTCCTAAAAATATCAGGAAAACCCATCTCTCACAGTCACAGTCAATAATCTACTCAAAGTTTGTCAATATCACTCATTTTAAACAATCTTCCTGCAGTTACTGCGCTCACAATTTGGCTTAATTGCAGTGCAGTGTATCTGTTCTGTACTGTTATTGTTATGCACTGAATATGATATGAACTTAGTCAGGGGTTGTCAGTTTACTCAATAACAAAAAAAGTGGTCCCCTTAGGGAAAAAGGTCGGAACCACTGTGTTACAGGGTGCTTCAATCAGGTAAGACAGGTCGACTATATGTCTGTGTTCAGTCACACAGCTAGAGAAGAGGGGATGTGATGTGATGGGAGTCTGGCAACTTGGGTACAGACGTCAAAATGACAATGTGGTCAGTGATATATTTAAATACACATCATATGAATGTTTACATATTATATGTAGTTTAGGTAGAGAACTTGCTCTGGATGAAGGGAAGGGTTGGGTATAGGTTTGCTACTGATGTTCACATCACACTGATATTCATGTCTGTGTCTTTGAGGTATTTGTCCCGACCCTCCTCCACTGTGATTGGATGGCTGGATAAAAGTGACAGTGACGAACAGCTGCAGCATTTTACCCAAAGTTGAATATTTTAAACTCTTGGCGACCAGTTTGAAGGAACATATTCACACATCCAACTGTCTCAGTTGCAGGTGCATTGGAAAATATCACTTGAGAACAAAAAAATTGCGCACAATGCTCTTGCTTAGTTTCACAGTTTATTAGTAACATGAATGTTTTGGTCCCTCTGGACCTTCGTCAAGAGTGTGCAACACCATTATTTCCAACAATTAGCGTAAACTAGTCCATACCCATTGAGTGCACAGTTGCCCACGTACAGTTTCACATGGTGTGTGTTTGGGATACAGGTCATAGGAAATGGCAGATTAAATAGTCAACTGAACCCATTAAGAAGAGCAATGTATTCAGACAGAGTTTTTGTGAATTTGACAGTACAATTGCAGCCGCAGCGATCTGTTGCATTTTAGCCATTTTTCTGTTGTTATAGCGCCACCCAGTTGCCAATTAGAGTTAAATTTCTCCAGTCACCTTGAGGCGTCCTGTTCTAAATATTTACTAAGTTTAGTAAAAATCGATATGGTGGTTAGGCCTAGACAAGAAATTAGCTCTCTAGCGCCCCCATTTTGTTTGATGGGGCCAATAATGGAGGGGTCCCCTCAGATTATGTGTGGTCATATGCCTACAAAGTTGTGTGGTGATCGGTGAAACCCTTGAGATGTTATACACCTTTATGTGATGAGCCACGCCCTCCGCAATATTCATTGCCTTATAGAAGCTCAGTTTTAGTAAGTTTTCCAACTTTTGCCAAGAGGGAACTTTAGATATTGGTCCCTAGATTATGTTCACCGAGTTTCATGCAGATCAGAACTTCCTGTTTTTCAAAAAATTCAAAATGGTGGAAAATCTACATCACAGTAAGTCATGGGTTCTTGAAGCACATTTGTTCCTCATGAGGAGAGGCATCTCTGTGCAAAGTTTCATGTCTCTATGACATACGGGGCATGAGATATGCCCATTCAAAGTTTGCAATTTCAATCGGTTGCTATAGCGCCCCCCTTTGGCCAATTGATGTAATATTGCTTCATTCGCATCCTCCCATGACCCTCTACTACTGTGCCAAATTTCACATGGATTGACCAAGTCAGTGAGGAGAAAAATGTGGAACAGACACACCCACAGACAGACAGAGTTTTCGTCATTATATAGTAAGACAGAAACTGCTCCATCGAATTTCACAGGTGTGCACAGCAATGCTCAGTGTTGGAAAAATGTTGGGAAAAATGGTATTGAACACTCTTGACGAAGGTCCAGGAGGACCGAAACATTAGTGTAGCTAATAAATTGTAAAACTAAGCAAGAGCAGCGTGCAGGATTTAACACGTAGCAGTCAGCCGTCCACAGCAACAAACCTTAAAAGTGTGGTGGACCCATCAACCAATGCAACAGTTTAACAAACACTCTGCACTTTTGTTGACATTCGGGTTGAAATGTAATTACACAGAGGGAGAGAGAATTGACAAACTGACAATGGCAAGTGAGTTTGTGAGAACGCACACTCCTGATAGGCTAAAACCAACAAAGACTGGCAGACAGAGGCAGGTGAAAAGGAGAGATGTCCAGTCACACAAGGGAACAAAGAGACAGAGAGCACTTACAGCATGAGGAGGATGATAGCAGCAGCAACAATAGAAGTCAGATAATCACAGCTGCCTAGGTGACAGCACGGCATGATTAACACTAATGACCCTACACTTTATGAGCCTCTACAAAGACAATTAGTCCTCCCACTCTCCTCCTCCTCCCTTCCTCTCTGGGGCCGTGTACACTGATTTAACCCTCCTCCACTCCATCCCACTCCTGCTTTTTGATTTATTGTGGGTGTATTCCAGCTTCTGATCACTTTCCTCCATCAGCAACAGAAAAAAAAAGGATTCACTGCAGGTTTAGGACATGTAGACACCTCCACCTGTATCTGTGGTCGTTATCCTTGTTACATTCAAAAGCTTTCCCCCTGCTGCATATCTATCCGGCGAAACACTATTTAGAGTTTTGTCTTTTTCTGTCACATCCTGGAGGACTTTTAGTGGATAATTCATTCGCTACAGATCGCGAACACAGCATGCAATTATATGTGATAGATGATCCAATAAGGTGATACCCGCTAAGGTGTAGTTGACATGTGATTGATCATACGGTCGCTGATTGATGACTTGAGTGAATGTAATGGCCAGTCTCGCCAACATTACCAACAGAGGCCTGTGGAGTAAAACAACATTTCTTTACAGCTGTTAAGTTCAGGTTATTATAGGGTAAAGATGAAATATGCTGCAGTGACCTTGAATGTCCTCACTTGATCTTCATTGGTAACAGTACTCGCCTCTTGCTGTGAGGCAACAATGCTAACCACTAAATCACCTTGCCGCCCTACAGTCAAATAGTGCACTAAAACATGTTTCCAAAGACAGAGACAAGAAATAGGCAGACTCTGCACAAAAGGGCTCCCCGACCCCAGGGTTCAAACCAGGAACCCTCTTGCTGTGAGGCAACAATGCTAACCACTGCACCACCATGCTGTAAAGAATGTCAGGTGAAAATGTGTGCACCTTTTGCATTCTTCAGACCAGGCTTACACACAGTTTTAGTTGAGATAGCTGCACATGTAATGACAGGAAGGCGATTAAATATAAGTCAAGAGATGGAAAAACATTTTTAGGTTGTTTACCAATGTCACTAATTGTGTTATAATTATTGCTGGCTGCACAGCGTTTAATCAATGTGCATTTGTAAGTGTGACTTTGAATTCTTTATAGGTGATGAAATTCATCCTTATTGTAATTTACATTCATCTCCCTGTTGGCGATTGTTTTTCATCCTGTGAATCACTCTGTGAAGTCAGTTTCAACATGAGCACTATGAATGAATCACCGACCGTCCTTTTGACATTTAATGATAATGAGGATTGAGATGTTACCGCAATGATGGTTTGTAGAAATGTATGAACGCTATAAATATCTACAGCTGTGTGTAATGACAGCCGCTCTGGCGCTGCTGGAGAACCTTTGCTGATGTCGGTGAAAAGTCTTTACTGTATTTATCTTATTGATAGGTCTATTAAGCGGTGGAGGGGCCCAATTATCGACACGCAAACGGAATGTATAAGGCAATTTCTACACCCTTTTCTTGTGAACTGTGGATGTGGAAATAAGGCTCGTGCATGAACGCCAAGCTCACAACGATCAAAATCTATAAAACAGAATCAGGCATACATGCAGCTTTATAAATCTGACTTACAGAATGCATAAGCGCATTTCTGTCTTTATGCACACACACAATTTTAGTCGTGAATCTCCACGGCTTTATGCACCTGGTCCCTGCTGTTGGAAATCAGCAGGCAAACATGACAATTAAGCAGAGTTATTTGTCGTATTAGAGGGCCCTAAACAATGCTAATACGTTAACAGTACAGCTGCCAACGACGAGCTGATTTGTGACAGACATAAAGAGGGAACGATTTAAGTTAGATGCTGGGCAGAGACCTGCATGAAGATCCAAAGGGAGCTGTCAGAGTGAAAGAGTTTCTTAATAACTACTTTAGTGTGTAGGTTGCTGTTCTGAAATTTGCCAATAAAATCTAAGGAACCTCTGAGCAAAGCTGTGATGATGATAATGATGGTGAACAGAATATTACTTTTGCATGAAGGTTGTTTGAGTAATCTTATTTCAGTTGATTGTTGTATCATATTTAAGGCATTATAGTCCTTAAAGTGTCATTTGATTTCTGTAAATAACTCAAACAATCACTCCAGAATTTCAGAATAAAGCAACAGTAATAAGATATTCCTTTTTCGTATTTTGGCTATTTTATGTGGCAATAATAACACTTTTAAATAAGACTTTCAATAGAAAACAGGCTTTTTATACTATGTTATATCAAACAATTGTCTGTTTTCTTTTCAATTATATTTACCCATGACAGTTAATTAATAATTTGCGAATCCTTTGACAGCCATTTGTGAAAGAATCTCCCAAACGGCCCTTTGCTCCAGTCTGAGTGTAAGCAGAAGTGAAGGCACCTTGGTGTACCTTTGGTAGACCATGACAGCCTCTCAGCACAATTACACTTTCCTGCCTCACAAACACAGAGCGGAGTGGTCTTGTAACCTACATCTCCCCAGCGTTCACAGGCTCTCTGGCACTCAGAACTAATCCCCATGTCAGGACCGCATGCCAATAGATCTGTGGCGCATGGGGGCTCCAATAATGACTAGCAGCCAAACCCATAGCACCAGACCTGGACTTCTAACACCATGTATTTAGCAGACTATCGACTCTCTCGGACACCAGCCGTGTGCAAGTTGAAGAATGGTTCCAATTTATTTCTTATGCTCCCAAGACTGCACTGAATTAGAGACATGACAAGTGTGTTCTGGGTGCAGATGGGAGTTGCTTTACTCAGTGCATGTTGTGTGCCTGTGTGTTTTCTGTGAGGGCAATAAACTATGGGTCTCAAGCTGACTGTATTTTAAGCATGCATGTTTGTCACCTCAGCCTACAGTTGATAAAGGAAGGACTGAGGAGATGTCTCTGGGGCAGAGGGAAAACTGAGTGGCAAATGAATTCAGGGGCAGAGGCCGGTCAGCCAACAGCTAATCAATATCACTTTGCTTTACTGTTTTAAAGTTGACTATAAAAACCATCTTTGATGTGTTTCTACATTGATTTGTAAGTTTATTAATTTAGTTTGGATCTCTTATTAAATAGACTTATATTGTATGCTCCTTTGCTTTATAAGGAGCAATACTGAAAAAACAGTCTGATGAGGACTACTCTTCAATATGTACCTGTTGAGGCATTTTGGGCACAACACCTGCGGAAAACACTGCATATCCCATCTAGCCTGGGGTGATGGTGCAGATGTAGACTGTATAAACACATTGGTCACACATTGGTTTGTGGACTCCTGTTTTGAAGCCTCAAGTTTGGCATTTTGGCCGCTGCCATCTTGGATTTTTTTGAGCCAGAAGTGGCACTAACCCTAACATTAGCTGCTAGCTTGGTCAGCACAATGCCTTTACAGCTATGGTTAACTGTGATAATGCTAATGCTAATTTTTTGCTGGTGAAATATAGGCTTAAAACCATTTAAAACATGCTGCAATGTTGGAAAAACTGAACATTTGACTCCTTATGCTGTGTTTAAACTACAGGCGACACTGGAACAGCTTGGCCAGCTACATTATTGCTGAGTCGCCATTGAAGTGCTGCTCACACACTCCTTAACATTGTGACAAGCTTGTGTGTGTCTGCCACTTGCCACATCATCATCTAAATTTTGTATTTGGTCAAAAAAAAAAAAAAAGATCTATCCTTGAACTCCTTGACCAGTGTGTGAGCCCCATTTAGGCAAGCATAGCATCAATCAACTAAGGCAAATAACATAGTACCACAGCTAGAAACAACGTGTGATTGGTTGAAGCTTCACTGCCTCAGAAGAGCACTAAAAAAAGGCCAGCTCAACTTTGATTTTTAGCATGTCACGCCCGTCTGCAGCAATAAGTGTCAGGCATCAGTTTGGAGCTTCATGTCACTGGCTTTCATTGAAAATGACTTGAGGCCCGTTGATGTGTCACTCGTAGTGTAAACACAGCAATGGAGGGTCTTTTGGTACAAGATGTTTTTGAGTGACCAAAAGGTTACTGTTTACTTTAATAAACTGAAAATACATTGAAACTGCAACAACTACTGTACGACTATGACTGTGAATCTGGCGTTACGTCATGGTTATTATTGCACCTTCTAAATAAGTTTAAAAATAGCCTCCCACAGACGCCATAACAGGAGATATCATGAACTCACTGTCTTTGGTTTAGTTTTACTCACTCTTTGATGATGCAGGTGCTTCGGCTGGTTTTAGAGTTGACTGATTTGCAGGATGATGCTATGAACTGATTGTCTTGACTGTCACGTTCACAAAAATGAAAACAAAAATCCCCAAATAAACAGGCCTTTACAGAAACACAGTTCAAATCAATGGGATATTAAACGACTTCATCAAACAATTAAAACTAAGATTAACCAAAAACATGGCGGTTTAAGACTATGACCCCATGGTTAACTCCATGCCCCACACTCGCTTGAACACACCGTAAAGGTTCCTGAGATGCACAGTTATATTATCTAACCAACGCTGTCACTGTGGTAGCAACTTGTTGGCACCCACCTGTTACTCAAATTAGCCATGCCCTTAATTATGGGTAATATTAAGCCTTAGCCCCTTTTTCACTGCCAGATTTTCCTCGAACGTTGGGCCGTTTTGCCGGCAAGCTGCGAGCGTTTAGACACACAGAGCCGGATTGGCGAGTTGATCTGAGGTGCCCAATTTTCCACCTTGTAGGGTAGTCATATTGGCTGAACCCCTTTAGTTTAAACAGACCGAGGCGGCCCTCTGCAACGGGAGGGGCTGTTGATGACTTGTGGGAGGAGCTGTTGATGAGGTGGTGGATAAACGGGAAACAGCTGATAGCAGGAATTAGCAAGCAGCTAGTAGCAAGAGGGAAACGCAAACCTGACAGACACTGTAAAGATGAGCAACTGGGGAGACAAGGAATTGTGCGCCCTCCTTGCCCTCGCAAACGAAGAGGCCATTAACTGTCAGATGATGGGGACGGTGAAGGACAGGCCGACTTACGAGAGAATCGCCGAAGGACTGACTAGCCACGGCTTCCCTCCCACGTCACTGTTTACGTCACACGCTGAGCTACACGTTTTGTTACTTGCTCACGCCCCCCATTGCCCCGAAAAAGGCACATTCTATATAAACAAAAGTAGGTAGGCGGCATTTTGTTGTACTCCCTGGTTTTGTTGTTATACTGCCAATGCTGAAAAAAGACTGATTGGGCTTTCCTGCAAATTTGCACAATTCCTATTTAAAAAGGGCTGTTGTTAAAAGTCAAATGGGTGAGTTTTAAATTCACCTGCCGTAAAGTTGTCGAGAATGGGTACAATTAGCTATAGAGACTGAAATTGTGTGTGTTTTTTCAACATGGGGGTCACTCGCTTTTGGAGCCAGCCTCAAGTGGCCTTCTAAATAACTGCAGTTTTTGGCACTTCCACATTGGCTTCTTTCCTTTACCCCAAAGGTTGATGCTTGGGGAGAAGGACATCAGGACTACTTTTCTCAGTTACATAAAGAGACGTCTTTAAATGTGCTTTAATTGGAGCAAAATGTGGCGATACCCTCTGCTGTCAGAAACCAGAGAGCCTGTGTGCATGGCCCCCCTACAGAGAAGTCTAATGATCTGCTGCATTTCTGCTCAAAAAGACACATTACTGATGGGATGGCCCACCAAATGACAGCCTGATGGAAACACAATCAGACCACAGAAGATCAATGCTATTATTAAGCATTCTGACCACATCTGTCAGACTGAATTGCCGCACAAGGGGCTTCACGCCACAGCAGGCTGTGTGATGAGCAAAGGAAGGAAGCGATAGTGAAACACATCCTTCTCACTGCTAAACTCGTCCTAACATATTCCCAACCCCTTGCAGTAACATATACTGTATGTGCTTCCTCCCATCAGTCACATCTGCAGTGCAAACACGAACATGGTGGGAGATCTGTAGGATATTCGGCGCATTTCCATTTCTATTTTCACTGGCGCTCTCAGTGTGGGTCTGTGTGAACTGTGCATCTACGCAGGGCACGACACCTCTACTGTGATGGTACATCTTCAGAATACTAAATATTTCATCTCTTATATATGAGTTGAAGTGTTGTGTGCCATACTCTCTGGACTCAGTTCAAAAGGGTCTCTGAAGTCAGAAGTCATCATGTGGTGTGCAACGAGAGTTCAAACTCACCACTTTCCTATAATGTTTCTCGAAAACAATATTTTTTTTCTTAGCGCACATTTCAGCTGTTGCATTAGCGGCCAACCTCCAGCCTTTGCCTCTACAGTAAATATTCACTTCTAGGAATTCAACGTCATTCTAACTGATTACGTGCTCTAATGTCATACCAAGAAAAGCCTCCAGAAAAGGAATGTAAGATTACTGCTGATTAAATAGGACACAACATTTACTGTTCATGAAACAGCAGGCAGCGCTGCAGGCCACAAGCTGCAAATGTGTTTTGGAATAGCCATATTATGTACATAAATGGCTATAAAACTGCCTTTTTTTAGGGCGCACATTTGTGTCTGCCTGTGTGTTAAAAGGAGAAAACGAGAGAGACAGACAAAGAGCGAAAACAGAAAGAAACTACCGTATGTGGTACCCTGACTGATCCTCCAAAGTGGCACCCTCTTAGCAAACAGGGCTCAACCCCAATCCTTTAAAACAGTCATTTGCCCGATGGCAATGCGCTGATACCAGTTATTTTGGAACATGCACATGACATAGGTCAGGGAGATTTAAAAATTCAGCTGGTGCCAGAATATAAGTCGAGCTAACCCTAGCTGAGCAGCTCAGACCTCACATTCAAACTCTGTCTTATGTAACTATGAAGATGCTAATATACCATCTGTGCCTCGACTACTGTCAAAGAAGTGAGATGATAATTATAGTAATTAATTATACAGGTAACATATGATCAGTAGGCTACATTCACTGAATGAGTGCTTTGCGGTAATTAAGGGTATAAGATGGGTGAGCTTACATAAAGGTTTTCATTGCCTGACATTAAACATTTCTTAACTATACTTATTTTTTTATTCTGATGGCATGATGTTTTATTTAAGGCTGTGTCCATGTCCCTTGGAAAATTAGATGACATTCACTGATGGCAGTGGCTGATGATTTTCGCGCAGGACAAAAAGCGGGGCTTGAGACTAACGGTGTCCTGTTGTCCCAGAGACAATAGAAAATGTGTTTGGGATGAAAAGAGATCTTCCCCTGGATGCTTTAGGACAAAAAGATGATTGACAGGTGGCACAGTGATGCAGTGGTTAGCATTGTCGCCTCACAGTAAGAGGGCTCCTGGTTTGAACCTGGGGTAGGGGGTTCAAACCCTGGGGGAGAGGAAACCATCCATGTGGAGTTTGCATGTTCTCCCAGTTCTGTCAGTGTGGGTTTTCTCTGGGTACTCCGGCTTCCTCCCACAGTCCAAAGACATGCAGGTTAACTGGTGACTCTAAATTGTCTGTAGGTGTGAATGTGAGTGTGAATGGTTGTCTGTCTCTATGTGTCAGCCCTGTGATAATCTGGTGACCTGTCCAGGGTGTACTCCACTCCTCGCCCAATGTCAGCTGGGATAGGCTCCTAACAGGATAAGTGGTTACGGAAAAATTTAAATGAATAATTAATTGTGACATGACATTTTCAAATGATCCCATGCAAAGCAAGGCAGTTTTATTTATGAAGCACATGTCATAGATGAGAGTGGGTTCAAGGTGCTGTACAAAGAAGGTGAAACATCATAATACCAAAAAATTCAATTCAAAGTTAATACAACATAAATCAAAGTGAAAGCTATGGAATTTCAGAGCAAAATAAAATAAAATGGTTTAAATTTGTATATAAATACAATGGTAATAAGGCCATGGGTTTCAGCAACATTTTGTCAAAAGTGCTTGAGAAGAATGAGGTTTTCAGTCTGGATACACTAAAATCTGCACTAAGATCTACCAGCACTAAAAATGATGTCACTATTCAAACCAATATCATTTAAAACCTACATAAGAGCCGTCTCTGTGCTGTGATTGGTGCGAAAGCCAGATTCAAAATGATCAAAACAGTCGTTTAAAGTTAAGAAATGTGTTTGAGATGGTCAGAGGTTGCTGATGGTCGCGGTGTCTTGGTTGCCTTTTTTAGTCACTATGTTAAAGGGATAGTGCACCCAAAAATAAAAATTCAGCTATTATCTACTCACCCATATGCTGAGGGAGGCTCAGGTGAAGTTTTAGAGTCCTCACATCACTTCTGGAGATCCGAGGGGAGAGTGGGTAGCAATACAACTCCACCTAATGGAGGCTTACGGTGCCCCAGATTAAAATGTCCAAAAACACATAATTGAAACCACAAAATATCTCCATACTGCTCGTCCGTAGTGATCCAAGTGTCCACAAGTGATGTGAGGACTCTAAAACTTCACCTGAGCCTCCCTCGGCATATGGGTGAGTCACCTGAGCCTCCCTCGGCATATGGGTGAGTAGATAATGGCTGAATTTCATTTTTGGGTGCACTATTCCTTTAAGAACATGAGTTTCTATGGAGTTACAAACGAAATGAGTTTGTGGGCAAACTGTCGAGATAACAATGAATTCAGGTGCTGTACTATTTCTGATAAAGTATCTCTGTTGATGGGTCTGAACTCTGACAACACTGCTGTTTTGTTTGTGGATGCAGTTGGTAAATCGAGAGTTTGACACACTTGGGCTAATCTTGAGTCTGATACCATCAAATTTATTTTCTAAAAAGGCCACAGATTAATCACACTTATTAGCTGAGAGTAATCCAGGAGCTATTTGAGAGGCGGGGTTACCTCTCACTTAGAAAAACTCACCAAGTGCTTTACTTCTCCTGCCCAGTGGTGATCTTACTTCCATGCAATGAGTGGCGCTCACAGGCTGATAGATGAGCAGCTGTTGTTTTTACACAGAGATGCACTGGCACCTACGCACACGCACAGTAAACATCTCTATGTATTTATGTTGTTATGTACACAGCAGCATAACATGCTCACGTCTGCTCTCGCTGATTCTTGTTTTCATGCACAGAAGCTCGATGTAAACAGCCTTGTTTGCGTGTGTTAGCCCACAGAGTTTACAGTGTGGGAGTGGGGTCGATCACTCATCCTGACCACGATCACCGGCCAACACCCAGTCAAACCCACCGCCCATAAAAGTGATGTAAAAACTGACTGATTTATTGCAACAAGTAAATCTACGTCTAAGTTAGCATATAATTAGCCAGCTGTGACATATGTTGCTCTTTCCTTCATTCTCATTCTTTATGAAGCGTCAGATTTTTTACAACCTACATGCTCCATACTCTATAGGGATGAAGTTTTCTAATATGCTATTTTTTCCTTACAGGGATCCCCTATCTTTAAAAAAAACACACACAGTGGAGCCAAGAAAGAAGCAATAAATAAGCTAAGCGTGCCTGCTGCTGCCAAATTTGATGTGCTCTCGTGACAGAGCCAATAAATTAATTTCTCCTCTTATTCTTAAACCATGGGCAGCATGAAAGATAAACTGCAGCTGAGACACAGTGCGGAACGCACACCGTGTGTTTTTTTGTATTCTCTATACTAATTTAGCAAACAAAAGGGCAGCGGTGAGGGGGGATAGAGAGATTTGGCAACATGTGAAGAGATCTGCCTGCAGGGAGGTGATGCATAATCCTGCAAACTAGGTGTCCAAACAGGCCCAGAGGAACGCCACATATACAGTATACCAGGAGTGTGTGTGTGTTTGTGTGTGTGTGGTTAAGAGACAGAAGAGAGATCAGTCATGATATTTGTGTGCGCGACTGCCCTGTGCGTGCATGGCTTGACACGAACATTTAGATGAACATGTTAAACTGTGTGAGTGTGTGTGTGTGTGTGTGTGTGTGTGTGTGTGTGGCCGCACTGGAGTCCCACATGGCCAGACTGCTAAGTGGAACAGAAGAGTTAATGGGATATTTATCAAGTGAGGACACTCAGCCAAAGACAAGGAGAAATAAACAAGCTTGTCTGACCGGGGCATCCTTGGCTATTATGATAAACAAGCACATTGTTTGCAAGTCTAATGACCACTAGATGAAACGCACTGCGCCATACCCTTCAAGACTCTCAGTGGGCATGCTCGCTGCTTCATTGTATAAGTGACAGAGTACTTCCGAGCGTGGGCCCATCCTCCATCGATAGTGAAGATTTAAAAATGATGGACGGATTTTTTATGAGAAAAAAAACACAAACTCTGCTCCACAGAAGAACAATTTAAAACTTGGGGAAAGCCTGGGGAGCTGTAACAGAGCGACACACATATAGAACATTAAAAATAAGCACTTTATACCGAGGAGTATCTTAAGCTGTGTACACGCTTTAGTTTATCGTCGTGCTATTTTTCCACCACTTAATGCGCTGCGGGTTTGCCAAGTATTGATCAGCACACAATAAGCACGATCTACTTGAGGATAACTACCTCCCCTCCACAGAACTGGAGCCACTGACATTCGGATAAACAACTGCATTTTCTAACCAGTTCCATCTCTGCATCTAGCTGATTTCCCGTGACAAGAGCCCCTTTGTGATGTTTGGAGAGGACGAGAGTGCATCGGCTCTGAGACTCGCGTTTGTTTGTCTAACTGTTTATTTTCATGGGAGAAACCCTGCTACAGTATATATTTAAAAAAAGTAATAGAGCAAAAAACACTGAATAAGTTATGAGGGGTTTGGAGTGGTATTAAAGAAACATTAAACGAGGCAAAGTTAATTTCTGGAGATGCGTCTATGCTGCATACTGACTAGGGCTGTCTCTTTTTATTTGAAATTCGGCCATTCCTTCAAACGCACGGCCTATAAGCGCAGCTGTGTGTAAGGCAGCAGACCATCTGAAGTAGTTGCCTTATGATTCAGGAGAGGGTGCTCTCTCAGCTTGACCTGTTGCATGCCCTCTTGACCTTTCAGTAAACTAAGCTTTAGCAAAGATGTGGTTTACTGCAAAAGCAGAAGACACTGGTGAGTGAAGCTGTCCCAGTAATGACACCAAACTCCACTGGAGTTACCTATCTGGCTGTCACCACTCCCTTCCTGTCTTTCATTTGGCACTTTGGCTGCATGAAGAATGGAGCTATCCTCCCTCTCTGTCTCCACATTGTGTGTGTGGTCCAAATTCTCCTCCTCTTCATCATCATCATCCACCTGAATATTAATATTTGACCTGTTGAACGTGAAATGATTCTGTGTGCCTTGTTATTCTGTCTTGTTGCAGCTGTGTCCCGCCAGCACATTTTCTTCACTGACTCTTGGTCAAACGTCTCCAAAGGCTTCTGACGGATGTGGAAAAATGAATCAAACCTGTTCCGAAAAAACTGTAATAATGGACAAAAGTTTATTTATTTTTGGACGTGTGCCAATTTTGGATGAAAAAACGGACTCAGTGTGCAAAGGCCTTTAATCTATGACGACAGCTATACCGGCTAACAGTACCTTGCTACCAAAGAGGGCAGCGGAGGTGCCACAAATGAGCAGTGTACAACATCGTCTGACTGCCTTGTGTTCGGCACACTTTGCTTCAGCAGGCCTCTCGCTAGAAGCTTGTAAAAATGCCATCAACACCAAGATACAAGATGTACATGCAAAGATATGCGCCCCCTTGGTATGTTTTGGGAGATGATAGAGCTGGCGCCATGAAATACTTCCAAGTCACACCACAACGTCAGAACGTATAATGCAACTGTACGCCACTACGGGAAAACATAAAGACTACACTGAAGGATAAGACACTTGCTCTTACCACTGACAGATGGACATCACTGGCCACACATGCTTATGAGACCATAACAGCTCACTGTATTTCAGACTCACAGGAACTTGACGATTATGTTCGGTTTACTATGAGCTGACAGGAAGCCACACAACTGTCCAGGAAGCACCAGCAGCACGCTGGATTAATTTGACATCTCCTGTGAGGCGGTCGTACCTGTTGCCATGGACAACGGGCCTCATTCACCAACAGTTCATAAGAAGAAATGTTTTCTTAATATCACTTACAGAGTTTCACAAAGATTTTGACATTCAGCAATTTTTCATTCACTTAAATTACAATAATATTTTTAGGATGTGTAATATTTTTTATGAATTATTTTGATTATTTTACAAAAAGCATTATGGTCTTATGTTAATGGGAACCATGCAATTTAAAATCAGTGATTGATCCAGCTAGAAAATATCACTGGTGGGTTGGGCGAGTGATGAAGCAGAGTTTCGAGTAAGTTATTATAATCAGCTAACTTACAGAAATATGCATGAGTCCACCTTCACCTTCTCTCGCCCCTCTTCCTGTCTCTCTCCCCCTCTTGCTGTCTCTCACTAAACCCACATGCACAGCTTGGATGACAATGTGGCGCTTGTCTCTGTCCTCAGTCCTGACAGTTGTGCCACTATAATGCATGCAGTTTGCAGTTTGCGGGTCGGGTGGTTGATTAATGTGCATTTTTAGCATCCCATGCATCTTTTACGCATTTTTTTATACCCACTCCTGACGCTACTAAATCAGTTCGTTTGGCGTTTACTCTCAGAAGGAGCAGGGCAAGCAGGTTTTTTTTTTCATGTATGGAGTCGGTGCGCTCTCTTTTGAGTTTCATTTGGACACTCTTGACTTAATTCTCCCAACTTTTTGTCCTCTTCAGTCTCTGTGTGTGCACATGGCCCTGCAATTTCATGCCTTTTTATTTGCAGGGTGTTTACCTATGCTAATTAGGATCAACCGGCATGTGCTGTCAGCTTTCGAGGACAGTGAGATTCATCATGATAAGAACAGAGGTGCAAATAATTTTGGGGATTAAGAACACTTTGTCACAGAAGTGGTATATTTCACTTGAAACCAAAATTTAGCCTAACTTTTGAGCGTTATTTAGCCCCCTTGCCGAGAAACTAGCATAACATGGTTGGTACCAGTTGTACCAAGTTTCATATACCAGTATCATAGCAGCACGTGAATAATGCCATTGACAAAACAATCACCATTAACGCGTTAGCAGCCCTAGTATCTGACTATGGCAGAGAATAGAAAACCTCTACCTTGTAATTCTAAGCGGGTTTACGAAATGAAATGTTTGCTCAATAAACACTGTTTTGTGGCTACAGGCGGCTTAAGATAACAGATATATAGCCTATTTAGAAAATCATCCATTTGAGTTATTAGCCAACACATGGCTAACCCCGAACAGCAAAGCCAAGTAATAAATCTCCACCACCACCATGTTAAGCTAAATGGTCAAACACATTAGCTTAGGTCATTAGGCAGTTCCAATGCCAAATCTCATTTCATGGGTCAACAGTAAACTGCCTGTGGACATAATCAGCTGTAAGTGTAATTGATTCAATGCATACCAACATGACCTCTGACCCTCAACCTCCTCTGTTAACTAATCTGAATGATTAGCCAACCAATTAAAGCAAAGGCACTGATGATGACTAACAGCTGAATATCACAGAATGTGTGGCAAAAAAATATTTATAAACAAGTAATTTTCCAATGTGAAGGAGATACTTGAAGGCAGGTACAACAGCAACAACAGAGGATGTTCATTAGATCCCGTCACGACCTTGTGTTGATGAAAAATATTAATCACTCATAATGAGCGGTGCTTAAGGATCGCCCACGTCACTGTTTTCAGCTTCAACGTGTGGAGATAGAAAAGGTCGAGTAGTTCTCTCGGCGCGATGACAGTGATGTTTCCTCTCCTTCCCTTTTCTGTCCCCTTCCTTCACAAACACTTAACATGTGCTTCAATTTTTACAGGGTAATTTTCTTCCCCCAAAGAATGGCAATTCATTTCCATTCAGATGTTACGCCGGACACAATGAAAATGTTTTTTTTTCCTTCTCAGTGAGACATTATTAAATTCTACGCAATTGCACATTAATGTTTTCTCTGAGAGCTGTCAACATTCTGAGTGGCATGAACATCGATTTGACTTCCTTTTGAAAGAAAAGCCTGGGGCAACGTAAACATCTGTAAATGTATTAAAAACTGAGTGAAAGGAAATAATTACACTAGCATGAAGTGTCAATAGTGTGCATGAAATAAAGATTGTATATTACGACACGTTTTGCAGATGACATTGTCAAAAATCATTCACGGCTCATCTTCACTCCACTAGCACTAGAAATTAGAGTCCTTCTGTACTTCGAAATTGAATTTGAGTGGGCATTTGCTGGGCGAACCAATCCCATCAATTCTGCCATTTATTTCTGATAGTATTGGAGGCGACAGCTCATCCGGAGGCTCCTGCAACAGAAAAGTAATGGGGTGCTCCCCGCATGGCCTGCCACACATACACCAAAGAGCCAACAGCAACAGCAAGGTTCAGATATTAAAACTGCAAAAACAGCACGGAAAACAAAATAAGGTAATACTGATGCAGTATAAAGTATTTATTAAAGACATATTATGCAGGATTTTCCCATAATACAATGTATAGACTCTAAGGCTGCCCCCTAATAGTCGACCAAATGCTAGTCCACCAGATAGGTAATTAGTTGGCAAGATTTTATTGGTCGCTTAGTCTGGACCCGACCATGTGGGAATTTAATTTAAAAGGACAGACACAGGAAGTGGCCACGCTCAACAGTCAGACAGAAGTTCGCGCTAATTTCCAGGGCTGGTACCTGTGGTTATTCCACAGGCTAGTTAATAACATGTCGCGCAGGAAATCCAAAGTGTGGGATCATTTTGAGAAGGTGAAGGACGAACCCAAGGTGATATGTAAACTCATCTTTATTGGTCGACTACAAACATGACGTATCATCTGAAACATGGAAGTAGCTACATGCCCATTAGCC
>NC_065523.1:26969144-27059566 GCF_006386435.1 Epinephelus moara | reverse complement strand
TGTTTTCTAATGTTTGGTATGACTAAGTCATGGTATGGTATGCTGTACATAATCACGGAAACTGTCTGTCAGTCATTCTGTCTGTCCCACGTTTTTCTGCTCACTAATGTGGTCAATCTATGTGAAACTGCACATAGGCATTGAGGACTGGCATAGGTAGAAGGTGACAAAGCTACCAATGGGTATGGACTAGTGTTATTGATACTATTCTGTCTCAGACCTTGAACTCAAACCATTGTGTATTGATACTATTCTGTCTCAGACCTTGAACTCAAACCATTGTGTTGCCCCGCCAAATATATAATTTAATAATTAAATTAATATCATAAACATGCGGGAGACTAGTCGACTAATGGCCCTAAATGACGACTACTGGTCGACTAGGAAAAATCTTAGTCGGGGGCAGCCCTAATTGACTCAAACAGAAGTATCCCCCTCAATCATAAATTATGCAGAGACGTTGACCTCTGCCTTTATTCTCTTATTTTTGTTGAATTTTCTGTGTTTGGGATGTGTATACGCTTGTACCTCCACAGCGCTCAGGTGAGGTCTGAGCCACATATAAAAAGGTAGTAACCAGGTGCCAGACCATAAGCAGGCATCCAAGAGATACAGCAATGAAAAAGGAAAATTTAGCAAAGCAAAATGCCAAAGGAGTGAATCTGGGGTTGGCTTTTACTTTTACTTCTACTGGCGAACATGTAACCAACAGTATACCTTTAAAGGATGTTGTTACCTTGAACATATTTGAGTTTATTTTGAATAAACAAATCTGGATCAGAACACTGATGTGATGAATCTGCATTGTAAATGTGAAAGTCACTGTATGAAAAAAGTACATACAACAAGTTTATTGTGATGGCTAAAGGTTTTATTTATGCATGTGTCTCTGCACTCAATGTGTCATTCACTGTCTGTGGGGAGAGAGAATGGTGTTGGCATGTCAATCATAACGGGTGTAGCCTTGAAAGACAAGGTGAGGCATTGCCTTTAGGGACACATGGTTTTGGGACTGATGTGCTGTTTTACTACGTTATACTGAAACTGAACGAAAGAGTTGGAGAAATTGTGAGATGCTAAAAATCTTTCCTTTCCCTTTTTATATCTCGATTGTGACACACTAGTCATTATTCTACAAAACTTCTAGTCCATACACTGTTTTGCACAAATCAAAACACACTAAATAATAAATAAATACAATTATGAACCAGATAGAGAAGTAGAACAACAACAACAACAACAACAACAACAGAATGTCAGAAAACGAGAGCCTGGGACAAATGACATTAGAGTGAAAGGGGGAAAGGATAAAAGGGAGTTGGAGATCTTGCTGGCAACGCGGTGCTGTTGTTACGTGGTCAGTCCATTCCCTGATGTCTGAGTGTTGCCATATTAAGAGGCTGTCAGAGCGAGTCAGCTTCCGCCAGATCAACTCGCAAGTACACCACTTAGGGACTTATATAAATAACCCACTGCCTCTTTTTCTGCATTGCATTCTGATGGCTGTCATTACTGACATATGCAATAAGCACTGCTCAAAGGGCACCGGCTGTTATGTACTGTAATATACAGAAACTGATGATTATTGCAAGAAAGCTCAAGTACTTCTGATCCCCAATTACCAACAAATGTATCTGACTTCATCAGGACATGAAAACCTTTGAGCATGACCTTGTGCTATAGTCTTAAAAACTTTGAAACCGGTATGTCAAAGAAAATAATGAGACTTAGCATGCAAGCATATGATCATTAGCACTAGACACAATGTACAACCGTGCCTGAGGGGAATGTGATATTTTTGCAGGTACTTGGTCATAAAGTTGTACTGGACTAATTGAAATGTTGACCTGATGATGGCAACAGATTGAAATCAGAGGATCTACAAAGTTATTACAATTCATTCTGGAATGAAACATGAAAATCTGTATGGCAAATTTCATGGCAACAAATTCAACAGCTGAATCACCAAGGGTTCATCTTCTGGGAACCATGAATATCTACATGAACGTCACTTAAATCAGTCCTACAGTTTGAAAATATTTTTCTAAGAGTCAAAAATGTTTATCTCATGATGAAGCTACGGAAAAAGTCCAGGGGTTGTTGTTGTTGTTTAGTTATTATAGTCAGAGTAGAGGAGAGTGTAAAGTGGGATGATGGTTGTTTGGTGGCCATTTTAGATTATACCCAGGAATAGGGTCTAAAATTAGCAGCCGCCACCTGTCAAATGTGGCAGTAGGAGGTAAAATCATTTGGCTGTCCGCCATTATGGCAGACAAGGAAAACAAATGGCAGAAAGACACATTTAGTTAGTTAGTTAGTATATGATTGGATACACATTTGAAAGACACTCACAACTGCTACATACAAGCAACGCTAATGGCTGTAGAACCTTGACACTTATTACTGACAGTTGAAGTTCAAGGAAATTGTAACCAAAAACCATCACACATACACACTTGTTACTGTATTTACTTCTCTCGCCACCTCATGTGTTCATACCGTCTGAAGCAAAAGCTCAGTGTGTAGCAAGTGTGTGGTGGGGTTAGAGAAGACAGTGATGGCGAGTGCCCTGTGCTTCCCGACCACAGGGAGCAATTAAACAGGAAACACTGCAACAGAGAGTGTTTCCCAAGCTAAATATTCTCTTTATGAACTGAATTGTATAAGTTATTTTCAAATGTAGGCTGGCCCAACTATGTTTGCGCATGCATGTGTACACCCTCCAGAACCCAAATAATAGGGCTCCCCTGCAAGGATGGATTACTGAATGGGCACAGGCCCAGAGGCCCAAAGTGTCAGGGGCCCCACTGGCCTTCATCTACAAAATCTCACTCAAAGGTAAGGTGAGGTGAGGTGAGGTGAGGTGAGGTAAGCTTAAATGTCCGCGAGGGGCAAATTGAGACAGACAGCAGTCGTGAGTACAACAAAAACAGACAATACAGTACAAACACACAGAATCCAGTATCACAATTCGTGGTCACCGCTGTTTAAGAAAAGCGATAGCAGACGGGACAAAGGACGATCTGTGATGCTAAGTGCTACATTTAGGGAGGCGAAACCTCAACCCTGATGGAAGCAACTGAAACTCAACATGGAGGGGATGATGAGAGCCTGAGACAATAGACTGAGCTTAAAGGTGACCCTCTCTTCATACAGATGTCGAGGTTAACAAAAGAAACACCAGTGATCTTATAGTCTACTAGTGGAGCGCCCAATAGAGACTCAAAATTACTACAAAGAGACACAAAAAGACCAGAAAAAGATGCAAAGGAACTGCAACGAGATACATTATAACTACAAAAACAAACAAGACAATAATAAGGAGACGCAAAACTACAAAAAGATGCAAGACGACTGAAGAAAGATGCAAGACAACAACAAGAAAGAGGCAAAACCTCCACAGAGTCTGTATGTTTTGCTCCTATGTATCATTATATTCACATTAAAAAATATTTAAAGTCTCTAAATGTTATTCCTTTGTCTAGTGCATAGATTTCAATGTGGCAGATACAATTTCTGAGTGGCAGACAAAAGCCTGCCTGCCACAGTTGCAGGCAGTGAAAAAAAGTTAATTTCAGACCCTGCCCAGGGGCCCATGGAGGTTTGAATCCAGCTGTGCTCGGGACCCTATCGTGATGACAGATTCTGGAGTGTTGCATGTACTGTAAATTATTCTTGCCTCGGGGAGATGAGTGTGTTACTTTGAGCACTTTTAACATTAATTTTGTTATAGACAGTTACATTTTTTAGTGTTTTTGTTGAAAGAGTTCACACATATACAACCTATCTTTTACAAAGGCTTATAAAGGACTAAGTGCTTGTTGTGACCTGATGTCCTGAGGTGAAAACCAATATATTTAGATAATAAGACTTTGGAGAGTAAAACAAAGCGTTCTCACATTTTGATTGACTTATTCTCACATAACACTGGTATGATTACTTCCTACTGAAGGGTCAGACATTGTTAACCTCTCCTGCAATCTGTACAGAGGAAGATAATTTGAGCATTTAGTCCCTGATTGTATCAACCTCTCTCTTTAGCTCCGAGAGTGAGAGAAAAGGAGATAAAAGACAGATGCCAAGATGAGACTCAAAGTGCGTTTTGCTTTAGATGCTATGAGGAGAGCTGGTGGTCAGCAGAACCCTATTAGCAGCACAGAGTCTGCTTTCCCTCAGGCTTGTAGCCCTAATTGCCCGGAGATGCAGAGGACAGACTGGTGAGCAGTGGAGCTTTGTATCTGGCTGCATTTAAATGTAGGATGTGATCAGTGACGTGACAGAGTCAGTGCACTCTCTGTTGCTGCTGAGGGAATTGGGCCGGAAAAGTGTCTCTTTGTGTGCTTATTATATTTTCAACGCCTAAAGGAGACGCACTCGACTGTGCACGAGTACATTGTAAACTCTAGTACATACATACAGCACATTTTTGAACATTTAGTGACATAAAAAGGCACAAAAATACAGTTACTGGAAAACCTGAGGAACAATAAAGGATCAATAGTATGTGCTACAGACAAATACAGACTTGTATTTATTAACATAAAAAATGGACTGCACATATAAAGTGCTTTTAACTTGATATGGCAGTATTTGCTTCTAATGCCTCACATGGGGCACATATAAGAGGCTATTGATTTTTAACAGCGAAAATATTTAGAGGCAAATCGTGATGGCACCCTGACCCAGCCAGCATTTGCATGTGGGCCCCACATGGGTGGTTTTACCCAACTGGGCCCAAGATAAGATGCCCATTGTGGAACCATACCCACTTGGTACCAAGGTAGCCGTGGTATAACCCATGTGGGGCCCACTTAGATAAAGAACACCCATACAGTATGGGCAACTGGCATGGGGCCATTATGGAACCCTTGGAAAATCCCATATAGGGTGCATTTTCGGCTCATTTGCTGACCACATGGGGCCCACATACACATGTAAGTTGGGAATTAAGTCTTTTAACAACACAATGAATAACAGAAAATGGAAAATGTGGCTGTTGTAACTCTAAAGGTTGTGCTAGCTTTACATTCGTCGTAGGTTTGGGTACCGAAATCTGTACTTTTAAGGCTATTGACCAAACTACATTGGAACTACCAAGTACCAATTCAAGTTAAATCCAACTGTGCGAAATATTGGCACCAAAGAGCCAGTGTGTTGAGGGCTACTTATATTTATATGACATTTGAACAGTAACAAAGTAATATAACGCATTACCAACAGAATTTTGGTAATTTTATTACATTTACAATGTCATATAACACGTTACCATCCAAAATAAACTGTTGATTGTTTTCATTTTTCATTCATCCACACCGCTTCGCTCATGCCAGTGCATCACCAGAAAAACATCCCCCGAAGGTTGATGTGTGTTGTCATGTCACTTCAGACTACATCATAGATGCCGGTGCCGCACTGTGTGTTATCATGTTCAGTGTGTTTCCATTAATATATACTATAATGTACAATGTTTCCCGTTCTGCTTTGTGTCCTAAGGCTGCCTGAAAGCAGCGGGTATAAGGTTCTGCTTTGTGTCCTAAGGCTGCCTGAAAGCAGCGGGTATAAGGAACTGTCCTTGTCCCGGTGATTGACCCGTCTGGCCTGGGTGATGTTAGTATGTTTCGTTTTTGACCTTTTTTTTTTTTTTTTTTTTTTTCATTTTAAGTGGTACCTCCTGTTTGTGAATGCATGGATGGGTCAAACCTATGCAGCTTTTGTGCTTTGATTACCTGCTCATTCATTTATAAGTCCTGTTAGTTAGTCCTCTGCGGTCATTTTGGTGAAAGTAACGCAAAAGTAGTGTAATAAGTAACTTATTACTCTACACAGAGAGTAATACTGTAAAGCAACTTATCACTTTCAAATGAAGGCAACTAGTAATATGTAATGTATAACATTTTTATTTTTTTTTAAGATATTTTTTGCAGCATTTTTGCCTTTATAGATAGGACAGTTGAGTGTGAAGGGGGGAGAGAGAGAGGGGTAATGACATGCAGCAGAGGGCCACAGGTTGGAGTCGAACCCGGGCCACTGTGGCAACAGCCTTGTACATGGGGCGCCTGCACTATCCACTAAGCCACCGACGCCCCGTAATGTATAACATTTTGAGAATAACTTGCCCAACACTGCAAAGAGCACATATAGGTGAGAATGCCAAGTTGAAAGGCGAAAGTACAAAATAAATTACTATTGGGTACCAAATTCTAGGTATCGGCTCAGTTGTGAAAGAAACCAAACCCTAACTCGCCACCTCAGTTTTAGAGATTTGGGGAGGTGAAAACAAGGTATACTGGGATCTGTTCCCAGTGAACAGCTTTTGCACAAATCTTTTCAAACACTTGTCTCAGAGCCTAACCAAAACTAAACATAGAATGTTGCTGCCTGGAATAGCCATTATTGCCAACTGCATATGGGAAAGCACATCAGAGACTTGCTTGTTGACGTTACCACCTTGCATGTTCATCCCTACATGCCAAGTTGTTCACATGTGTGAAGCTGACTACATACTCAAACGCATCTGCCAAATGTGTTGCAACATTCTGATACTGAATGTCTCTCAAAATTTCAATGACAATGTATTTTAATTCGCTCTTGCTACAAATACTGCAACTACAGGACATGACTTTTTTCTCTAACCTTGACCAAAGCGCTATAGTTGCCTAAATCGTGGTACTGTGATGTCTGTGCATTCTGAAAATGTTCCAAAATATGCAAGGAAGGAGTATTGAAAGAGATTATAGCTGCCCTCAGAGCTGCTGTCAGTTTGCAGTGCTAGCTGATGTCGGGTCTCCTGTGACCCAGAAAGCATTTACCTCTTGCACAGTCCATACAAAAGACACTGTAAGGTTCTGTTTACGATAGTTGACACTGAGGGCATGCAAGTTCAAATTTCTATTAAAGGATAAACATCACAAGGCTTTAACATGACGACAACTTCTCATTTCTTGGTCAGCAGCAGAGAACAGCATAATGACGGTATTAATAATAAGAGAGAACAACAAAGTGCAGTGCATCAGTGTATTGATACTGCAGAAAATGAATATAGAAACGGTTTAAAATATTCAGAATCAATATGCGTTCATAAACTGATATTTCTGACACTACTTTATGAGGATGTTTTTTAAATCACACCAGTCTAAAAACTATTTTATTGCAGAATCCTGAATCACAAAACCAGGTTAAAGAAAAAAGGTGAGGCAGAGTACATCCTGCATCTTTACATCTTGTTCCTGCAATTTGTTCGGCGTAAAAAATATGACATCAAGATGGAGCATAGTACATTTCTTGATGCATTAACCTTTTAAGGGTTATGTTAAAGTGGCTGGTGGTCAGGTAATTCTTCTCCTCTTTCATTCCTGTAAGTGTATGCCTGAAGTTTGAAAGTGCTCCCGCAGCACTGCAGCCTCACGCCCGCCTTATTTCTTATCAAAACTTCATGTGCATATACTACCTTTAATTACTATAACCACCCGGACTGGAATATGATAACACCACACTATAATCTGATTATTCTAGTGGCCCATTTGCATATACGCCGGTTTGCTCTCCCAGATACATACAGCATATACACTCTGCAGCTATTTGGTACAGCTTCTATTCATTAATATGAAAATGGCCTTCAGGAATAAGGAAACTGGGAATCTAAAGGCTGATTTAAAAGAGAATATGAGCTTAACAAGCTGAATACCAATGGTACTAACTTCATTCTGGGCTTAACAGTGATTCTTTTCATATGACATGATAATGTCCATTCATCGTCAGAACAAAGCTTAGGCAGCTAATAAAACATTAATATTAGCCAATACAAGATTATTCTGCTTACACAGAGCCACTTTTGGAATTCAAATCAAGTAAATGTCATTTGGATGAAATTTCTTGGTCATTTACATGGCATGTATTGCCCTATTTTAATAATGAAATACATTGTAATACACTTATCCTTTTTTCCCCTCGGTGACTTTATCAGATTGGCATGTATTGGTTATATGTTGGATGTTTTCTTGAATAAATCAGCGAAGGCTTTGAATTTCAATGTGATGCTTTAAAACACTGTCATTATTTCAGCCTGGTTTCTTCATTAGACGCCACAGCTTCTGCAAACCGAAAACATCCGTGATCAGATATGAGACATTTGTCTTTTTACTGTAAATCTTTGACTCAATCAGATTTTACAGCACCACGGGATCTTGGCTTTCGTGTTGTATTGAAGCCATTACAAATTGAAGTTTGCATACACTTCAGCTGATTCGCACCCCCGGAGAGCAGCTTGGTTTATGAGATCACCCAAAAACAAAACAACACAGACTTTGAATGCTCCAAAGTAAACAGTGAAATATGCCCCGAAACTTGTTTAGATCCAAAGGAAAAACGGCTCGCTGTTGATCCAGAAGAGGCCGTTTCAACTCGCACTGGAACTGTTGAATATTTCATAGCCAACACAATTTTCTGCCGAATAGAAGCACTAATGAGGAACAATTGAAATCAAAGCCTTCCAGCAGGCGACGGAGGCGACACACAATGGAGAGCTTCTCTCTGCATTAAACCCCAGAGAGGTTTCAACAGCAGCGGGGAAACAGAGACGAGCCTGTCCTCTGTGAATGTAACAGCCAAACTGTATTCAGTGGATTCTGTTCCTGTCTTCACACCTTATGGTAGGAATGCTGTATTCAACGTTTTGTAGACTGTTGAATCAGTTGAAAACACATTTGGTGATTTAACCTGTATTAAAGTTTCTGTTAGGCGTGTTTATGCCTGGTATGATCAGCATCACGATTGACTTGTTTTCAGAGTAACTTAATGCAGATTTGGATCTTTTTAACAGTAAGTCAGTAGTGACACAGTGTAGTATTGTGTGGAAGTGACATTATAACAAACAGGTGGAAATTACAGGGTGAAATTTTAAATGTTGAGGACCTGTCTTAGGGGTGAGTGACACATCGATTAACTTGATGTCTTGCAGCTTGTTCCACATGGGATGTATACAATAACAGTCGTGAACACTGAGTATAAATCGTCAGGTATTTTCAGCCACATAAGACTTACTTTGATGAGAAAAAAAAAAGTTTTACAAACAAGATACATCACACACACTCCCCTGCCCGTCCAGACCACTTTCCTGGGTTAAAGAGTGTGAGCAGGCAGGGTGTGGTTTTTTTTTAATATCTGCAGGGCTCCACACCGCTACCATTCAGTCACATTTTGCCACTAAATTATTAATTAATGAATATTAATTTATAAACTGATGAGCTTTGGGTTTGTTTCCCACTCACAGTGAATAGATGTTGATTGATGGCGCCTTGGTAACGGTTTAACTTTGCGCTAACTGCTAACATCTAACTGTTAACAGGAAGACAAACAGACAAACAAACATCACATCTCCAACTATGATGAGCCGGGTGCTTCAGAATAAAAGTACCAGTACTCCCACTTTGATTTATTTTAACATTACGTTATTTAACTTGATTATAGCTGTACTCTATTTAAATGTATTTTAACTGTACTTTAGTCTAACAGTGCTTTATTTAACTTAATAATAACAGTACTCTATTGTACTTTGTTATAACTGTACTTAATTTCACTTTATTATAACAGTACTTTTAAAAGTTCATTATAACTGTACTTTATTTGACTTTATTGTAACAGTACTTTATTTACCGTTATTATAACTGTACATTATTTAACTTTATTATAACTGTACCTATTTAATTTTATCATAACAGTGCTTTATTTACTTTTATTGTAAGTACTTTATTTAATTTTATTATAACTGTACTTTATTAAACTTGATCTTAACAGTACTTTATTTAACTTTGTTATAACAGTACTTTTAAAAATGTTATTAATTAAAAACTAATTCTATTATAACTGTACTTGTTTAATTTTATCATAACAGTGCTTTATTTTCCTTTATTGTAAGTACTTAAATTTATATAGTACTTAACTTTATTTCACTTTATTATAACAGTACTTTTAAAAGTTCATTATAACTGTACTTTATTTGACTATTGTAACAGTACTTTATTTACCGTTATTATAACTGTACTTTATTTAATTTTATCATAACAGTGCTTTATTTACCTTTATTGTAAGTACTTTATTTAATTTTATTATAACTGTACATTATTTAACTTTACCTTTACAGTACTTTATTTAACTTTGTTATAACAGTACTTATTTAATTTTATCATAACAGTGCTTTATTTTCCTTTATTGTAAGTGCTTATATTTATTTTATTATAACTGTACTTTATTTAATTTTTATTTTAACAGTACTTTTACTTTACTTTAACTGTTCTTTATTTATCTTAATTTTTTACAGGACTTTTTAAAGTTTTATTATAACTGTACTTTATTTTACTTTATTGTAACTGTACTATATTTAACTTCATTTTAACAGTACTTTGATTAACTTAATTAGAACTGTGCTTTATTTAACTTTATTGTAACAGTGCTTTATTTAACTTTATTATAACTGCACATTACTTAACTTAATCATAACATTACTTTATTTAACTTTATCATAACCATTTATTTGACTTTTTTAGGGCTGTCTCGATCAAGTTTTTTTGCCCTGCGTCTCAGTCAGTAAATGAGTACCTACTAATACTCCCAGTCCCAATCCAATTTCTAATTTCTATCTTCCTAGATAATACAGCTGCACAGTGTGCACTTCAAGCACTTAAAAGTTATTAGAATCAATCCAATGTGTATGTGCTTGACAAGTGAATAGGCCTGCAGTGCATTAAGAAAATAAATCCCTTCATCCAAGCTGGACCTCTCTGTTTACTTTTAATTTAGGTCTATTTTTTTATTTATTACACAATAACACAATATAAAATAACAAACTCTCTTTGTAATCTTTCAGGCCTTGTTGCTGTCTCAAAGCTCTCTCTATCCCTTGAAAACGCTACTCTCCAGTGTGTGTTGCTTTGGCCAGCATTTGCCCTGGTTACATGAATGAACTGCATTCCACTTTTATTTTGTCATTTGTGCATATTTTGCACAGATTATGCCACATTAATGAATAACTCTTATTGGCATTTTGCTCACAGGCTTTTGTTGTACTTGTAGTGGCGTGGTGAATGTCGTTCTGCACTGCTATCTGTTTCTCCTTCACTCGCGGTAAAACACTGTGTCATAGACGACTGCAAATCTCAAGAGACTCACACTGAGCTAAAATAAAACGAGTGCTCTTAACTTTGGTAAATAACATAAATAAGCTGCCTTGTACTACAATTTGCTGTTGTTTATGGCGTGTGGTGTTACGCTGCAGACAGGGTTCACATTCTGCTCTTACACACACAGGAGCTCAGCGGATTGGAGGAAAGATGGAGAGTTGGAGCACTGACGATAGCTGAACTTACTGTGTTGCTGTGAATGAAATGCTTTGCGAGTAAAAACAGCAACTGACCTAAAACAAAGGAGCCGCTCAGACTCTTTGTACCTCAATATAGCCAATCCCAATCAGTTAAAAAATGCCTTCATTGGCCCCAATACCAATTTCTGAGATCGGAGTGGGACATTCCTGATTCTAACAATAGTTTATTTTGTAGTTAAATATCTTAGTAAGTTACAATAGTTTAGAGCAGATTTCAAAATAATTAGATATATATCATGTCTTGTGATTCAGCCTGAAAATTTTGCAGTAGCCCTAACTTGTCTTTGGATGCCTAGTAATTTTCTGGTCTCTAAGAACGTACTGAAACCTCGGCTGACACAGGACGACTTGCCCTTCATTTTTCTAAATCTGATTAATTCAAGTATGATTTTAAAAAAAAGGCTCTGAATGGATTTTTGTTCGTGTAAATGTTGAAGGTTAACCTGACAAACACTGGATTGAATATTTCCAGGCGTGCTCTGGTCTCCTTGATGTTAAAGGACAATTTAAAAAGACGTCTGCGCCGGTTGAAAGGGGAAACAGAGAGAAAGACAGAGAGGCTACGCGGAGCATCTGTCCTCCACAGTGTAAATGGCAGGTATCAGGGATGGGTTTCCTGTTATGGAGGCCATTACTGATTCAGTTCACTTCCTGGCAGCTGTCCTCCACAGAGGCATTTTAAAGTAAATGCTCATGTGCTGCCCGCCTCTAGACACACACTGCGTGGCTTATTTACTCCGATCTCCAATATTCTTTCCCAGACAGGTACTGTATAAATAATGAGAGTGTGTTGTGTGAGATGAAGGTATTATGTGGATGTGTGGGCTTCAGGGAGATATGAAATGAAAGTATTGAATGCCAGATATTTGATTGAGCAAAGGCCAAAGGGAATTCTTATTCTTTTCATTTTTATGTATAAGAAAAATAAATATACAGCGGCACGTTGCTGTAGTCACTTTCATTGTCTTTGGCACAGAGCTGATTATAGGGAACATAATACCGCTATTTAAATATTTGATGAGAAAACTATTCAGCCAAACTTGATTTCCCTTGTGTGAAACTGCACTTGGCTTATGGTATGTTTAATTTTACATTTCTTTTTCCTACAATAGATGTGATCCTCACATATTTATGGACCATCATTCATAGTATCATTTATTTTGTGTCATGCCAAACAAAATGTTCAAAATTAGAAGCTGAATTGAGGTGTGTACAAAGCATTAGGAAGAATTCAGCCAAAAAAAAGACATTACTGTTGCACTGTTCATCTTCAGACATGATGAATGTTTCAAACCCAAACTTCATCAAACAGGATGTGAGCTCAATGAGGACAGCCACTTGTTCTTCTGCTGCATTGGCACTGCGTGAATAATCAAACTGATGGAGCTTCCGGGGAGCAAATGGTGTGGATGTACAGCATGCACCAAAGTGTGAGGGAAAATGGCGCAATCTCAGGATAATTGACTCATCGCTGTGTGTGTGTGTGTGTGTGTGTGTGTGTGTGTGGGGGGGCACTTTGATATCAAAGTCTTCTGTGTGCAGGCGAGGCAAACCCAACAATAGCTTCCTTTGGTGGTTGCATTTTGCTTTCTAAATAATACAGATCTCCACAGAAATCTGTTAAGACAGGAGAGGGGGAGAAACTTTGAAGCTGGGGTTTGGAGTAATGATGAATTCTGAATGAAAAGTGTACCTCTGAGAGAACAACGCCATGCAGAGGCAGCATCTCTGAAGACAGGGTTTCCAACACGCGTCAGCAGCAGGAATAAGAAAGTGGCATGATTTTTGAAAGGATGATGCAAAGCCAGTCCTGAAAGGGACACAGACAATCACTACAGTTAGCAGAAAAGTAAACATTTACTAACTCAACAAAATGTCTGCACATTTGATCAACTATGAATGCCATAGAAAGTATTTTCTTTTCTCTAGCCTCATTTAAAAAACATTTCTGTACACTACATGAATTTTTTATTTTGCTTATCCGATCAACAGTGTGGGAAAGTGATTCTGTGTATCTGGTGTCATTGTTTAATCCACAGTCGCTGTTTCTGCTGCAAGGCTCTGCAGGACTTTGATCAAAAAAGGTTCATGGAGATGACTCATGGTTACAGCAGCTGGAGTCTCAGTTTTAATAACGTTAATAAATACTCTGACAAAAATTGTTCGTCAACAACCTATTTTCCACAACAAAGATGAGACATTGATGAGCTAAAAATGATTTTTGGTAATAAAAACTATGACAAAGACGAGACAGGACCAAAGTTGTTGTGGTGGGCTATCAGAGATTAAGAGGAGAGGTGAACAGAATGATAAATTATTTTTATTAATGGTATCAGACAGACAAATTATAAAGATGTTTTAACCTAGAAGGCCGAGTACAGCTGTGTTTGTAATTATTTCCTAATGTCACATAAAATGTATGAGATTTGAGCGACAACAGGTTGGTTAACTCCAGTAAATAGTCGGCGTAGGATGTTTCGCTAAACAGTGAGCAGCATCAGCCATTAGTTGAGGCATAATTCGGCAGTTAATAGGCAGCTGTGCATGTCTGACTGTGGATGGTGGAGCTGATTTATGAATTTGTGAAGTCTGTTGGTTGCAGCAGTAGCTGTTTGACTACTGCTAGCTACGCTTCTTTGACACTCAACTGCAGCAGAGCGAGCAGTACAAGGCTCTGTTATCAGTGAGCTGAAAGTCCAGTTCTAATCACTGACTCTGTAAGAAGACATGAGTTTAATCCTCCAGATGTATGTTGCAGATTTAGCAAGAAATCAGGCTGAAATAAAGAATTCACAGTGAACCTGGAAACAAATAGTGGTCTAATTGTCTCGAATTAATTATTTATGGTCTCAAAGCTTAAGATTTTTAGTTTTTCTAATGATGATCGGTAAATGTGTGCTCCTAAATCATCCTTTAAACCTGTCAAACACTCTGCTGGAGGAATGCAAGTTTGCAAATGTGTAAAAACTATTTGCAGCTTTAGACACAAATTATGTCGAAATGAAATTGAAAACTTTTAAAGCCTGTCACCTTGATCCCATTGACCATATCTGTATAAGCCTCTCTGAATTAGTTTAAGGAGAAAAAGAACATTTTGACCAAAAAGTTCGACTAAAACTATGAAGAATAAAAATGACTAGAATGTACCTAAAACTAATAAGCATTCCTGTCTAAAGCAGGGGTATTCACACTTTTTAAGGCCAAGGACCCCGTTAGTTGAAAGAGAGTAGAGCAAGGACCCCTAACTACATATGTTGTATACAGATGAGTTGCATATTAAACCTTATGCCTGCAACATGTAGGGCAGCCTAAACTGTCATGTATAAACATGCCCTTTTATCGTGCATACCATTCTAAGCTATTAAAATAATAATAACTAGCAGAATTACATATTTAAAGATCATGTTTGCTTTTTGAGGTGGGCGGTATTTAAGAGTCTCACAAGAATGTCCATACATTTAAAATAATATATAATTTATAGTGAGTTGGCTATCCCACTTTCTGACACCAGCTGTATTTTGCCACTGAGATTTTGGTTCTGATGTGCATCTCTTACATGACTGTCACGGTTCAGAACTTCTACTTGTCCTCTGTGAAGTAGAAATAGTTACAATACATTGGATTCATGTCAATGTGTATATTCAGATGTATTACAGACGTATGGAGTTTGGGTGGGTGTTGGTGCACTCTCAGTCCCAGTGGATAAGATGTCACCCAAGAGATCTAATCACAGGAGGACGGAATGCTTTAAAAGTTTCTTTGTGCTTCTGCGTACACTCGACGCAACGTGAACGCAGTTGCTCCGCAGTAGCTGTGTGCCTATCATAGTACTACGTTCTGCTGGTTTATGTCGCTATGCAATTCCCTGCCAAAGTGCTTAGGGGCGCAGTGTTCTCTTATACACCTACCTAGACTCTGTGACGTCTATGGTCGTTGCTCGTTGATTGTTTGTAAATCTTCCGGCTTGGCTCTAGTCACAGTGAAGATGGCGACCAAGAGAAAAGATCGACATTGGACAACAAATGCTCTTATTACAAATGTTACAACAACGACGAAGAAAGAGGCGACTGCGCCGATGGTCTGTACGCCCGTTGAATGGCTCGACTTTTGATAATGGCGGTGTTGTGGTACTGCAGCTGGAAGTGAAACCTTGCGAAATGCCGGAAATGATGTAGTTTGAAGGACCAATCATAGCTCTTGCGGTCTGCGTTGGGTCTGCGTTGCCTTGACGCGTGGTTACAATTTTTTGGAGGTGCACGTCGCTTCTCTGCATCGGCTGCAGAGGGACGCAACGCCTCCGCAAAGCCCTCTGCATCGTAGGTATGCAAAAGCATAAACCTTGCTTCAGTCTCAAAGTTGTTGGACCGTCTGAGTGCAGCTCATGAGCCTGTGAAGATGTGTAGTATTTTGTTTAACTGCCTTCTTTATTTGCCTTAAAACAGTATTAACACTCATGTACATCTACACGAAAAACTCTGATGTAAACAGATGCAGACACACCTTTAATCAGCTATCTGCACATGATCACCAAGCACAGAAGAATAAATCTGAGCCTTTAATTAAGAGTTTAAACATGTACAGAAATGATAGATGCACTACGAAAGAAAAAAGTATTGCAGCATATCAGATTTTGTATCACTGTTTTCATTTCTTGCTCGCCATATCAGACTCTGTTGCATTGTGTATACAATGTCTAAAAATTCCTCTTTTCTACATGAGATGTGGGTACAAGGGAAGTGGGTATCTTTTTTCTCAATAAAGTGAACCAACGCCCCTCAAACTGTTTGAGCATGTCCCTGCTGATATAAGGTATAAAAGATATGAGAGCAATAAAAGGGAAGGTTGCTGTCATGTTTGCTAATGTGTGAAAGAGAGATAGCAAGATGTACTGCATGCATATGTGTGTGTGTGTCTGCGGTATGTCATGCGCGCAAGTGAGGGTGTTTGTGTGTATGAAGAGGAGGAACACACACTGAATGCAGCACGGCACAGGGGGATACTGAGTTAGAGAAGGGCTTACCGTGTTCCCATTTAATGCCTATCTGACGGGGCCCTCATTTAGAGAGTGTTTAAGCTCCCTTGTGGGTGCCATGTGTTAAGGTCAACACAGTCCCTTTTGTACATGACCTGCCCTCTGTGAGCCTCTCTTTTCCGCCTCAAGTGGTTGGCAGAGATACACAGCTAACATTAACAAAGGCTGGTTCAATGGAGTCGGATTAAACTGTCTCCATTCATTTTTTACCTGAGCCATGAAAAGAGCAAAATCCATCATGCCAGTCAGAGATGATTCAGCAGAGGCAAGTGAAATGGTTACAACGTTAGGATATGAATCTCATTTAAACATAATTTATATAAAAACTGTCCTTATGTTAGTAGCCCTCATTGCTAGTGTACAACATGCTTCATAGTATCATTTGTATATCATCATCATCCTTAAGAGTCCGCCACTCCTGTGCTGGATTCAAATGGCCAAATACGTAAGGGATTCACAGGAAACGAGGCATGCGTGTGATACACTGGTCCTGTTTTTAATTTCATCTAATTAATTTCAGCCTTACTGTTTACTATTCACTCTCTTTAAACCATATCAGAGTTACATTAAAGCTGTGGGAAATTCCATTCAACTAAAAATATAGACAGTGCAGGCAGTGTGGTTGTAATGGGGCCCTTGGAGTTGGGGGGGGGGGGGCCTTGTGAATAATTCAGATTACCACCTCTGAACTACATCTGTGTTCAAAGAAGAACTCACATGGAATTAAAAGTGGTGCCATTTGCTGTCAGCTGTATGCCCTCAAAAGCGCTGTCTCTGTCATGATTTTCTTTTATTTTCTTTTTGGGGTAAAGTAGTCAGTAGCAATCTATATGTAGAAAAACTACAAAAACCATGAATATATATATTACTGCACAGAACCCTCAAACTCCCAGGACCCGAGTTTGAAGAAGACACACCACCACCCCCATGGGACAGGGGGGTGATTTTGTCATATACATGTATGCAATTATGAGTGCTGGATAACATGTATGCTGATGATGTTGCCTTATGTCAAAATTCGATCATGTGACAAGACGATACAATCCGGTAGCTAGTTTAGGGCACAAAATCTGTCAAGACTGATAAACTGAGCACATCTATAAGTCTTTGGCCTATGGTAACTACCTTACACCGTTGTTTTTAACACACTCACAAAGTTATTTTTAGTATTATTGCTTTGACCACAAATATCAGGGCTGGGCTACCCCATGATTTATTTTGCTACACTATGTTAGCTACAGTCGCTGTATGGGTAGTTGACTCATCTGATGCTAATGCTAAGTTAGCAAGTTAAGTTGCGTTTCTTGTGGCTATTTCATTAGAATGAAGGTATGTAAAGTGATTGAAACTTTAATACATTTCCTAGTCTGTAAACGTGATTTCAGATAGATTTTCATCAGCAGTGGTGGTTGTTTAAAAATGAAGACAACAACTCCCATGACCCCACACTACTTCATCACGTCATCAAATTCCGTCTTTTGTTACTGTTTTGATTGAGCACCCCCTTATCAGCAGAAATTACACATTGTCCTGTTTTCCACTTCTGAAGTACGCTAAGCTACTCGTCTGGATGTGCTTGGCCGGTAATCACTTCACAAGGAAGCTTCCATTTTTGCACTTTACTTAATTTTGGCAGGTGAGTACTGAACATACAGCCCTTTACATCAGTAAAGGCAACTATGATGGGTTGCAACCTCTAGCTCGGGCACAGAACAGCAAGATAGCGCTGTCCATGCATTGAGCCACAAGCACCTTCAACCTTTACAAACTGACTCCTGCTAAAACTTGCTGTCATAATGCGTAACAGTGTCACGTCAACTAACCAATCAACACTCTACATGTAGCAACAAGGTACACATTGTAAGGCAAGAGAGGCAGTACAAACTTAACTATTGTGAACTGCCTTACAATACTGTGCGTTTAAGTGACTGCTAATGTACACCCAACATTTCTTACTGCCTCTGCTTAAACTGACCTGCTGTTACCATGGAAACCACAGGTGCCACCAATCTAATCAAGACTAGACTCTTAAAGATGACCACCTGTGATCTTGTCATTACAGCATCAACTGTTGCACCAATTGTAACCAAACATACATCTTCAACATTTAACCTCAATTTCCTTAAAATAGAAATAATAGGATGGGATATTTTTCTACACTGGTGACTTCCTGTCAGCGGTTACTCTTTCACAGCTCTCTCATTCAACAGAAACACTATGTGGGATGTCCTGATAGGCCTACATGCTATTTTAATATCAATTTGATAACTTTCACACGTCCCAGACCCCATGGTAAGTGACGGTATGATTTTTGTGACCTGCGGTGAAATCTATTTCCCATCCAGCAGATCTTTTTTTAATGTATTAAAAAAGTATAAATCTCCCATATTTGAAAGTTAAAGCTTATAATAGTGTCACATGAATCCCTGTGTAACCACAAATTCTCTCATTATAACAACCGTCAGACATTTCAACCTTTGAAGTGAAAACCTCCAAAATCCCATCTGCTCAGTTATTCTAAGTGTAAAGGCAGCCACAGCACAGACTGTGTGTAAACTGCAATATGATTCAGAAATTGCAGAAGATTGCACTATCCCGCTACGACTGTACTTGAGACTTTGAGCTGCGATGAGGTACTTGAAGTTTCCCTGGGTTGACAAAGAGAAAGGAGGATATGTATACAGAAGTGTAAGGTCTATCAGGGTGTTAGTGTCTGTCCTCATACCTCTGTGTTCCCCCGAGATAGGTGTTGCCCTTTTCCGCCATTTGCATCTATATACCTATAGGAAGACCATAGATTAGACATCACTCAGTCTTCTCTCAATTATTCCCTCTATATTCCTGTTTGTCTTAAATTAACTTCCGTCTATCAAACTACAAAAACCTAACAGAGCATTAACATGTTGGGTTTGTCCTTTATATTTTCCCCTCTCCTGCAGCATCTGAAAACAATACAAGGATATACTGTAGTACTCCTCATGCACAGTACAGCAAATTGTAGGCTGTGCTCTGCAGAACTGCCGCAGTCTGTACCTCAATTATCCTCCCACTGAAGTGGAAAGGTCAAAACCCCATGGAGCTCCCAGAGGGGGGAGGGGGGGGCAATGGAAGCCATCCATGTCAATGGGAGGTCTGGGATTATATGGTGCTTGTTTTAGGCTCAGCCCCTGATATTTTTGTACCCATAACCTTCTGCTTCTGGATTCAGATGTTGAATATATTTGGTCAACTTTGTCCTTGTGTTATTTAATGTCATTACCTCATATCACTAGGGATGCACTTATTGCATTGGCCAACTTTAAACTTTTTTGTCCTGCTGATTCCGATTTTCTTTCCATCTAAGGACTATTGACAGCATACACAGTCTTAATTTTTCATTTTCTTAAATGGAAAATTCAATTGTACATTCAAGATATTTACTATTGAATAACTCTTACATTTTCGTCAAATATGCACCAGGTTGCAGGAATTCCCCTCAGTCTTACTCAAATCTTAAAATAAAAAAGTGCCCCAGGTTACTGGACAGAGCTTTTGTACAAATAAAGTCCAACTGAAAATGAATTAAAGTATATCCAGCTTTATCTAACATGTTTTACTTACCAGAAGAAAACAGGTCTGACAGATCCAAATATGCTCCGATGAACTATTTACATATCAGAGAAGAATCAGAGAAAATATTATCTATATAATGTATGTAGGCCTATTTTACAGAGTCTGCATTTTGGTGCAGCTTCTGCAGTGATGCGGGCGCTGCACTGGACTGCTGTGGTGAAGAGGGAGCTGAGCTGGAAGGCGAAGCATTTGATTTATCGGTCCATCTACGTTCCAACCCTCACCTGTGGTCATGAGCTCTGGGTAGTGGCTGAAAGAATGAAATCGCAGATACAAGCAGCTGAAATGAGTTCCCTTCGGGGGTGGCTGGGCTCAGCCTTAGAGATAGGGTGAGGAGCTCGGACATCTGGAGGGAGCTCGGAGTAGAGCCGCCGCTCCTTCGTGTCGAAAGGGGTCAGTTGACGTGGTTCAGGCATCTGATCAGGATGCCTCCTGGGGGCCTCCTGCTTGAGGTGTTCTGGGCACGTCCCACAGGTAGGAGGCCCCGGAGCAGACCCAGAACACGCTGGAGGAATTACATATCTCATCTGGCCTGGGAACGCCTTGGGGTCCCCCAGGAGAAGTTGGAAAGTGTTGCTGGGGAGAGGGACTGCTTTGCTGCCCCTGTGACCCGGCCTCGGATAAGCGGATGAAAATGGATTGATGCATTTTATTATCTCTCTAAAACTAGGTATCTATTTAACTATTTATTCATACATCACTATTTATGAATCAATATATATTTACAAGAATGCATTGTGAGCTTATTATATTGTATTAACTGTGGCGAGCGGCGTCCTCCTGCCGGCCCCACACTGTGTGCAGGGCACCAGAAGAGTGGAGAGACCCTGCAATGTTAGCAGAGGAGCTGCTCACTATGATTACTTTGAGCAGCGTGCATGAAAAAAATTACAATATAGTATATTTATATATATCTCTCACCTTTTCTGTGATGGTCTGAATGAGTTGCAAAATTTGTTGTTTGTTGCTTTTGAGAAATAAAGTCACCAACAGGGTCTGAAAAGTCACTAAATCTTTGCCGCTGTGGGCATGCATGTAATTTTGACCAGCACGGAATCAGCTCCATCTGATCGGCCAGTAATCAGTCATGGTTGATCAAGCTGAACACCAGTCGATCAATCAGTGCATCCCTACATATCACCATATCAAGCCACATCCCACACAAATGGGCGAACGCATATACATTAAGCCATTTCTTAGATGTAAATCTGTAAAACCTCAGTGTGTATGTGATGCACTGAAGATAGACATGCTTACTATATGGCATGAATATATGAAATAATGTGTTTTATCTAAAATGCAGAACCAAGCTGATGATCTTTGAACTGCAGGCTAAAGTACAAGATTGAAGCAATTTAACCAGATTTTCACCATAATTTCAATATTCAGTAGAGAGGCATTTAGTTTCAGTGCAAATGAGAGGCTTTGATCCCCTCAGGAAATCATCACAGTTTCTCTGGAATCTCCCACTGCACTGCAAAAACATCTCTGTGCCACACACTGACATGTCCTCAAAACGTCCTTGTGTACCCGCTGCTTCCTGGTTAGGGCACATCCCGCTGCATTTACACATTCTTTCAGGATACAGTGAAGGTTCTGGAACATTCAGATAAGGATTCTAATTTTGCCAGCCAGTGCACTTTGTGTCGACCACTAATGGCTAATAGAGTAAATAATTATAAAGCTACCCTGCGATAAATCGCAAGGTAGCTTTATAATTAGTTTCTCTCTCCCTCTCTCACTGTGCTCAAGTGGAGGCGGAGAGAGTATAGGTCTGTTTTGCTATAATTATACCAACTCCAGCTTAATGCTAATCCATAGACTATTTTAGAGAAATCATTCAGTTCATTGTCACTGGGAGCAAAACTCATACCTGTGTTTGCAATCTAGAGTATAGTGTGGATCATTTTCAGGATGCACAGAACCTTGAAATATAATTTTGTGCCTAAATTACTGCTGTATTAAAAACAGTTGATTGAAAACGACTATTAAGGTATAAAGACATGTCGTCTTGTTTTATTCAAAGCTGCAATATTTTTATAGACTAACTATGGGTCACCTTTGTGTAATGTGAAAGGCAGGGGCGGACTGGGACTGAAAAACAGCTTTGGACTTTGACTCGGCCCAGCTCACAACAACCAGTGCGCATACGATATGCGCTTCCTTCTTCTTCAATTTGATTGGCGGCCGGCCGGCTCATAGATATCTATGGGCCAGCTGGCATCCAATTTAAAGGCTGCCACCTAGCTTTTTGCTCACGGCTTTTGCATTGCAACGTGCCTCATGTCTCTGCGCTCTAAGCGCCAGGCATTTTTGCCTGAGCGCTCTGAACTCCTTGAGCTGAAAAAACTTCAACTTACAGCAGGAAAAACGCCTCAAGTCATCTCTTTTTTTTGTCCTGGTCACAACAACAAGTTTACAGTTGGTAAACAATGGAGGAGAAACTGGTGATAGTGGTTGCTGGATACCAAGAGCTATACAGCCCAATGATAGACAACATCAAACAGTCCTTTTAAAATATGCCTGGAAATGGCCATTACCGAGGCAAAGCTCCTGGACCAACTGGTGGTGCCCCCAGTGATCCATCCCTGTGCCAAACAAGCTATTTACTAACAGCCTCTCACCCTCAACCAGAGCTACAGCAAGTACCCTCTTCCTGAACATTTTAGTAACTAATTAATGTCAAATGACTAAAATAAATAAATAAACAGTAGATTGGTTACACGGAAATGGTTGCCTGGCAACAACAAAAAGGCACAGCAAGGTTTTTTTTGTTTTTTTTACTAGTGGCATTCAATTTTAAAAAACGGCAGTGCGGCGCGTCTTGTGTTTTGCAACCTGCAAACACATTGTGTGTGTTATCAGGTCCTTACTATTTTGGTTCACTCTCACAGCTCTCATCAAGCTCATTCCCAGCAGGAGAACACAGCTGTTTTCATCAAAAAGCTGAAAAGCCATTGTACAGTACCAAGCACTCATTTGGTAATTAACGCAAGTAACGCTGTTCTATCCCAACAGCACTGCTGTGGAAACACTTGCTCACCCTCTGGTCTCCCCTGAGGTTGCCCTGGTAAGTAAGTAGCTCAGTTTTGAGCCATAAACCACCCTTTAGCATCACTGCTAGCTCTGTTGCCGTTGTTGCACCAATAACATATTTTCAAAAGGGGTTTTGCGGCTCAAAATGAAGAGGCAACCTGGGGGGGAGACCAGAGGGTGGCCGCCACATTTCTGCAGCCACAAGGATGGTTTTACCAGTAGTAATCTCCAAATGAGCTGTGCCGCTATCTAGCCACCACCCAATTTGGGTGGTGTGCAGTGCAGAGCGGCCAAGGCTAATGGCTGCCAACCAGTGGAGACTGAAGGGTGGGCAGTGGGCATCATGTTTCTGCATGTTAACGCGGCTAGCTGTCTGTCTGTCAACAGATATTCACACCACATAATATTAAAACTTCACCACCTCTAAGTGGACAGTGCCTTCAAAAGGTGGTGCTAAAGCTCACTGAGTCAATGAAGCATTTGAGAGGTCTCTTGTATTTTACTTAATTTTGCGTTGTTTTTTTTTTTTTCTTAAAAATTCACCAGTCGCCAGTTCATGTTGGGCTATAAAAACCAAAATTAACTGAAACTGACATCCCAATGCCCAGCACCAAATAGCGGACACAGTTAGTAACTAGCTAGTAAACATATTGTAGTGGAGCATTTAACATCTAAAGGGCCACATATTTTCCTCAGAAGTTGGTAGAGACCAAACCTAGAGCGAGAAGTCGGGTGGTCTGAAACACGACTTCAAATGAATACTACGTTGCTCTGTGTCAGTGGAATGTATGAACAGGCTTTTTGCTAATGTGTTTGCCATATCTACTTCATAAAGTGAACATATGTTGTGTTTATGTTGTTGAGCTGCCCAGAAATGGTAAATGGTTTTGTAGGCGGGGAAGTGCCATGCTGTAAAATATCCAAAAAGTCCAGTAACAGCTCTGTGTGCTAAAAATAAACATTTTGAAAAACTATTTTATGGAAGTTAAATTTCCTGGCCAACATTTGTATGTGGGGCCCATGTGGGTAGTAAATGGGCTGAAAAATGGACCCTATATTGGACTGTCCAGCTGTTCCATATCGGCCCCATGCCAATTGCCCACATGGGTTTGCCCAAGTGGGTCCCTTATGGGTCATGGTGGGGCTACCTGGGTTCAAAGTGGAAATGGGTCCAACATGGGCATCTTATCTGGGGCCCACTTGGGTAAACCCACCCATATGGGGAAATGTCATGGGGCCAACATGACACCCATGGATAGTCCTATATAGGGCGCATATATCAGCCCGTTTACTACCCACATGGGCCCCATATACAAATGTTGGCTGGATTGAGTCAGGCCAAAAATGCATCTGGAAATTTGGGCTATAAATGAATTTAGATGAATGCTGAATGGGCAGTGTGTGGACAATAATTCACTTCTCAGTCATCTAGGTCGTGTAATATCTGTTGATTCAAGCCTTGAAAGTAAGAAACAGCACCCTTGGTACTTATTACATTAACTTCTATCTTTGAGTGTGAATTCATTTCATAGAATAAAAACGTCTAATTATTTGCCATTTGTCCATCAATTCACACTAAAAGGTGAAGGTAATACACGAATAAACTGAAAGGAGAGAAACAGAATTTGGTATTTAGTGTCTGAGTTTGGTCTACTGTTTCAAATCGATGTGCAAGAGGTCAGAAATGTATACCATCTCTTCTGGAAAATCTTGTTTCTACAGCCCTGTTATGTCTGACAGAAGAAAAGCCTTTTTTCACAGTGTTATCACCTTCTATTATACACACAGACATACAGTGTTTACAATTTGAGCCAGGCATTCTTCCATCTTTTGTCATTCACTGAAAGATGATTATGTTTTCTCAAAAATCACAATCAACACACAGATAGTGAAAATACTATTCAGAAATAGACTTATGATTTTGACAGGGCATTGTGCAATCATCCTCTGAAACTTCCTCCTTTCTCAGACCTCTTGCTGTCAAGACTTTTGAGCCTCACATCAATTTGTCATCATCATTTACAGCCGCATCAAACATCATACAAACCCCTTCCTCTACACTGCCAAAATGGGGGGCCGCGGGGGGCTGACATCAGCCTTGAAATGATGAGGAAGCGCAGGTATCGAACTGCTTCTGGGAGGCTCAGAAAGAGATGTGAGTCATCAGCCTCGGCTCAGTGGCCAAGCTGCCCGCAGTCAGACCTGGATCACTTTCCCTCCATCAGCAGGATGTTAAGAGCCTGAACCCTGAGTGGTCTGCAAAGTGAGGTCTGAAAGTGGGGGGGTAGCAGAGCAGTTTAACAGCGCGTGGTATGGGGTAAAAAATGTGTCATTTACTATCCGGATTTGTCTGGTTGGCTTTGAATGAAAACCAGGCTGGATTTGATGTACCTGAAACTTTGCTGTTGGCAGTAATGGATCAGCAATTTCATCTGTCATTATGTTGAAGAAATGTAATTATGATAATGCAGCGTTTGCTCTAATGCAGTTCTTAAATGTAATAGAGTGAGTATAAAGTCTTTATGTTTGGTTATGGAGTTCTTTCATCTTTAAGAAACACAAGTATTAATAGTGATTAACATAGAAAATGAAGCAAAATTGCGATGCTTCATTACATGCAAATACAAACAGATTTATGATAGTAATACTTAACTGCCACTGTGTTAGGTATACCAAACTAATGCAGTCTCATATAAAGTTATAATGACGTTTTCACTGTTTCAACTTTGTGGTTGTTTTGAATTGTTTATAATATTTTGTCCACCCTTTTATATCACTGAGGGCAGGCTAAACTGGTAACTCAGTGTATATCTGCAAATATCAAGTGTCATTCCTCATTGATCAAAGCCGAGTTCAGACCAAAGACTCGCGCTGGAACAGGCAACTACTTGCAATGCGCTGTTCTACAATGTTCTAAAAACCTGTCGGTTCACACCAATGCAACTAGATGCGATGGAATGTTCTAAAAACCTGTCGGTTCACACCAATGCAACTAGATGCGATGGTGTATCATCTCTATGCAGCAACTCTCTGTACCTCCGTTCTGATTTCCAGCATTTCAGGCTTATTTTGTGGCTGAATATAATTTGTAGCTTTTTAAAATATGAGTGAGGATAGTGATAGTGAGATACTGGCTACAGCTGCATTTGTAGTAGTGATGAAACATTTAATAATATTAAAAAAAAGAGCATCAGATAGACTGTATTCATAATAAACACACCACAATGAGACTAAAAAAACCCAGTCAATGAGAATGTTTGTGTGGGCGGGGCATAAGCACATACATCGATCAGCAGCAGCGACCCACTGTCTGACACCAGCACACTGTGAAGGGCTCAGAGGGAATGCAAAACCTGCCACAGCAAGCACACCGTCTATGGTTATTTTGACTTGACCAGCGGACTTCACTACAAGCTGACTGGCTGTTGAAACAGGTGCTTTACGTTCTAAAACCAGCCGCTGGCAATATGACCAGCTGAGTTGAAGGCGAAACCATCTGCCGGCTTGAGTCGAGCTCAGACCAGCCAGTTCAAACCGCTGCAACTTTTCTCTGCAATGTTCTGAAACGGTATCATCTTGCATCTTTAGTCTGTACTGGGCTCACCAGTGACTGCCCTCCTCCTTATTTTAGCAACTTGTAACCATGACGATGCAGGCACCCTATTGATCAAGTAGTTATTTTAACTCAAACCATGATCTCATCCACGTTTTTTCCAACAATCTTTTTTTTTTCCATTCAAAGCTTATAACTCTTGAGGTTTCTCCACTTTGAATATCGACCATCATATTTTATGACCCTAAAAAAATCCTCACACTAAATCAGATTAAATAAGTTATTCTTTTTTGATTAAATCAACCTTATTTAACGAACAATTTATGGTGCTGTTAGATTTCCCCTCAACCGCCTTGTTAATACAGGGGTGTGCCTTCCTTTATTTGCAACAAGCAAGAGAGCAAACTATTTTCTGACCACAGTGGAAATGTTGTTTTTTGAAAGGCTAAACACAAATAAATATAGATTAAAACAGAATATGTCATTAGATAAAAATCTGATGTGAATGTTGGAAATGAGTACATGTATCTTTTTTTTAAATAAATGTTTTTACTTTTGGAGTTTACAACGCTCTGGAGTTATTGGAAAGTTTGGATCACATGAGACGATAGAAACCCTACGCAGCTGTCACTGGAATCTAATTCTATAAATGATATAATACAGCAGCCGAATCTTCATCTTTAAGTGCGCAGAAATATCGTATTCAAACATAATGTTTGGACTTGAAAAAAACAAAACAAAACTGTAGCATTTGGATGATATGGAAGAATTCGAATGTCAGAAAACGCTTATTTGTGTCCTTACAGAGGACATGGACAAACATATGATTTTGACTTTTAATTTAGAGGACTCATTTTTATATGAATGAGCTACTGGTTACATCACTGTCCCTTATTTGAAATGACATAAGTGAGAGTTGTGTTTTCTCAGAATCAGAATCTGGTTTATTTCCAAGTAGGTTTTTACAAGGAATTTGCTCTAGTGTGTTGGTGCATAACATAAACATGGTAAAAGAAAAGGAAAATAAAATAATTGCTAAAATCAAGCAACAAATGTAGAAGAGTATGACAGTAAAAATATTATAAAAACATGTACAATATATCAGGGTTTTTGGGTTTTTTTTAGAAGTGATGTGCTTAGACAAGCGCAACCTAATAGATAGACTGTTTCTATTCTAACCAACACAGGGAAACACGTACAGGCACGAAGGTACAGCAGTAGGTTTATCTTACCTTTGTTCACTTGAAAATGTCACGTAAGAATATATATAGATTACAGTCGCCCCGACCCCATAGTTTTGCTCAACTACCCTCTTTAGGACTCAACAGAATTGAGCGTACACAACCCACTTACAACCACTTTCTCATCAAAGTACCAAACTGCACGGATCGACTGTACTTACAGGAGTCAAGTGGAGTCTATATTTCAAAGTGGGAACTGTGTTGTAGCTGAGGCAATTACAAACAAGCTCTCTCCCCCTGAAGAGCTGCCAACAAGTTACGCCTCTGTCAGCAGTTTTCTTCAGGGCTACTGTTGAAGCAATGCAACACTTTACAGTCTGATTTACCTTATTATGGTAATGACCAAAGTTTGTCTCCCTGCCTCGGGGGCGGGGGGAGAAGAAAAAAAAAACACTTGCCAAGTATTTATCCTGTGTAATCAAGGAGGCATCACTTGAAAGGATCAGCGATGTCTTGAAGTGGGGGAACAATGGAGTCTTCAAAGAGCAGGCGGGAGAAGACTGGGTAGAGGAGAAACACTGCAGACTAACTTCCACTGCCCTCGAGCAGTGGAATAAAGCAAAACAGCAGGGAGGGATTATTAATTCACTGTGGTGGATCGCCGGTGTTTATCTCTTTTTAGTGTGGCCTAACATATAACTCCCACCTGCAGCTGAAAGTTTGCTTGCTTGGCACTCTGAGCAGAATGGATTATTTGGGAAGAAGCTCACCTGGATACATGCAGTCAATGTGAGATGGATGATATCTGGCATTGGTGGAGAATGTAGACGTTTAAGTAAAATGAATGTTAGCATGCTGCTGAAAGATCTATCCACATATTGATCCTTGTTACATTGTGGAAATAAAGATAGCATCATATTGCAACGCAGAAAGAAATGTTGGCATTGTACGTTTCCGCAGACCATGGATACATTACATACCTTTTTAAAGTAGTTCTCATTACATGTATATGAGCAACACATTCTCACTCCGACCTCGTCACATATCCGCGTTTGGTCATGGACTTTCCACGTGCAGGTACAACATGGAAAGGTACCCTGTTCACGTACTGGGACGCCATGTCAAGTCCTGCCTGTTGCATGCATTGTCTTCTTTCACACAATACACTTCCGTTCTCACAGGAAATTTAATGTTTACATACGGTCTCTTTCAAAATAAATGCACTACGTCAGTACAACTAAAATTTAGTTGTTTTTTTTTCCTCCAACAACTAGCACACGTGGTTGAGTTTAGGCAACACAAACACATAGTTAAGTTTCGGAACAAAACAACAGGGTTTGTCTTTAGGATTTTCTGGGATGCGAAAATCGCTCTTAGGGGTGAAAGTTGATGTTTGTTTGACCCATCCACCATCTGACCCACCCACCCTACTTGGACTGTTGCCACCTTAACTTTCATTCTTGTCCTGCCATGTTTCCCCCTGATGCTGATGTTAAAAGACAGCATTTTTCTTCAGTTTCTGTCGCCACAAGTCACTGCCAAAGTGCCAGATTTGTACGTCTTCAGAGTGAGAGCGGACTGTATCGGGAGGTGGAGGAAATGAAGGATTGCAGGATACCAAGATGGGCCACTGCAGACCACTGTTTGAGACCAACAAATGACAAAAATGTTTGTTCTGTAGCGAGACGCTGATGGCATTTCCAGTGGAGATTGTGTCACCAAATCCAGATATGTGACGCCAAAACAGGATCTTGTACCATAACCATGTGACATTTGTGCCTAAACATAACCAAACAATAATCACAGGGTTGTAGAAATGTAAAATTTCAGCATATCAGCTAAGTATCAACATATAAATGTTAGATATCTGGTTTGCAGAATCGAACAATGCCAGCATCTATTCAGGTGACTGGGCTGCAAACTGACTTTAAGATCTTACTAATATTCTAAAATATTTCATATAAATTTCATGGGTGGAAATTATTTATCAATAGGTCACAGAAAATTATTTTTATGGTTTTGTATTACATTAACAATGGTGATTTTTATATATCTTTTCATTGTGTTTGTCATTTTTCAAGCAAAAATGCCCCAAATTTGTTGGTTCACACCCCTCTAATGTGAGTTTTCTCTCTTTGTAAATGTAATTTATATCTTTGCAAATTAGACAAAACAAGACATTTGAAGACATCGCCATGTAGCCATAAAATGAAAAAGCTGGTCCAGCAGATGGGCGGTGCTGAGTTTTCAACTTGACTGTTTTCAGTTTCAGGACTGGGTCATTAATGTTTTCATTTTACAGCTAAACAGTACACTAAAAGAGCCTGGAAATCCAGACCCAAATCTAGAAAGATTTAGGGTCTGGCCATGAGTAATGAAAATGGCCCAACTCGAGGGGCGGCACCAAGCATGCATTTGTAAATATCACTGCACGCAATTGGATAACACTACGACCAATCAGAACAATACACGGGGTGATGTATACGCTTAGCTACCAGCGGAGCTAACTGGTAGATTAGACTCTTGCCGTATCCAATCCGCAAAACAGCAAAAACGTCCTTCTTGCAAAGGAAAGACTCGAGCGCCGTCTTCTGTTCCTCTTTTAGAGAAAAAGCCAAGTCTAACTCGTTAATTGTAGCGGCCAAAGCTGTTTCAAACAACTGGTGTTCATCCGTAGCCATCTTGCAATGTTTACTGACTGATTCCGGACTTCATCGTCACAGCGCTGTCGTCATCTGTTTAGCTCGCCTCTGGCCCGCCTATATCAGATACACCGATGTGATTGGTGCAGCTCGGTTTCATGGGCACAGGTAAGGAGCATCATTACTGATTGCCAGAGTGACTCGCTGAGCAAATTCAAATTGTGCTCTCGCGAGAATATGTTTGTGAAAACATTAAAGGCAAGAAACAGCCAGTGTGTAAACAGAATCTTGATTCATATTTGTTCAGCGCTGCCTAGATTTGACAGTTCACGAGCAGTGTTGACATGATTGACAGCTGCTTTAGAGACTCCTCGGCTTGTTTGGTTGTTTTCGTTCAGCCGCGGTAGATTCTTGCAAATGCCATTAGTAGCACTATGCGGAAGAGGAGGAGGGGGAGTATGATTTTTTTTATCTGTCTTGTGTAATACTGTAGTGACAGAGTGAGAGTTTCAGCAAATATGGCCAAAAGTTTTTTTTTATAAAGTTACTAACCGCAGCTTTAAATCAGAAAAGCAGTGGCTGACAACCTTGTACAGTAAATTGAGCATAAAATATGAAGGTTTTTTTGGAGTCAGGTTTTCATCTCGAGTACAATGAACCATCGTTTGCACAATGTCACTGACTGGCCTTGGTGCAGCCGCTGGACATGAATATCTTTTACTCTATGTACTGTATTTGACACCAAGAAAATCAGCTGAGGTCAAAAGGTCACCCCAGCATTATTCAATCACAGAAACACACACGCACAAACACACAGCCCACTCACTTAAAGAGTTTATCTGTCAGTTCTTAACAGGGTTGGGTACCTTTCACATTTGAACCAGAACTGGGAATCCAGTAACAGTACCCAAAGTTACCTTTTTTTGGTACTTCATTTTTTCTTTTCAAAAATGTAATTTTTTAATAGGGTGCAAAAAGCAATTCTGCTCCTCTGCCTCCTTTTAATCACTAAGTCTGTCTCTCTGTCTCTCTGCTTGCTTGTGTGTTTGTGTGTGTGTGTGTGTGTGTGTTGTAGGCCTACGTCTGTCTGCTTGCATCTCTCACTCTCTATTTAGACAAGACTGACAAATATGCGGAATAACAACGTAACCTGAAAAACACAGTCACAAACTGCAGTGATACTGGGCTATTTCAAAATACAACAGAAAAGCAAAAAGACCGGACGCCAAAACTATCGGTGTGCATCCATAGTTTAATTTCACTGGGAAGCCGATGAAGCACTGTGGCCAGCTTCCAGGCACTTTACAGCACTTCCGCCTCCTTCCTGAACCCGGCGGCTCCACAGAGCTCTGTTGTCTCAGTCGCAAAGTGCCCTGAAGGCGGGAAGTCAGCCACAGAGTGCCGCAGGCGGCTTCTCGGTGTTGGGGTGCTTAGTGGTGCTTCTGCCTGCCTATCTGAACCCAGTGCTCTCACCCTGGTGTGCTCCTAGGTGCCGAAATTTGGCACTGATCGATGAATTGGTCGTCAGGACTCAACAATGAGAATGGCCTGATTGATTGGGGTAAGTAAAATGCCAGGTTGGGCAAGTAAATCTAGCAACTCATTTACCAGATGGAGCAAGTGGTAAATGAGAATTTAGCACATTTTTTCTGGAGCTGAAAATGGGAGTAACTAAGGAGTGAGCCATCTTCCTTTTCATCTCTAATGAGAGCTGCGTGAATGTTTCAATTATTCTGGAAACAGTAGCTTAGTTGGGTGGCGTTAGAGGATGTGGGTGAAACTCCAACAATGAATTACATCGTTTGCTGCAAGTTTGAAAGCAAGCTGATAAAAAGAGGGTGTTTTTTTTATGACATGAACTTTGTATGGCGGAAATAAAAATGAATTTGGGCATGTAGATTTCTGACCAAGCAAGTGAAACGATAATGATCTGTGGTGGTACCAGCTTAAATTAGTTACTACCCTTAAAAGTGAGTCCAATAATCGGCCCTAGTTCTACAGTCCAAGCATTGCTCACAAAATAACAACAAAACATAACTAAATAGATGACGATATGCTGGCATGCTGAAAGAAAGCACAGAGTGTGATGGCTACATGTGCATGTGAACCATCCTTCCCCTCTCCCCTCTCTTGAATAGCTTCATGACTCCCTGTGGGGAAATATGTGGCTTTTCAGAAATGGTTCTGTAATGCAGTCCACCGAGAGAGAGCAGACATTTACTCCGACACTGCTGGTATTTTCTGATTATTAATTCATAAGATGGATCAGGCAATGCATCTGTTTATTTGTGAAGGTGAGCACTTTCAAGTGTACATAACACGTATATGTGTTTGAGTTACACATCCGTTCAACAGGGCTGACAGCTTGCAGTTTTTGCATCGATTCGTAACTCACACAAAGAGCAGTTGTATTATAAAGAGTTAGGGTTAAAGGGTTAAAGCACTTCTTCGTTGCCCCAAAAATTCATTTAGTTTTCTTTAACCTCAGGATGTTCATGCAGGTGTCACAAATGGTCATGCAAATGAGAAAATAGTCCAGGGATTGAGCTGTGCTTTTGTCAGATTTACGTAGTTCATAATGACTTACAGGCAGGGTAACATCAAGGACATGAGGTCGCACTACAGTCAAGCTGAACTTGATGCTCCTGATAGACTGACAGCTGACAGTAGGTACAGATGATAGCAACTGATTCAGAATTTTTGTTTCAACATGTTTGCAGGACCAGATGACAGTGGTTTATACTCAACTAAGACAATAAAGAAGGAGCTAAACTGACACTGATACAATCCTATTCCGAACATACTGCAACCACAGAGACTGTTGGCAAATAATATTCAGCCGAGTGTTTTGTCGTGAGGTGGTATTTAAGCTCATGCAAATCAAGTGTGTACTTTAAAAGAGAAGCAGAGCAGGCAGAGCGTCTAACTAAACCCACAGAGAGGCTTATTGAAATCATTGATCATTGCAAGGTACCCTAATTGCTGAGGATAATAAAGAATTGATTGAGGCAGTCAAGAGGGAAAACACATCAACTGCATGCCAGCACTCTCCATGTGTGTGCTACAGCACATGCATGCCTGATGCAAACTGGTGAGATGTAGAATTACATTGATTTGAACACAACTAAAAGTACTTGTTAAGGATTAGAGACAGGCAGACAGATTATGAATCCAGTCCTGCATACAGATACAGTATGTTCCCTCTGCTCAATACACCCTTTTTAGTTCTGACGTCATGATTACGCCTCACTGATAGCTAGAGGCAAAACAAAGGAAAAACTGGGGACAAACACAACTCATCTCAGAGCAGTCGGCGACATAACCTACCAGATATATCATCCTGCTGGTGCCAGAATCAAAGGAGTAATAGCTTCAACTCGAGATTTCATCACATACAAGCTGCCACTGTCAGTCTACAATTGCCAGGCTGTTAAGCCTAGTTCACATTACATGATTTTCACCACGATTTTGACGTGGCAGAGGATCTTGAGAGCCACCTTGGGTAGGAGGTGAGCCGGCAGATAGTCTGCCACGACGAGTCCTCATGTGTGAAAACGCCTATGAGCAAGTTGCCCCCTTGTCTGTGACTGGGACCGGATATCTGGCATGCTAAAAAACTGGAGAAGGCTGACACGACTGACAAAGAGCATCAGCCAATGAGAGGTGGGATACGTCCCACGTCAGCACGCAGGAGGACGGAAGAAATGTGAGGAGAACAAGCCGCAGGGTTGCCAGGTCCGCTTATGAGCCGCGACTTTGGCCTTGTTTCTAAAGTGGAGTTGCTTATTTGGGCTTGCTCTCTAAATGTCACCTTCCTCTATATATATATCTGTCTAATAAGTTATTCAAACGCATGATAGTCGCTTCTTTTGGGCTTGTTTCCATAGCTCTGGTTGCTTGTTTGTCTCCCAAGATCTGGCAACACTGACAAGCCGGCCGGCAGGCAACAACAACAATGGTGGCATCCACAGGATCATGTGGAGCGCGTTGTGTTTGGGCCCAGGATAATAAAGAATATCTATGCCTTTACGATGTGTCGTCTCCAAGTTTGGTGACGTCACCGCATTATCTGGGGCTCTGTCGACAAGGGCTCGGTGGAGAAATCTTGTGTGCACACACAGGCCGTAACGCAGTTGGCGAGACTCCCGCTGACAGAAACACACGTCGCCAGGTGTGAACACTCAAAAGATTATGATAGTCTCCACGACGCAAAATCAGGGTGAAAATCGTGTAATGTGAACTAGGCTTTAGTCAACCAGAAAGGTCATTAGTCGGCAAGATTTCATTGGTCACTTCGTCAGTCTGGACAAAGCTCTAGCTTGTGTTATGAATGCAATACATCATGACTCATCACGTCATGTAACGTTTCTATTTTGAAATAAATTTTCTCTTAATCACTTTATTGTTTGTGACGTTCAGTGCAGAGTGTAGCTGGAGATCATTCACAACTATTCCCTTACCAGATGAATGTGGTTTTAATGTTGCTTATTTCCTGATTGTTGACGTTGTTGTCATGGCGACATTAACTGCCGGTTGCTCCAGAGTTCACGCATTAATGTTAAACTGGAGTACTTGCAGCTTCTCGTACACAATATCTAAAACTAGGGTAAATGAAGGCCTAGTTGTACGCTTGAGTCAGAAGTAATAAGTGTCTGGGCTGTGTCTGCCTCTGCTTCATTCTGAGCCAATCAGAAGAGACACAACGTGTTATTTTGTTATCACCGATTGTTCCAGACATCTGACATTGAATAAAAATCAGATGCTGACCTTTGGAGAACCCCTGATCTAAAGAATGCATATTGACAAAGGATAAAAACTGCAGCAAACAAAACCTTGCTCCAGCTGATGTACCACAATGTGCCGGGATGATGATGTGTCCTTGTTTGTGTCAGGGACGAGCAGATGACAGCACCCTGAGGTCTACCCATGGAACAATTAGCAGCCCAAACGCACTGTACACTGTGCCCTGCAGAGGTCCTATGAATATTTCACAGCACACAAGAGAGAGAGGCTGCATGTTGTAGAGCAGTGAGGGTCACTGAGAGTCCGACTGGAGTCCTCAATGTGGAGGGTTGTTTGTTAGAGATGCAGAGGCGGAGAGAAACAAAGGGAATGTGTAAATGCAATTCCTCGACCGCATGATGCTTTGTAAATATAACTGAGAACATGAGCATTTTTAGATGCCGTGAACATGGGGTCAGCGCACACCTGTGGTCACACATATGTACATTATGAATGCACATTTTAAATGCACAGTGTGTATAGTGCTGCATATCCATAGACGAGGAACGTCTGCTCCCTGAAATTCGTCTGATCTCAAAAACACAATGTGCCTCATTCACAGTGCGTAGGCACAAATCTTTGCTTAAACCATACATGCGAATGTCTCAGTTGAAATCTGGGATTCATCAACATTTTTTTAACTGAATTATTTGCTACTCTGCGAACAAATTTTGAAGTGCCTCAGACCATATGTACGCACAGATGATAAAGACCCAGCTGTCTCAGAAAATGTAAACACACACCTTTTAACATTTTAAAAGTGTAATTATTTAAAAAGGGTTTAATAGACAATAATTAAAAACATTAATTTACTAATGCATGGGACAAATAATTAACTACAGTATGAAACTGACACCCTTTCATCCTCATCAATTACCAATTAAAAATTCCATCATAAAAATGGAGTTTCCCGGTTGCTGTTTAATAAAAATTGTGCCCATGTTCATTTGTAGCCAACTAATCAACTGGCAGCCTATTAATAGGCATGCAGGGTATATAAAAGATTCTGGGTTACCTCTAGGCAGGTGTTAAGATGGCAGATCTGCTGGGAGTTATTACAGTCCTGGGTTTCAGGAGAGAGCACATCAGGGGCCGACATGTTTGAATAGAGTGACGAAGAGCTTCTCAGCTGTTTCCGACTGTCATTACATTCACATACGCTCACTGACAGTCCAACACTGGAGTGCAGGGCCTTATTATGTGCATAGAAACAACGTCACCACTTCTCATGATTTTCATGATACACCTCTGGGCAAATATATTTCCATATAGAGAAAAGGGGGCGTGGCAGCTGGTTGCAGATAGTGGGCACGGGCCTGTCAAGTCAGAATGATTCTGATTCACCAACACTGACATGGTGGTAAGAACAAACTTGGCTGATGCGCCTGGTCATGAATCCGATGGTGAGTATGACTGGTGAAATATATTTGATGACTCCTATCATACTGGTATTTTTATGTTTTAGCTCATTTTCCTTCACTCACATTGCATTTCCCACTAGTAGAGTACCAACTACTTAACAATGCATATTAGAATATTTTGATTCTTATCCAGTTTTTGCTTTAATTATTGTCAGTTGCATCATATGATAATGCAACTTATCACCGATTTTCCACTGTCTCAGGGTGCTTTCAGACCTAGAGTTGTCTTGCTTTGGTCTGAATCAGCGACTTATTTTGTTACAAAGTTGCATAATTGCCTAGAGTTGGTTCGTGTTCTCACGGCAGCATTTACAAGAGGACCAGATCAAATGCCTTGTGTGAGAAAGCTGCTCTTGATTGGTCAGAATTTCCATGTGGGAAAAATCCAGGAAGTAAAGCAAACGTTGAAGAAGAGTACACTTGCAAGATAAATGTGACACTTTCTAATGTCACAATGGAGGGACAACTACGCAGGTTGATTTTAGCGCTGCTCATCGTGGACTATATTGCTGTCATTGTTCATTTTAGTCAAACCATACAGTTTGAAAACGAGGCGCGGCTCCAACTAGAAAACAATGTTTTGATGCATTGGATGTGCTGAATGTGCATATTAAGGCAGTACAGGAGGAGGTGCACATTAATAATCCTCCAGGACTGTAACATGCTCATGTTTAACCCAAACAATGTGTCATGTGACTGCAGTTCGTTCGGAACAAGGTTGGAACACGTTCTCACCACAGACCACCTCTTCAAGAAGGTCTCGGTCCAGTTGTTTTGGTGCGCACCCCACTGCAATTGCTGTCTTCACACCTGCCCAAATGAACCACCCTTAGAGGGCAAACCAACTTGAGTTCGATTGAACCGAACCAAACTGGGCAGGTGTGAAAGCACCCTTAGCCACATGTAAAGAAAATCTAACTTGATCTAAAAAAGCATGCTACAGCAGATATGTGTGCGCAAAAAACACACTCAAAACCTTGTGTTACTCATTGTTACTATCAGCCAGCACTGGTATTGTCCTTTATAAAGTCCAAAGTCAATGGGATGTTCAATCCTTTGTTCAAAATTGTTGACTAACCCACATACTTGTACCCACATACGCAGAACATGAAAGCAAAAGTAAATACCAAACATTAATTCACATATTGTACAGACGATGCTTTCTAAAACGGTTCCACAAACTGACACTCCCACGCTCACAGAAGTTCTCACACATACAGAACATACTCACACACATGCACACAGAGCCGGCGGGCACTACATGACTCATCTCTCAACTCCTGCCCACTTTCAACCTCCTGCTCTGTGACTCTGGGCCAGTGTCTCAGTGTGTGTCTGTATGTATGCGTTCCTGTGTGTGTGTGCGAAGCAAAAAGGCAGAGAAATACAGTTTGCTCGGGGCATTTTTCATAAAACCTCAATGCCATGTTTGTTTGACAGGAGCCTCCGCAACCCTCTCCCTTAGCTACCTATTAACTTTAATTAATGTGGAACACTACTTTACCTGCTAGCAGTGATATACTCATCTAATACATTGTAAACAGAATTAAGCAACACAATTCAATCAAGCTGTAGGGGTTGTTCACCACGGGCCGACAGTCTCTTCACGCTCGGTGTGATTGCAGTGGAATGAGATCAAAATACAGAGTGTGGAAAACAGTGGAAAACCTGCACCTTCTATTAAATAGCCTGACTCGGCTACCTGTACGCAACAGCACCAGGCAAACATCATCATCCCCTTACCAGCTACCAACATGTTGCTGAGATCTTAATAGTCATCATGGCAGCTAAATGTGTGTGTGTGTGTGTGTGTCAACATTATCTGACAACACTGTGGTTAAGGCTCTGTGAGGCTCAGGCACAAAAAGACTTTATAAGGGCAAGGTCATGATTTGGGTTATAATTACTTCAGGTCAGGGGACTGTCTTTGTCATGAATATAATAATAAACATGTGGTTAAAATTGGGGAACAACTCTCAGTCGGAAACAGGAAGCAAACGATGGTCTACTGTGACAATGTCTACGGTTTTGTTGATTCATCCAGCTACCCCAACCTCAACATACTCTACTTCCTCCTTTGCTCCAGACAGACTATAGCTCAAATTCCTGCAGCTTCTAGAGGGCTTTGCTACATTAATATAAACACATGACGATTTTCACCATTTTGCTGCTGAAACACTGCAGTTAACCTTTACAAAACACTGGATAGACAAATTATAGAAGTGCAGGACTCGACAGTAACAGTTACCAGTTTTTTTGAGAAATTGGCAACCAATGTTTGGCCTTTGATTTCCATTAGTGGCACTTTTTTTAACATATCAAAAAATATGGACAGCCAACAGCAAAACATTCACTCTAAAATAAATACTTTTTAAATGTTGTTGGTGATATTTAAATATTGCTGTTACAGTCACAATTGGAGCTCAACAACTCACATGGGCACAGGTTTATGTCTGTCCCATCAGGAATTCACAGGTTTTTCAGGATTGTTGCAACCTAAAATGCCTGATTTTGCTTAAAGTTGCCATGTTTTAAACATATTTAGTGCGATAAAATTGCAGGAGACAGTGAAAACTGCAAAAAAAGTTAGTTTGTTTTTTCTTTTTTGTATTTTTTTTTTTTTTTGCTTTGTTTTGTGTAATTCATTAACAACCAAAGGTAACTTGTTCCAGAGGGAATAAAACGAGACTCTTGAGTGTTTCTAGAAAAACTCAGGATTACAAAAACTCTAAAAAAAAAAAAAAACCAAAAGCTTTATTGAATTGTCAAACACAATGACACTCTCTTTGGCTATGCATTATTTTTGCAGACACTTCACCACAGACACACATACTGTAGAATGACTGCACTCCTCTAGGATAAAAGTGTCTGCCAGAGTCATCCTTCTCCAGGGGTGCGATGAGGATGTTCAGTATACATCTTCCGTAGAAATCTGGCTAGATTGGCTGAGTTTGCGTTAATTGTTGCAATCGCAACATGCCAAATTCCTGGAGGGAGTGATATGTTTTAGAGACAGTTGTGACGCCAATTAATTTGTTTGACTGTGGGGTGAAAAGTTTGACTAACCTGTGCGCAATTAGTCGACTAGTCCATTAAATGTTGCGACCTCGCTAGTCGGCAACAGAAGTAATGCAAATAAAAACTAAAATTATCAAAATATTATTATTTGATGTAATTGCGTTCACCTAATGATTGTTTGTTAACTTTTATTTAGTGAGTTGTTGTCACGTTTGGAGGAAAATGTGCCATGTTTATAATGCACGATGCAAAGTGCCACATATTTTAGCAGCATTTAAAATACAATTTGGTTTTTGAGAAATGTTTTTAATGATTTTTAATGGCTCTAATAATGTACACAGTATATTTTTTGGCCAATGTTTAACCTTATAGATTAACTTGTACTGAATTCTGACTGTCTTCTGTGTCTGTGTGCTCTACTACAAAGATAATTATGTCACATTTTCATTATTAAGCTCATGTGTTACAGCACAGGACCTTAATAACACAAAATACACAGTGATTAAAAATGATGACCAAAAGCTGATTTAAAAGTTAGCATTGAGCCCTAAAGTGTGTTCACGGCTCAAATGGAAAGCAAAAAAAAAAAAAAATGTTATCTCTGTTTGAGCTTCAAGTGGAAACTTCAATAGGCCAGTGGCACTCCCCTGAAATGTATCCTTGAGCACCCTGAGATTAAGAGACGATGTCCTCATGAGACACAGGATGATTCCTATAATGATCCCATCCACGTACCCAGAGTTGTTCTATTGTCCTCACTGATTTGTCCTCCAAAGCATAAGTGACTACAAGATAAATCAATTTGCCATCATAGGAACCTTCAACTCTCTGTGCCCCTTCTGCTGCCTCCATCAGACTCCCACCACTGCCTCTCTATCACATGATTTATTGAGGTCCTTCCACTGTGGGGCACAGGAGGTTAAAAACAAAAGAGGCGTGGTGTGTCTCTGTGATAGACTCATCCTGATAAAGTAGCTTTACCTTGCTTTAAACGCTTTTTTTTCCACCTGCGGCCATATGCTTCTGGGAGGATACAACTATCCGACAATCCAGCACAGCCTTCCCCGACAATCTGGAGACAGTGGAGGGTTAGTGGAGGGAGAGGTAAATTATGAAAATATTTTCAGAGGCAGTGATGCAAGGCCACTCGAATTAGGGTGCTAATGTAGCGTTGCCCATAAGTGCGAAATGGCATTGAGGCAGCGGGCACTGCCAGCGGCGTTGCCATTAGGGCTCATTTTCCACTCTTAATGGCACAGGCACCTTGTTTAATAAGCATGGATTACAGGTCATAAAGGGCAACGGAGCACGGAGAGCCACACAGGCGGGGAAGAGGATAAAGGGAGGGTGGGGAGAGGAAGGGATCGCCCGAGGAGAGGAGAGAGATAAGAGGGTAGAAGAGCTGCCTGTGAGAAAGAGGGAAAGATAAGTGACAGAAGGGGAGACATGAAAAGGGAAAGAAGAGATGAGCTAAGAGATGAGGAGGGGAACTTGAGGAAGAAGATGACTGTATCGGCAATTTACTGCATCGTGCTAAATATGCATGTAAGGAAAGGAAATCTGGATTTTTGACAGTTATCAGCACCATTTATTGTCATGGAACGATAAACAGGAGGTGATTTGTTTTCAGCAATTCTCCTCACATATGGATGGGAACGTTTCTCAGGCTCTTGTGATGTCCACTGGGATTCAATAGCCCAAAAATTTGACTTTCCATGAAGCCTGTTTATTCCTGACATTATCAGATGTTTCCCTGCCCTGTTGTTGACAGTTATATTTGAATTTCATGCAGCAAGCTTGAACTTTTCAGCCAGGAACCCAATTTTTGCCTTTCGGCCATTATTGTATATTTCTGAAAGAAAACTAACTGGTAACAATTTCAGTGACTATATCTTGGTATTTTAATGTTGCCTGGTAATGCAGCTAAAAGAGTTTCTATCCCTGACTCACAGTGCAGTTAGTTCCTGGTGAGAAGCCACATGCTTACCTTTGAAGATGAATAACAATAATTTTTCTGACTTTGAAAGTACAAAAAGTGGCATTTGTAACTACTTGCCAACCTCCTCTCAGTGTGCTCCAAACTTTTGATTACATGTTACAGCTTTAAATGAGTATGTAGTACCTGTTTTGAATGTTGAAAACCATCCACTTGGCCTGTTTCGTTGAAATAGACAGATGTTATTTGTCTATTCTGAGCATGCCATTCATTCAAGGGAAAAAAAATAATAAGATGATAGAACTCAATATAAAGCCTCTTGGTTATTATCTTAGAAAATAAGAAAAATGTGACTGTGTTATCCTTAAATTGCGCCCCATTGCTGTTCTTGGGGAAAATAGACATTAGAGTGTAAATTACTTTGTGAAGTTTCTCACATTTCCCCACTGGCTGAGGATTATGCTCTGCTGAAGAATTCAAAGAGGATCACTGATGTCGTGGATGAAAATCTGAGACACGTCTGCTCCCTCTCTCTCCAATACTTTTCACATTCTCACTCTCTAAGGATGGGTGGATTGAGGATTGATGGATTTTTTTAAAAAAAAAAAAGAAATTTTGAAAGATTTGAAAGAAAAATGAAATTCAAGTTTAAGTTTGAGACAAATGTTGTTTTGGGGAAAGTGCAGACAGAGATGATAATAACACAAGCCAGGGTCAGGTGCTCTGCTGAAATACATATACAATTTGGTTATCCATTGCACCACATTGTCGGACTGCAGAGCGTACTCTGGGCACAGACGGAGCAGCAGAACACCAGGCGCAGTGAAAGTGAAACTTAACTGTATATATTGCACTGGGTCTAAAAATTTGCTTTCACTCACAACAGCTGCTCCTCTCCTGCATCAATCTGATTTGATCAGCTCTGATCTGAACAACTGATTAATTATCCACCTCCACAACTCAGAACCCCTAAACTCCTGCTGAGGAAAAAGAACTCATGAAGAGTCCTGTGCTGCATTCATGGACCTGCAAAAACCTCTGAATTTAGAGAGACAGACTGATACAGAAGGACATACAAGCAAGGACCCCTAGTTCTGTCACGGAAGATGGCAAAAAGTTCAAATACTTAAGCTTTGAATGGCAATGCCATCTACCATTACTGTTGCAGGTATTCTCTGCCAGCCTCATATAATTTTGCTGTCTTGCTCTCGTCTGCTAACATGACCGGTTTGTTGACTATCGTCTGCTAGATCCCATGCGAACGCAGCATAAGGCTCATTTGTACTCCCTTTACATAGAAAATAGATGCATTCCTTTCCATTCATTTCAGCCGTCACTCCCCACATACTTCAATGCGTCCTTTATGTTGGTATACATCCAACAGTCTACGGTGGAAGAGGTCGTGATAATTTACCTTTTAATGGAGGCAGCGCTGTAGATGGTGGTGATCTGTGAGGCCATTAAATACACTGCGACATGTTGATAGAGAATTCTTTTGACTGTATCACCAATTCGTCTTTTTCAGTCATTTTTAAATGTCTTCATCATGTCCTACGGTCATATCTCACTTGAACTACGCTACACTGCCCCCAAGATCTCTGGTGGTAGTGCTCTGTTTTGTCAGTATTCATTAGCTATCAGAAAAGGTGCATAAATACCTACATAATGAATGCACAGTGCGGACAGAATGTTCTGTCTATGTCCGTCTTTGTATCTAACGTGAAGCACATATGAACCATTATACTGGATGGACACATATAAATCTGTGATCCAACACAAGCGTGTGTGCACACATGGACACCTATACACACATACATTACCTCCCTCATCCAGCTCATCCTTCAACCCTCAGGCTCAGTGCCAATTAGTTCACACCAGAGGATATTAATTTTAACCACAGCATAGTGGGGAATCAGAGACACCACTATTATTCAGCCGTCATACCTTAATGGTAACCCCACGCTGGGATCATTAAGGATTCATCATGTTATTTAGGGCTTTTTACAACCTGTTGATTAGGCTGGAATCCAATAAGTGCCGTTATTTGCGGCACTCAGCTGGGCCTAGTCATACGGTGATGGATTAGATGTGTTGGTGATCGACTTTGGTCGTCTGGTGTAATTAACCTTTCTGCCCTCTGGAGCTCATCGAAGTTACCACAGGAGGTGGTTCAAGGTGGAGCTCAGTTTAGCATGGAATTAATTTTATAGTTGTAGTTCACTAATGCATTTGGGTTAGGTCAACAGCATTTCAATTTTCAAAATAACCAATTTTAATCACACATCTGGCAAATGCACAGCTGCACTCCATCTCATCGGCTTTTAGAGGATTATGAACAAAGTGTACGACTCAGATTAATCATACTAATAGATAAACAAATAAAAAGTCAGAATGAATCAGAGAGGATCCTTCACCAGCTGATTTACTGATCCAAATGTGACATCCAGCAACAGCAGCTGCAGTAAGGACACAGTTATTGAATGTTTTATATTGTATTCTGCTGTATAGCAGTCTCTGCCCATCTGCATCTGCTCATCAATTCTGTTTCATTTGCCATGGAAGAAATTGGAAGCATATTCCAACGCCCTCGGGGTAATTTACACTAAGAGCTGCTTAAATCTGCGTCGTGTACAAATGAGGACAAGATAGAAGAGACTAAGGTCCCAAAGAGAGATGCACAACAAAGAAAAAAAAAGGCGAGAATGAGAACTCCTCAAGACAAGTGCAGTAATTAGATATCAACTTTGGATTGTAGATGAAAACTTGAGTAATATGAGACTGCATGAAAGTAGATGAAAAAGGTGGGTGTGTGTTTGTGACAGAATCTTGTTTTATCTCAGGTTCTCAGCTCGGTTATGACTCCACTTCAGAGGTTATTTCTTGAAGGCAGTAGACGTTCACACCTCTCTGTTTCCTCCATATGAAAACTCCATGGCAACCTCATTCTCTCTTGAGAGGGATAAAAAAATGAAATGATGCGTTTGACATGATATTAAAGTTTGTTTGAATGAACTCTTCTTCCAGTGTGTTGATGATTTAATTGTATAATGTAATTGTTAAAGTTGGTCTGACAGACACAATCTATTGTCTCTGAAATTAACTCACCATTAAAGCGAAAAAGGAATTCAAACATAGGGAAGTTATTGAGGTTATTTTTTAGTTCTTTAGCTCCTCGAGTTACACAAATAGATTTGCCCTCAACTGTTTGCCAAATTACAGAAATAGCACAGCCCCCTACACAAGTAGAGACAGACAAAAACTTCACTAAGATCTCTAGAGCCATGCCAGAGGCTCTGTGAGGCTGTACTTATAGGCAGAGCGGTGCTTTGAGCTAAATATGAGCATGCCAACATACAGGTAGGCTGCAGGTATTTGACCATTAATCAGAGTATTTGACAAATTAAAAATGTGACTTTATGTAATATGGAAATTTAAAGGGATAATGCACCCAAAAATGAAAATTCAGCCATTATCTACTCACCCTCATGCCGAGGGAGGCTCTGGTGAAGTTTTAGAGTCCTCACAACACTTGCGGAGATCCGAGGGGGGAGTGGGTAGCTGCGCCAGTGCGCACGGTGTGCCAAACTTGCAAAATCCGCCCGGCCACACCCAGTTGGCCTCGCCCGGTCTGTGAAACTAGAGGCCATTGAATTGATGCATCAATCAGGATCTATGGATGGTTACACCCCTAGCCCTAATCCTGTGAGATTTTTTTTAAGTTTTTATCTAGAAAATAATCTAGAGTTTAAAAAGAACTATTTTATCTAGTTTTTTTTTTCACAAAACTAATAGAAATGCTGAGATACAGGCTCACTTTATTTATTTTTTAAATATTACTTACTCCCTTCAAAATCAAAAGGCCTCGTGATCACCCACGAAGCCTTGGTGACCCCAGGCTAAGGTGAGGACACCCAGGTTGGGAACCAGCGTGCCTGATGTCAGTGAGTCAGGGGATAATCAGGGGATCAGCATAGTCAATATAGGACCATTGTCTGGGGAGCAAAAATGTCTGCACTAAATTTAGTGTCAATCCATCCTGAAGATGTTGAGATATTCTGGTCTGGATCAAAGCGATGGACCGACCGACTGACCTACATTGCCAACAATAGAGCTAACCCGCTAGCGTGGCTAAAAATTAAAATATCAACCAATTATTGTACTCCCTCATTATCACTTGACTATCCACCCAATCATAACCACATTAGTCACATAAGTGAGTTAGATGTCTGTATCAGGCTCAAGCTGTTACTGTCCAAACTGCACAATCACAATAGCTGCAGCACCATATGGTGTTAAAAAGCCCCATAAACCAAGAATGTTCACAGTTGCTTAATCGCTTTTTCTTGGCTCTCAGCTAAGCTTGTCTGTCACTCCACATTATCAGTAGCATAGCGTACCATTTCCATAATACTAGGTCAGTGTTTCAAAACACACACACATTTCACTGTTACAGAGAATCATGACAAAGCACACATTCGGTTATTTACTGCAGCTGAGGCTAACACGCAACATCCTGCAGCTGGCTACGGAGAGTTTCCTGGAACAGTGTGATATTTGCAATCTAATTGGTTTGTGTGCGAGAGAGAAAATGTGGTGGTGTTTGTGTTTATGTGTACAATTTGTGCATGGATGTCCAGGGTTGCACAGGGCAAACAAGCATATTTTCAGAAACACACACACATACAGACAAACAGACACACTCACGCCCATATTAAGACACACAAGCTGCAGTGTTTTGAAGAGAGCAACTAATATAATTTGTTTAGCATATTGCAACTGTGTTTGAAGTACCTGACTGCAGCCTAAATTTGCTATCCCTCAAAAGAAGCCCGCCTGTGCAACATTTATGAGACTCGAGAAATGAACCCCGAGGAGCGTCTGTCATTGCATTATGCTGACGCCTTCAACAAAAAGATGGTAAAAACACTCGCTAACTGGACCCCTGCGGTGTCACACATATTTGTGATGGATAATAGCAGACTCTCGCAATCTGTTCCCTCACCTCCTCTCGCAAGAAAGAGGAGAGATCAAATGAGTTAATCCCCACAAAAAACTTTTTTTTCTCACTTTTAGCATGTTCAGCACAAAGCGTTGATCAATGCCGTTAGATAGCCCCGTCTTATACCCTAAGCCCTGGCACCACTTCACATCAGATGAAAGCAACAGTGATTTGCTGCGAATCAGCATTTAACCACCCACACAACCTTGGGACAGCAGTGGACCTGTAACCTCCAGAGCTCGCCATCCACCATCTCCTGGTTAAATCAGCAGCAAAGTTTCTCACAGTCCTATGCAGAAAATATTGATGTAGAAACTTACGCATGTATTTTTTTTTTACTCTACTGTACATATGCGTCACATTAGACATTACATATCACCAGTGTGCTTCTTTAATCATCTTCAAAATGTTCTTTCCTGCTGAGTGGTTACCAAATATACAGCGATCAGCCAAAACATTTAACAACTGACAGGTGAGTTGAGTAACCTTGATCACCTCGTTGCAATGCAATGATCTGCTGAGAAATCTCCAGGCATTCATGTGGATTCCACTTGATGTGTACCCTGGAAATCCAGAGTTCTCACGAGAGCACAATTTGAATTTGCTCAGCGAGTCACTCTGGCAATCAGTAATGATGCTCTTTACCTATGCCCTTGGAACCGAGCTGCACCAATCACATCGGTGTATCTGATATAGGCGGGCCAGAGGCGAGCTAAACAGATGACGACAGCGCTGCGACGACAAAGTCTGGAATCAGTCAGTAAACATTGCAAGATGGCTACAAATGAACACCAGTTGTTTGAAACGGCTTTGGCCGCTACAATGAACGAGTTTGACTTAGCTTTTTCTCTAAAAGGCGCTCGAATCTTTCCTTTGCAAGAAGGACGTTTTTGCTGTTTTGCCGACCGGATACGGCAAGAGTCTAATCTTCCAGTTAGCTCCACTGGTAGCTAAGCGTATACATCACCCTGTGTATTGTTCTGATTGGTCGTAGTGTTATCCAATTGCGTGCAGTGATATTTACAAATGCATGCTTGGTGCTGCCCCTCGAGTTGGGCCATTTTCATTACTCATGGCCAGACCCTAAATCTTTCTAGATTTGGGTCTGGATTTCCAGGCTACTTGATGTGCACCACCCACCCAAAACACAGTTGCGAACCAAGTAACCCTACTGTCATGGCAATGGCCCCCTGGCAGGAAAAGGCGCAGGAATCCCCTGAGGAAAGTGAGGTGTCACGCTGGCCTCCAAATACACTAGATTCCGATCTGCCGGTACCCTGCCTCACAACTCCTAGGACTCATAATCCCTGCCAACGCTCTGGTACCAGACACCACAGGACACACTCAGAGGTCCTGTGTCCATACCAGGTCAGGTCAGAGTCGAGTCTGGGGAATTTAGAGGCCAGATCAATGCCTTGAGCTGTTGGTCAAGATCCTCATGCCATTCCTTAACAGTTTTTATGGTATGGCAACACATTCTCACTCCAACCTTGTAACATATTGACATTTGGTCATGGACTTTCCACGTCCACATACGATGTGCAAGGTACCCTGGGTGCGTTGGTTATTGACGTTCTGGGACACCGTGTCAAGTTCTGCCTGTTACATGCATTGTATTCTTTAAAATACACTTCTTTTTTCACAGGAAATTTAACAGTTACATACAATCTCTTTCAAAATAAATGCACTACCTCAGTACAACACTGCAAATTGCCAATTTTTCCTTCAACAACAAACACACATGGTTGGGTTTAGGCAACACTTGGCTAGGTTTAGGAAAAAAGAGCAGGGTTTGGCTTTAGAATCTTACGGGACGCAAACTCTGCTCTCTTGAGTCAAAGTCACCACCACCCTTTCCATCCGCCCCAGTCGGACTTTCGGCACCTTAGATTTTGTCCTTGTCCTGCCACATTTCCCTCTGATGCTGCCGGGAGCTGTTAAATTGTAACGGCAACTGACAGCGTATCATGCCGACGTTAAAGGATGTCTTTTCCGTTGGTTTCTAATACCGCAAGTCACTGTCCAGGCACCAGATTTCGACGACTGCGGAGTGAGACCAGGCTCGGTATGGTATGGCGTGATGCATTGGGGTGGGCGGTACTTGGTCCCCATAGTGGTGTTTGGGTGGGTGGCGCATGTCAAGTGGCATCTACAGGAATGCTGGGACCCAAGGTTTCCAAGCAGAACATTGCACTGACACAAGATGATCAGTCATTGGTGATTGGTGTATTTTTGTCTGAAAATTAGGAAAGTTCTTTCATGAAGAGTTCCAGAGTGATTTTGAACTGATGCCTGGCAATGCTCTCAATAACAAGACATTAGATGATATTTTCCAGATCACTATTCCTGGGTTTTTGACAAGGCAAGGAGATGAAGACATAACCCAGGTCACTGCTGGATTTGCTGCAGGCCAGAGCTGTCATCTCCAGCTCTTTTTAGGAATAAAAGGAACATACTAAGTGCTATTGCAAGTAAATTTGCTGGCATTATGGATGACGCTTAGGGCAACAAATTGCAAGTGGCCATGCGTAAGATTAAGAGAAGGGAGGGAGCGCGGTTTGAATGAAACATGAAAGGATAAGTGTGTGTATGTGTGTGCGCGATATGCATCAAGTTCTTCCTCTTCCAAGCAGGGCATATTATAATCAGCTCAGAGCCTGGGGGATTCAGGGAGTGAACAACATGTGCAGAAGCAGAGCTGGTGAGTCCGGATTTGCCTGGATCAGACAACGATGGAAGAAAAAAAAAAGTATTCCTCTGTGTGTTAGATATATAGAACAATACATGAGCTATAAACCTGCACGACCTGCGTTATCATCTTACTTCCTGTCTAATAAAGTATAAAGTTTTTCCCAGAGTTTGGTGTATGTGTAGCTCTGTTTTTGTGTCTCAGTGCATATACTGACATTGTGCAAGTCTGTGTGTGAGAGAGAGACAGAAGCAGGATGTAATGGCTGAGACAGGAACTTTAGTTAAATGCCTTGGCCTTGGGAAGAAGCCTGCAGGAATCAGCGGGCTGTCAACTTGCCAGGACCCCAGGGACCAGCTGGTGCCCAGGAGGCTTTACTCACAAGCTGCAGGGAGAAAGGCTTTGATGATTCTCCTCTGTCATGAGCAACTATCAGCACACTGCCTATAGAAATAAGAAATTATGGAGTGTAGGGGATGGATATTCAGTATTTAATGAGCACTTAATTCTATTACAGTTAATTCACGACAGTGTTTCTACCGGGGTTTAGTAGGGGAGTAAGGAGACATACCTCATTTTTATTGACACAAAGGGTTTGATAGCTACTGTTGTTGGTGGTTAATATGCCTCCCTCATAAGTTTTTGCCTTCCTTGAGTATTTTTAACAATTAAACTTTTACTTAAAGGCATTCTATTGAGAATTGTTGGTTACTGTTTGTAAGAACACTCTCCAGCAAATGTGAAATTAAAATCCGAACCCCAGATTCACTCGTGTTTGTGTCTGCATTTTTTTGGCGCTGTGTCCCTTGGATACCTGCTGCTTACAGTTTGGCACCTGGTTGCTACCTTTTTACAAAGCCCCGCCCTCACCTGTGCACTGTGGGGATACACACTCATAACAGAAAATAGGAAGTTAATATGAAAATACAGGCATAGAGCAGAGTCTCTGCAAAAGAATACACTGTCACACACTTCTAGTGGGTCCTAAGTGATGATTGACGGTGCTGTCAGACCTAGAGTTGTCTTGCTTTGGTCTGAATCTGGGACTTATTTTGTTACAAAACTGCATAATTGCCTAGAGTTGGTTTGTGTTCTCACAGCAGCATTTACAAGCAGACCAGATTGAATGCCTGCACAAGAAAACTGCTCTTGATTGGTCAGAATTTCCATTTGGGAAAAATCCAGGAAGTAAACAAAGCGTTGAAGAAGAGTACACTTGCAAGATAAATGTGACACTTTCTAATGTCACAATGGAGGGACAACTACGCAGATTGATTTTAGGTCATCGTGGACTATATTGCTGTCATTGTTCATTTTAGTCAAATTGATGTGCTGAATGTGCATATTAAGGCAGTACAGGAGGAGGTGCACATTAATAATCCTCCAGGACTGTAACATGCTCATGTCAATCCAAACAATGTGTCATGTGACTGCAATTGGTTCGGATCGAGGTCAGAACACTTTCTCACCACAAACGAACCTCATCTGTACTGAGTCCACCCCTTTAAGAAGGTCTTGGTCCGGTTGTTTTGGTGTGCACCCAAGTGTATGTGTTCACAGCTGCCCAAACGAACCGCACTTAGGGAGCAAACAAACTTGAGTTCAACTGAACCGAACCAAACAGGGCAATTGTGAAAGCACCCTGAGATAGGTGACTCCTGTATGTTGTTTGTTTTAGGAAAATCCTCCAGTGTATCTTGAAGTACTTTTTTTATTTCAAGTTGCAGCTGCAGTGCAGAAGAAGCAGCTGTAGGTGACTGCAAAGCCTCATTCTGCTGAAAACATTTTGAATTTGAGGAGCTCAGTGTGACGAGAAAGGCAGAGTGGACTGCTTATATTATGCTTCGAGAGTGAACAAGCAGAGAAGTAGAACCAGAGGGTTCTGGGGCAGATTGAGAAGGACTTTGCAGTGCTTGAGATGCCGTTTAAACAGGTGAGTACAACAACAAACTCAGTGCCGCACTTTCCTGATGAGAACATCAACAACGGCTACGTTGTCTGGTACTGTAGCTTGTATGCATGTGTGTTATGTGATGTGTGAAAACTGTGCAGTCTCTCATTTGCTGTGATGTGTGTCTGTGGCTTTAGCCACTGTGAATATAGTCCATGTTGTCTGCTTTGGTGATGTTTTACTCTCCTGATCCATTAGGAAATTTCAGGCTATTTAATATGTAGCCATGGTGGCCATGTTTTTATTTATTGTCAGTCATTTTTGTTTAATCATCTGAGTTTTGTCTCTTTATTTGTAACTTAATTCTCGTGAGGCTTTACTGAGGAAGGTGGTTGTATATTTATAAATGATGATCAGTTGTATACACAGGCTGCAGAGTGCAGTCTACAGTCTATTTACTGTTAATTTCAGAATACTTAAAACTAGTGACAGAAAAATACATAGAAAAGCACAGAATAACAGAAAGACATTTTTCATCCCCAACAAACAACTCTTCCACTAGTAATGGCAGAAATAGGGACCTCATTCACTGTAGGAAGTTGCATCATAGTTTTGAATGTGATGATTGTGATTCAATCAAGAAACTGTCCTCCTGGCACATAAAAGAAAAAAGAAATCTAACATAATGTCCATTATAACAAGGCCTCTTAAACTCCTGAGCCACAAAGACAGTCAAAGAGGCACTAAACTGAAAAGACAGATTAGAATATAATACAATTAACTCAGAGCAAAAAAACATTTTTATAGAGACTAATGAAAAAAAGGTACTATCACTAAACAAATAAACCTTATCTATCTCAGCCAAACTACCTGGGGACCTTCATTCGCTGCCTCATACATCACCTAGATAATAAAATACTTGGGGGGCTGCCCACTCCATTGCCTGACAACGTCAGTAACGAATGGAGAGTCTTCCTGTATCCAATTATAAATAATGTGGCATCTTTACAAAGAGATGAAGCATCTGATTCTTACGCGTGTGATAGAGATCAATCAGAAACCATATTAAATAACATACCCATCTTTTTGGTTTCAAGCTGAGACTGTTATTTTTTTTTTGTTTTTTTTGCAGCTGGAAGGGTGGAGAATGAGAAAGGTGGAGGATAGGAAAGGCAGAGGAAAAAGGTTTTGCTTTAACTATCTGTATAGAATAGAGGGGGGGAAAAGGTGCACTATCACTAAACAAGTTTATCTGTGTCTAACTTTGTGATGTGTATTTTGAGTATATTATACGATGGCTGCTTTATATAGTTTTTATTTACGCGGTTAAATTTCTCACTCATTAAAATCCCTCTATTATTCTATTATCTATTATTATGCAAATATTTTTGCATTTTAAAATTTCAATGTTGACAAAAGATGTCTCCTTGTTCAATGTAATGTCCGCTCTCAGTGTACGTGCGCTGTTGATCTCTATTAGAGGATAGTAGTAGTTTGGTCAAGAGTGTATGGTGGCCGAGATGTTTCAAATGCACTGCATGTCCAAAGTGCTTTGCAAATTTTACAGTACTGATGCAGGGCAGTAGTGGCATAGACAATGCAAAGAGTTGGGAAGATTTCGCAGCTTAAATAGACTGCCAAATTGGGAGGGTGTGTTTAGTACATGACATATGAGGTTGATGATATGTGAGGTTCAAGCTGTAGAGGAGGGAAGGGTGGATCTGATTGAGAGCCTGTGACTTAAAGTGGCTCCGCCCTTTATTATGCATAAGCTTAACCCTGAAAAAAATGTAAACGGGTGAGTTTCATAAAAGTTCACCCCCCATACAGTTGTGGTGAAAGGGGAAATTGGCAATAGAGACTAAAATTGTTTTTGTACCAGGTTGTAAACATATATTTTTGCTGTAAAATTGGACACTTTAACATGGGGGTCTATGGGGACTGAATTGCTACTGGAGCCAGCCTCAAGAGGCCATTCGAGGAACCGCAGGTTTTGGCAGATCTGTGTCGGCTTCATTTGCCAACCCTGTAGGCTGCTACTTGCTCCTAACCAATGCATTCATCTAATAAATGAGTCTTCACTCATTTCTCAAGTATTCCTCTTCCTGTGTCAGTACATGAGAGTTCAGGTAACTGGTAAAAAGACAAATGATATATTGTGTATGAGGATGAATAAATTGTAACACCTCCCGTCTTTCTCAAGATTATTTTTCTGTCATGCAAACTGTGATCACACGTGACTGTCAGGCACAAATCCAACATATGCTGCTGTCAGAAATGCATCAGTCCACCGCTCTCCTGGGACCAAACATTAGGCTGCACGCGTCTCAACCAATCTGCAATATATATAGAATTTGATACCAGCCTCCAATAACCAATTTCACCGACCTGCACACACACAGCATGTAGTGTATGCAGACATACTGGTGTTATATCCCATCTCTGCATCTCAGCCAAACTACCTGGGGACCGTCGTTCTCTGCTTCATATATCACCCAGATAACAAAATACTTGGGGGGCTGCCCATTCCGTTGCCTGACAACGTCAGCAACAAATGGGAATACTTCCTGTATCTAATTAGAAATAACGTGGCATCTTTACAAGAAGATAAAGCATCTGATTCTTATCATGTGACGGAGATCAATCAGAAACCATATTAAATAACCGCTTCATCTTTTTTCAGTTTCCTTCCAGCTGGGACTGTTTTTTGTAGCTCGAGGTGCGGAGGTGGAGAGTGAGAAAGGTGGAGGATAAGAAGGGCAGGAAGCTGGGAAAGATAACTACTCTGACCTTGGAGGGGTAATCCTATAGATAGAGGCATGGCTGGTGTTGCTACCGGGCTCTTCTGGCTGCTTGTCTGTATACTTCTACACACTCAGGCAAAATATGCTCAAAAAACATGTTTATTTTCCTAAAACAGGCCCACTGGTTTGCCATTTGTAGGCTGAGAGTCACACTGTGTAAGTACACAAGTGTGTGTGTGCTTATGTGCGTGTGTGTGTGCTTTCATTTTGCAGCAGGTAGGTAACAGATATGCATGCACTATGAATAGGTATAGAGATGACATGTACAGGTGCACGTTTATCAGTGTATCCACTGTGTGCATGAGTGCTACAGCGCAGAGAGAGAGAGGGGAATGCCCAGCCGTATACAATGCATAGTGATGCTATCAAGGTCAGTGTAATAAAACATAGTATGCAGACAGCCTTATCAAGGCGTCATGGAAATTAGACACATACAGGAGAATAGCACAGAGGCTGCAGAGTGAGAGGAACAATGGCGGTGAAACACAGAGTGGTAGGAGGAGACACATTATAGTGTAGTATTAACTGAAAATCCTTTCTCAGAAACCCATCTGGCAAAGGCTCTTTACTGAAACCTCATCCAGTGTGACTTGAATAGGTCTGTAATTTTTTTTTTTCTTGGTGGAAGCGGTAGCTTTTGTGCTAACCAGCACAGTGGCTGCTGCCACTTTCAGGAAGTACTGATGCACCAGTTGTGAAATTCTGGGTTGATACAAAACTGATGTTTAAGGTAATTATTGGGTTGACAGTTGATACTGATGTTTTTGTTGTTATTTATTTCCTCTTTTGTGACAGGGAAACAATGAAATCAAAATAACTGAACCAAGTTGTTCAGTCTGTCATTTAACTACCTTTGAATGATCACAAATTCAGTCATACACAAAATAACCCTCTTTCACATGAAAGACATTTTTGAATAACTGCTTCAGAGGTCTATTTCATATCTATCTATCTAGATAGATAGATAGATAGATAGATATACATATATATCTCGTGATTTAACACCTATTTTAAATCGCATTGAAAACGTCAATAAATCTTCGATCAATACTAATTATTTCCAAAGAAAGCTTGAACAAATCATGTCACTCAACGCAATCTCGGTCAGCAGTTAGTTCCAGTCTCCAGTTGCTAACAGCTAACATTAACCAGTTCTCCTGGTGGGTTGAACGGGGGTCACAGACACGGACAGGAATACGTATTCCTGTCAAATACGGCGGTGCATGATAACAGCTTACCGGCGATGGAGAAGTCCGGCTCCAGGTGAATAACTTGTTGTCATGACTGCCCAAAAGTACCTGAACAGCCGAGCCATGGCAGCACACAGTATGTGGCGTATCAGAGGAGAAATGGGCCATTCACATTTCTCTCTTTTAGTCTTTCAGTGGCAGGTAACAGTCCACAAACCTCACCGCACTTGAGGGACTGTTCTTTACTTATGAAGGGACTTTTGATCCCCCCCCCTATGTTAATCACTTATTGATGCTGTTTTTGAAGTATGAATAAGTCAATAAGTAATTTATTCCATTGAAATGGAACCGGGATACTTTCACTGGTATCATACCGTGGGTCCCAATTTTGGTACCGTGACAACACTAATCTGGAGGGGGTTCATCTGCAAAAACTAATGAAAAACTAAAAAACGGCATTCGGTATTCGGTACTCAGTATTTGGCCAAGCGTTTAATATTATTCGGCTTCGGCTTCGGCCACAAATTTTCATTTCGGTGCATCCCTATTATTCACAGTGTAGTATTATCACTGAAACAACAGGGTGCGTCCCCTGATGCGTTGATAGCAGTAGCGGTTCGTGGTGAAATTGGCTGGGAGGGCTAACGCATTAGGCCTATGGCCTATACTGATAAATAGTTCAGCTGCAGTAACAGTAACATCACACCGAGATACAGTAACAGGTTACAGCAACAATGCACTACAACAAAACTAGATGTCCTNCTCTCTCTCTCTCACTCTTGCTGGCTCACACGCACGCACGCACGCACGAACGCACGCACGCACGCACACACGCACACGCACACACACACACACACACACACACACTGACTATTTTCCATTGTACATGCAGACAGGAAAGGTAAAGAAAGGAAAGGAGTAATGCTTCTTTAATAAGAGGTTAGTGCTTGGGCCTCGGGCTGGGCGGTATGGCCTAAAATCAATATCACGGTATTATTTTGGGGGGATGTGGTGACGGATATTGCCGTATCGTCTTGTCTCTTTTTATTACACCTTAAATATAACTATTTAAAAAGCAATACAAGTCTAGGATGGAAACTATTTATCGTCAGAAGTAAACGGTTGTTAAGCCATCTATTATTGTGTATAAAACGTTATATAGTATGTATAAACGTTAGAGGGAAGAGGGAGGGCTGGCGGCTCCCAGGCCCCCTTCTCCTGCTGGCCTGGGTTTGGTGCGGTCGGCCAGGCCAGGCAGGCCGACCGGGCCCCGTTCTGCCGCCGTAGCCGGAGTACTGCGGTATGAAGGTAACCACAAAAGCAGTAACGTGGCTCATGTTTACTGCGGTAAGTTACCGTCACCGCGAATACTGAAGTTGGGCCTACCTTATCTGAAGAGAAGCTCACATCGACGGCCTTTCTGGGATGCAAACAGGTTAATCACCAAGTCATTTAAGTCAGATGATTTTTGGATGCGGTCTTGCTCGATAGACAGCATTTAAAATAATCCACCTCGTTCAGCATGACGCTAACGCAATTCGCAAGCCTCAACGCTCACTCTCCCACTACAGTAACAGCGGGCAGGCCAGTAAATCAAGGGGGGCTTGTCACCACACCTGTCACTCACGATGTGTCAACAATGATTGGAAGCTGATTCTAGGAGTATGGGCTGTAAAAGATCAGCCCATTTAGATAAATCCTGCTTTTTTGTGACTATTTTAGTGCTGTTGCTGCTAGGGGTTCCACCAAAAACAATCAGTTCTAAGGTTCAATAACTAATATTTTAATAGTTTCTTTAATTTAATAATTTTCTCATCTTTATTGTAAAGATAGGCAGGGCTAAGCCCTGCTAGTCTATTTATACCAGCCGTCTCTGGTTGAGAGTGAGTTCACTGTATCCTGTCGTCCTGCAGAAGATCCCTGATTGTCCCAAACATGTTATTGTCCTCGAGACAACGGGATGCAGTTATTTTCAAGCCCTGCTTTAAAGCCTGTGCAAAATTGATGTGACACAATGGAAAAAACATCAGCCGCTGCCATTCATGAATGTCATCTTATTTGCCGATTAGCTGATGGCAGTCAACAAGGTGAACAAAAGCCAAAATTCACGTGCGGCTGAAAAATTGGTGCATCTCTATCAAGAAGCTATTCAATTTATCAATTAGTGATTAAGACTGTTTAATAAAATATAAAAAATAGGGATGTTAACGGTTAACCGTTAATCTGTGAACCACTGACAAAAACTTTGACCAGTTACATGTCAGTCTATAGTTCATTTGGTTACTGCACTGTTCAGTTTACTACACTGCACACCAACTGGGTCTGGTGGGAGCTAGCCAGCGGTGCCACTCATTTGGTGATTGCTGCTGGTATAATGCCGCCCCAACTCAACGGCATTGCTGTGGAAACATTGTGCCGACCCATCTGTACTCCAGGTCGCCCTAATGAGTAGGCTTCTAAATTTTGAGATGCAAACCCCCTTTAGCATGTTAACTCTGTTAGCATCGTTCCCAGTGTGAGCATGGCAAGTGGTGCTGACAAGGTTAACAATGCTAAAGGGGTTTTGCAGCTCAAAATGAAGCCATTTACAAGCCTGGAGGGCGGCTACCATGTTTCGGCAGCAATACTGTCCCGCCACTGGGACAGTGTTACCTGCAGTAATCTCAGAATGAGCAGCACCGCAAACCAGCCCCCACCTGACCTGGGTGATGCGCAGTGCAGAGTGGCCAAGGCTAATGGTAGCCAACCAGTGGAGACCGGGGGATGGGCAGTGGGCGCTATGTTTCAGCATGTTAATGTGGCTAGCTGACTGTCTGTTTGCAAAGCCAACTGACAATAAAATAAGATATTTACATGACAAAACTTTAAAATTTCACCCTCTTTAAACAGACAGCACTTTGAAATGTGATGCTTAAGATCACTGAGTCAATGCACCGGACTAAAAAGGAAAGGCCTCTCTTATTTCATGTCATATAGGTTTTTTCTTTAAAAGTAGACTGTCCTGTTATTCTCTGTTCATTATTTTTCATCCACAGAATTTAAAGGAGCAATAAGCGAAATTCATCATTTCTAGATTGAAGGAATTAAAAAATTGCTATGTGAAGAACTAGAGGTGTAATTTCATCTGGAGTATAGCATGACCTCACATACTCTCTCTCTGTGTTGATCTCCAGCCCATTGTTTACAAGCCGGTCCGGCTGCGGTTGATCTCCAGCCCATTGTTTACAAGCCGGTCCGGCTGCGCGTTCATGTACGTTCATGTGAATCGTAGCATGGGTTAATGTCCGGAGCTTGAGTTATTAGCGGCTCGGTCCCAGCAATGGGTCAGGTGTTTCGGTTGTGTTAGGTGAGCAGCCAGGCAGCCCAGCTAACATTTGCAATTTGCATTGTAAAATGTAGCCCGGTGGGCAGCCTGGCGGCTGTGTTTAGCTATTTCCCTGCCTACTTCAATGATGATGGTACCTGTAATAAATGTAATATATTTGCTGAAATGGAGGTGAGGCTCAGTGACTAGAAGAGCTGGTAGAAGCGCTCCATAGCTGCAAGCTACTCCAGCAGCCGTAGTAGCTCTAGTGCTAACTCTGGGAGCTAATGCTAACATTCCTCTCTTCTCCGTGAGCCCTCACGGAGAAGAGTTGGAACGTTAGCATGGCAGCCGACTAGTGCTAACGCTAACGTCCCCACGCTGAAGCAGATTCCCAGAACGTTAGCATGGCAGCCGACTAGTGCTAACGCTAACATCCCCACGCTAGAGCTCGCCAGAGCCGAGAAGCAGGCTCCCGGAACATTAGCATGGCAGCCGACTAGTGCTAACGCTAACATCCCCACGCTTGGAGAGCAGAGGTAGAGGGAGGAGTGGCTCATGACACACTTTGTTTTGCTCTACAGGCAGTGCACAACAGCGAACCTAGCGGTGAAACAATTTCGCTTATTGCCCCTTTAATGTTAACTACATTTATACATTGTTTTTTGCTCCTTATGTTAAATTTGAAACTATTTAATATCGCGCACCTTACATGCAGGTAATGAGAGTTATGATTAAGTTTGGAGTAATATAAGATGTGAGATGCCACTATTGTTGTCGATGTTCAGTTGTCCTACATTCCTTTTCGGACATTAAAGTTGATAAGTTACACAGAGAAGCTGTTCTCATGCTCTTACTTCACCCACAGCCCTTTGATAGTTAATTCAGTAACAAGTAAGTTTATAGGTAAGATGGGAGAGAGAAACCTGGCTTATACTATCAAAGAAAACTTAACAAAAACTGACATCCCTAGTAAAAAATAATATAATATATTTAAAAAAAACAGACTTTTAAAACAGACTTTTAAAAAGAAAACAGACCAATTATTCATTCAAACACACAAAAACAGATGAGGGAGGTTGTGTGGGAGACATTTCCATTAATCATAAGACGAAATAAAAACAAATAATTAAGTAGATTGCATTGTTACTGCAAGCATATCAACTCATGGCGTGCCAGGGTTTTCTTTTAAGTTGATCAAAGAAAAGTGTCGCTGTAAGACATCAATAAAGAAATCTCCTCTAAAATCCATGCTGAAATCCTCAGATATATTAGCTCCAACAGTCTGCTGGCACTTTATTATTTAAAGCAAATGAAAAGATGTCAAAAACTAAACCACAAAGGAAAAAAACACAAAAGAAGAAAAGTTAGGGTGTCTTTAAATGTTTACCTTAAAACTCTTTCATGTTTGACAAACACTTGATCCTTTAAGAACATTGATCCACTACAGAATGTCTGGTGAGTCGTAATATTTGCCGTCGTCATATTACACTCTACCGACAGTCTGGCTCAGAACAAGGAACGGCGCGCCGCAATTCCCAGCTCATATTTTTAAAGCAAAGCAATCAATAGATTCATATGAGAATGTGTGTAAGTTGTTCAGTTGTAGAGACACATACAAGCCTTGTACCGTCTCTGAGGAACTTCTCTTGAGAAGTTTGAAATGGAAAAGAAAAATTGGAGAATTTATCTCACTTTGCTTGGTCATTTCCTGAACATTCAACCTTGGACATACAGCCACTGACCACACCTTTGAAATTACATTGTGAAATCCTGAGGGACAGAAAACAACCCCCCCCCCCCCCCCCCCCACCCCAAGGTCAAGCGGCAAAGTATATATTGTCTGTTTCACAAAGATGAAAAACCTCCGGAGGGCAGTTAATCCGAGACCCGAGTGATATCCCCCTGACCTTGAGCCACTGCAAAAACACCCATGAGACCTGCATTGTTAACATGCATCACCGAGCTCTATAGTCACAGACGATACGGACCCCACGACAACAGAGTAAACAGCATTTCTACCTGGCCTAATGAGGCGTGACAAGCCATTGATTTCAGGTTGAGCAAAACATCAATATTACCTCATAGTGGAGATGGAGCACAAGTGACATGGGTCTTGATTTTTTTAAAACCAATCAGGAAGGGGAATTTATCATTTTGGCCTTTGATATGGAGAGCCAGTTCTGGGGCCAGCCTGAAACGCTGCAGATGAGCTCTTGTGGCAAGGGGACAGATTCAACTGAAGAGCTCATCGCACAGTGTGTGCAGGGTTTTTCCTGGCTCTGCAATCCTGATCATGTGCCCACACGTTCATATGAACCGTGGCTTCCACTGGCTCAAGCAAACACAATCAACATATTTTAGGAGTGAAGTGATTTTGGTGAGACTACACTGTATAAGAGGTGTATTTCTTTTCAGTGTTGCACTTTGTAGATGGTCCTCATGCACTCATTCCGGAATTTCGAATCTTTGAATATCTGTCCAACTTTACAGCACTACAAAGCTGCGTTCACGAACATGGACTGCCATTTCCTATGGCGTTTGTAAGCACCAGTTTTCTTTTCTTTCTTTCTCTTTTTCAGTTAAGGCACTTGGTTGATTATGATACAGCGCCATTCTGTAGCTCCCCAGTAGAGTTCCTTATGTATGCTGAAGTACGTATGTTTTAGCATCATAAAGCTGTTTTCCCTAAACCCTTCTGAAAATGTTTTCCCATGTGACCTATGTGATCTGGTGTAGGATTTTGCATGATGACGACGCTGCTACATATAAACCCCCAAGCCTGCCCTAAAGTGCCTCTTTGTGACTGAGTCATGCCTTTTGTGAGAATTGTGTGTTATTGTTCTTCCAAATTAGCTATATTTCGCAACACAGATGCTAATCAATGTTAGTTTGGATCCTAAAGTTACACAATAACACAAACAAACAAGGCAGTGCCAGACCAGCAACTCCCATGCTCTGCGAGGTAAACTTACTGTTTTTACCAACACATTCTCACTCCGACCTCGTCACATATTTACATTTGGCCACGGACTTTCCACATCCAGATACGACGTGAAAGGTACCCTGGGTGCATTGGTTGTTGAAGTTCTGGGATACCGTGTCAAGTTCTGCCTGTAACATGCATCGTCTTCTTTCAAAATACACTTCCGTTTTCACAGGGAATTTACTGTTTACATATATTCTGTTTCAAAATAAAAGCACTGCGTCAGTACAACATTGTGAATTGATGTTTTTTTTCCTTCAACAACAGATGCATGTGGTTAGGTTTAGGAAAAAAGAACACGGTTTGGCTTTATAATCTCACAGGACACGAACACTGCTCTCTCTGAGAAAAGTTGGTGTTTGTCGGAATCATCCACCACTACTCCCACCCTACTCAGATTTCCGCCGCATTATTTTTGTTCTTGTCCCACCGTGTTTTCACCTGATGCCACCTGGCGCTATTAACCTATAACAGCGACTGGCTTTGTATTATCCATCCATCCATCCATCCATCCATTTTCATCCGCTTATCCAGGGCCGGGTCGCGGGGGCAGCAGGCCAAGCAAAGCACCCCAGACGTCCCTCTCCCCAGCAACACTTTCCAGCTCCTCTTGGGGGACCCCAAGACGTTCCCAGGCCAGACGAGATATGTAATTCCTCCAGCGTGTTCTGGGTCTGCCCCAGGGCCTTCTACCAGTGTGACGTGCCTAGAACACTTCCAGCAGGAGGCGCCCAGGAGGCATCCTGATCAGATGCCCCAACCACCTCAACTGACACCTTTCTACACGAAGGAGCAGCGGCTCTACTCCGAGCTACCTCCGGATGTCCAAGCTCCTTACCCTATCTCTAAGGCTGAGCCCAGCCACCCCACGGAGGAAACTCATTTCTACCTCTTGTATCCGTGATCTCATTCTTTTGGTGGCTACCCAGAGTTCATGACCACAGGTGAGGGTTGGGACATAGATGGACCAGTAAATTGAAAGCTTTGCTTTCTGGCTTAGCTCCCTCTTCACCACGACGGACCAGCACAGCGCCCGCATCACTGCAGAAGCCACACCGACCCACCGATCCATCTCACGCTCCATTCTACCCTCACTCGTGAACAAGACCCCAAGATACTTGAGCTCCCTCGCTTGAAGCAGTAACCCGGAGAGGGCAAACCACCGGTTTCCGACAGAGGACTATGGCCTTAGACTTGGAGGTGCTGACTCTCATCCCAACTGCTTCACACTCAGCTGCAAAACACTCCAGTGCACGCTGGAGGTCACGGTGTGATGGAGCCAACAGAGCCACATCATCTGCGAAAAGCAGGGATGCAATTCAGAGGTCCCCAAACCAGACCCCTTCCTCCCCCAGCTGCACCTTGAGATCCTGTCCATGAAGATCACAAACAGGATTGGTGACAAAGGACAACCTTGGCGGAGGCCAACACCCACCGAGAACGTGTTTGACTTCATACCGAGTATGCGGACACAGCTCTCACTTTGGTCATACAGGGCTTGGTCAGGTAATGGCTCGTAGCAGTGAGCCTGGAACCCCAAACTCCCGCAGTATTTTGACGTCTTCAGAATGAGACCGGGTTGTTTTTGTAAACTGAGTGTGATGGCTGTGAAGAGAGCGATATAATGGCTTCAGTTCCCTGTTGAAAAGGGATGCCCGGTGGCAAGGTTAAGTGGTGTAAATATTACACTGACTATGGATGAGTCTTTCATTCAACCCCACTTCAAAAAGCCCTCTCAGTTAGTATTACTATTATCATCAGTTCTCACCACTCTAACCTATGTCCCTACTTTCTGCTAGAGGCTAAGTGGGTGTTTGTATCACAATGTTAAAAAAACAGTGTTACAAGTAAAAGTCTTGTATTTAAAATGTTACTTAAGTAAAAGTCATAAAGTATTTGCATGAAATTGTTTTTGAAGTACAAAAAGAAAAAGTACTGCAGAATGGCCTCTGTCAGAACAGTGTTATTATAATTGTTGATGCATTGATATGTTTATCACTTTAATGTTGCAGCTGATTAAGGTGGAGCTAATTTTGAGTATAAAGTAGCAGAAAATGGAAATACACAAGGAAAGTACTACCTAAAAACTGTGCGTAAGTGCAGCACTTCAATAAGTGTACCTACTTGCTTCTATCACTGTCATTACAAAGAAATAACAGGGTGTTCAATGTTCTACAGCTGCTGGAAAAAACAGGTTTGTGGAAAAATGTCTGCAAATCTCTGCTTGTATGTCCAAAAATTACAGAGATCAAAGATCCGAATGCCTCCCGAGCATCTAATTTTGATCAGATTTTGGGCCCTTGCCTCTAATGTGGTGATGAAAACCTTTTCAGTGCCTGCAATTCAGCCCTCCACATGCTCCTTCCAAACATTTCAATTCATGAACGATGAAAAATGTGTTATTCTCTTGCTTATTCCACCAGAGTTTGAAAAATACAGAGCAAGAAAAGAGAGGAAGCACAAAGGAGATACTAAATGTGCAGACCATTTTTTAACATACTTATTCATCGTGTGGAACTTTCGTTGTGTGTAACTCGGTGCTACTGTTTGTTTTCCCTCTATTATGTTCCCTCTCCCCCATTTTTTATCTTGTTCTGGAGCGGTCCTCAAAAGTTTTTTCAAAAAAGAACAGGAAAAATGCTGCCTTTTTATTCCCCCTTCAAGGAGCAGGACTGCAGAGCTTCTGTAGAGCAGTCCCTCTTTCAGCTTTAGTTTGCTAAAACTGCTGACGTCTTCGATAAGAATTTACAAAGCTGAGTCAACATGGTGGGGCCTCAAAGACAAGGGGCCATTATGAGTATTTGTTAAATTAGCTGTTCATTAAATCAAAAGAATACGTATTTTGTTTCATGTAAAATGGGTTCTTGTAAAGTTGCCGAGCATTCATGTTTGGGCTTATTTGTCTGCTATAGCTCCCTGTTGTTTCAAATGGGGTTTCACAATGTGTTTACAGTCACAAGGTGAGCTGGGTGGTGACCTTTGGGTCGGAACAAGGTGTCAGATCGAGTAATTGTCCCTCTCCGTCTTTAAGCATCCTGGGAGCAATGCTTGGCCTTTGAAAAGGACTGCTCCTCTGGCTTAATGCCCATGTGTGTTTTTAAGTCAAACTGCATTACAGTGCAGAAAAGTTGGCAGCTGTAACTTCATCAGCACTTGCTTTTCCAAAAATAGCACAGCAGCAGCAACACAAGACAGTTGACATTAATGTTATATTAGCAGGGAAAGTAATATTTAAAGGGTTAACTTCCAGCAGGCATGCTATAAGAAAGTACTAATCCCTAGAGGTTACTTTTTTATCTCGCATTCTTCTTCCTCTCCCTCCATTCCCTTGCCTTAATCTCCTCTCCTCCCTATCTTTCTATTACCTAAATGAAGTAGAGACGACCGGATTTCCTCTACACTCCTCTTTGATGGTGAATGCACTTTGACTTTGAATACAAATGCCACCTGTCATGAATGCCTCTGCCAGGGATTATAATGAGGCATTTTTTACATTCAACCTGCCAAAGGTCTTGTGAATTCACTGCACAGAATGGGATAGCAGATTATATGAGACGAGAAGAATATATCTATGTCTTCATAAATGCAGAGTATCTTATACAAAAAGCTTGACAGCTCTGCCCGTATTTTCTACCACTTATTACTGGCTTAACACGGGAAATGAGAATCACCTCTTCCAAGAAAGCAACAATGGGTTCAGGATTTATTTATTCCTTGTCTTCTTTGAGGTTTCGGTTTAAGCATGCAAGACTCATCTCAATGTCTCCTTCCCATACGTGCACATACACACACTGAGTGGCCGCAAAGTAGGACACAGCAGCTTCGATTCAAATAGGGATAATAGTCTCCTGCGGTCCTGACATGGATTACACATCTGAAACATGCTGCTCTATTGTGGCTGTACGTCAATACCTGACAATCCCAGAGAGCAGGTGTCCTGTATGTGACACTGAGCGTGGCTCAGCAATCAGGGCAAATGGTGAGAGACAACACTGCAGTGGATGTGTCTCATCAAAAGCAGACACACGCCATCGCCACTTTTCATGTTAGGCTGAGAAACCAAAATAAAAGTCTTTTTTAAAGTTTTGCAGCGCCAAATTACTAGTGTAGGTTAAAAGCCTGGGAATCGAAATCCCTGTATTTACCAGGATTTCTAGCCAAACTCCACTCCCTTTGGCAAAGAAAAACTGACTGTGAGAACCCGGCAGTTTTTAGCATGTGTTTGGCTGTGTGCTGAGCAGTGCTGTGTTTCCTAAAACAAAAATCCCTTCACCGCACTGCATTAACATTGCCACAACTGTCATACATACTGTAGTGCGACCTTGAAGCGAAGTTACCTCGGTTTGAAAATTGGCTCAACTTTTCAGCCTGGAGCTGTTTCTCCCAATTACTTTTAGTACTAAAATGTCAACTTACAACTCTCCTGTGTGGCAGAAGTTTGTTAGAATGAATGTGAATGAAGCAGAGTGCACAACTTGTCAACAGAAGATAGAATATGAAGTTTAGCCTCACTAGAATTAACCACAAAAGAGACAAAACTCAGATAAAAATGGCCGATAAAAAAATAGAAAGTCTATAGACACCAGTGGAGAAAAGCATCACCAAGGCAGACAACATGGAGCTGTCTGAATAATACACACTGCACAGCAATTGCAGCCACAAACACATAACAGCACAGGAGAGACTTCACAATTTTATACACCACGTAGCACACAAGCAACATTGTGGTTGTTGACGTTCTTATCTGGAGAGTGAGTTGTTGTACTCACATGTCTGAGCGTCACTCTGTGAGCCTTGTGCTCTGTGAAGTCCTTCTCAGTCTGCTCTATGTTCAGTTTCCCTGCTCGTTTGTTCTCAGAGCATACTGTTAATAGAACCAGTCCACTCAGTCTCTACATCCGACTGCGCTGCTCAAAGTTTTCCAACATGTTGAGCTCAATGTCACATCAGGGATTATTTCCCTAAACAGCAGAAAGTCGTCACACACCTACCTGAAGGTAAACGGTCCTCAATGGAAGCAGAAGTCACTCTGGTGGATCCACCATGAGTATTTTAGCATGTTAGCCTGACCATACATGCACCTGGGTCACACAAGTACAGAGAAGTTTCTGGCGGAAATCTGCTCATTTTACCCAAACAACATTGTCTTTCCCAACTTTAACAAGAAATCCCTTTCAGACAGTGTCACGCAACACACAGGTGTGTTTCATTTGGGTCACTTAGGGCGCTCGCTGGGTGGAGCATTAAAAGAGTGATTAATTAAGGTTGATGCAACATTTTTTTAACTATGCAGAGAAACAATAATGTTAAACATAACCAATGAAGACGTGATCTTTAAAGCTGCAGTAGGTAGAAAGCCTGAAAACGGTTAATTTTTGAGTCTCATCTAAGTTAGGTTTCGTTCGTCTCCGCCCTGAGCCCCTCCTACCAGACGAGCATACGAGTATTTTATCCTACTTGGTTCTATTTCTCCCTCTCTGGGAGCCTCGGCTCTCCCTCACCGTGCAGCAGCCCTCTCCATCCCTCCCTCGCGGCCCCGCACATACTCCCGAGCCTCGGCTCTCCCTCACTGCGCAGCAGCCCGCCACGCACATACCCCCGAGGCTCGGCTCTCCCTCTCCGCGACCCTCGCGCCCTCCGGCCGGGCCCAGCCCCACCTCACCCTTCCCCTTCCCCTCCCTCCGGGGCTCCGGGGAACCGAGTTCTGTCTTCCTTTTTTTGGGTTTAGCCGTGTAGGCAGTTGTAGCCAATGCTGGAATAGCTATTTTACCTGGTGAACTGTTCGCCATTGCCACTTGCTCTCCCCTTCTGCCGGCGACAGCCAATAGGAACGCAGTGGTCTGAGCTGACCTTTGATTGGTTGATGCACATCGGCACGATACTGATTCTTTAGAGGCTGAACACAGAGCCATGGTGAGGTGCAGAAACCTATTGTTTGTCTCAGACCACTTGATTTACATTATGCTTAGAGGATATTATAAAATTTTTACTCAATTATACCAAAACAATGTTGCCTACTGGAGCTTTAATTGCATTGATGGTAGGGCTGCCAAAATAACACGTTAAATCTGATTAGTTAATCAGATAAAAAATAACATGTTGAAAAATATTTGCTTTCTGTGGTGCCCTTTGACCCGATGCATCATTGATGGCAGACAATGCTTGGTCCCATGAATGGAACGTTTACATTTAAAGTACGTCCAGATAGAAGTGTTAATAGGAGCACCGTTTTCTGCAACATCTACAGTAAGGAATTTTCATACCATCAGAGTACTTCAAGTCTGAAATATCACCTCAACGCAAAGCATTTAGAAGTGAACGTGGAGGTCCAAGCTAGCACAACATCTGATGCTAGCATTGGCAGTCAGCCTCGTCAAGCCAAACTGCGTAAGTCTACTTGTGACTGACTTACTAAGTCTTACTAAGTACAGGACAGGGGGACAATTGTGTCCAAATCCAGCAGCTTTACCACGACACATCTGCCAAAATTTATTTGAATTAAATTTTTTAAAATACTTTCACAGCAAAAATTGATGTATGCCATTAATTGAGATTAATTAATCACAGAACATGTAATTAATTAGATTTTTTTTTTCTATTGCTTTACAGTCCTAATTGATGGACATTTGTACTGATCACCAAATACTCAGCCCCACATGAGTGTGACTGCTGTTCCCCTCTCCTCTCACCTCAACAGGCCAATGAATGTGAACATTTATCAGCTATTTTGTTCCATTTTTGCTTTTTCTATCAGGACTTATTCATTATAACTTTTGTTTCTGCTCAGCAACAGATGCAACTTGAAATGTAGTGCAGTGGATACTTGTGATAAAAAGTACTGAGGTAGAAGTAAAATTACAGGTTTTTAAAAATGATCAAAAAGTACAAATATAATGAAAAACAATCTTGTTAAACATGAGTAAATGGAAATTGTTACTCCCAGCCCTGAATATGCATGAGGTTTAACAAGCGGACTGATTACACATGCAAGCCCCAAGTGCAGAAAGAGTAGATCAGGGAGGAGAGAGTTTGTAATAGTGGAAAATAAACTCTCGTCAACCCTGTGATCTTCCAAGTTTAAATGTGCACATTGACCTTACAGAATGTGCTCTCCCATCATTGAATAGATTTAGTTATGCTTCCTTATATTAAAAAGAACAGCGACCATGTCCATCATGAAGTCGTCATTATTGACTCGTCATGATTCCAGACCACTTGTTCAGGGACAGCCCTCGGAATTAATCAAATCAAGACTGGGGGCATCCTGAACGTGCTTTATTATCTCAATAATTAGCCCGTTTCTTTCAGTACCCAGCCCTAATGGCCAGACTGGTGAAAATTTACGCCCTTAATTAAAAGCCATTCATAGCTCAACAAGCCACCTATGACCTTCAAATCACCACCACAGTTAAAGAGAGCTGTAACTGCTGCCTGATTTACACAGAGGGGCAAAAACCTCATCTAAATTATCCTGAAATGCTTTCCAAGTGATAGACAGTGATAAAGAGGAAGAGAGAGTGGGAATGATCCAGAAAAAGACAGACAGAGAAATTAGATGTAAATAAAAAATAAAAAGTGGACTGCAGCCATGAAGCACCATCTGCACCTTAAACAGTTTTGTGATGACAATTTGTGAAAGATACTTTTTTGGCTTCCTTGCTGTGAGCTAAACTACATTCACAATATAGGGCTTTATGCTCATTCCAATTTTTTACCCAGATCAAATTGTTCTGCCTAAAGTGATTACATTTATGCTTAAAGCAACCCATATCTGACATCAGTGTTAATGGATCTCTGCCCTGAATAACCTCACGTGCAACCAATCGTGTCACACACAGAACAACAAAAAACATTACATTTGAACAACAAGCATTTGGGGGAAAATGAATGAAAATGGTGCAAACAAATGGTTTGTCCCATGTTGAGGAGGGGCCTTAAAAAAGGCTGTTTCTCTAACGACACTCTTCCAAACAGTTGGACATGGCTAGTTATTATGTGGAATAAAATACTCCTGAAATGGGACATTTTCAGACTACTGAGGCTGCAGGATTAAGAGCCTCAGTACAATGGCATGAGGTTGAGAACACAAGGGAATGCAAAGGCATAGCTCTGTTAGCAACTACTGCCGATAGTTCTGTAGAGAGTGAGATGTGGGTGCGGCCAGGGGAGGAGTCAGGAGTGGAGGGACAGTTTCTCCAAAACATTAGGGTGTCTAGGCTACATTCCAATATCTCTGTCAGCACCTCACGACAATGCTGTCACAGTATGTGGGTATCTGTCCCCGTCAAAAAGTGTCTGGCAGTTGGGCTCTATTGACTGGCAACTGGGACAACCCACTGCAGTGTTGGTACGCTTTTGCCAGCCTTCTGAAGATCATGTGACTGCTAACACTGTATGGTGAGTGATCCGCTCCTGTGCAGTGCAATATGATGTGGAAAAACCATGGATGTATTGGAGAAGCACATGAATTCTGATATGACCATTCTCACAGCGCATGGCCAGTGATTGGATATGTATCAGATTTAGGGACACATATGAAAGTGGCCCAGATCTGATTGGAAAAAATGTGATTTCTGTGTCCACAGTACTCTGAAAAATTCAGATCTGTCACATGAGTGCAAAAAATAAATCAGAAATGGGACACATTTGTTAGATTGTGAACAAAGCCTTAGACAAGAAGATTTATGTCACTATCGGTTTTTCAATCTGTTGAATATGAAGCTAGCTGGTTAGCTTAGCTTAGCATAAAGACTAGAAACAGGGGGAACCAGCTAGCCTGGCTCTGTTTAAAGGTAACAAAACCTGCATACCACCATCTTTAAAACTCTCTAATTAATACATTATACCTCCTTCATTTATTCCATACAAAACATAGTGCTTTTGAATCGATTAAACAATGGAGTACCAGATAGCGACCTATGGAGCCATCAGATACCATCAAGCGCCAGTTCAACGATGAGACGAGTTGAAACGTGCAACTGATCGCAATGAGCCGTTCTGCAAAAGTTTTAAAACCCTGCCAGTTCACACCAATGCAACTACATGAGACGAGTATCATCTCTATGCAACAACACTCTGTATCTCTATTTTGATTTTCAGCTTTTCAGACTAATTTTGTGGCTGAATATAATTTGTAGCTTCTTAAAACATAAAGGAGAATAATGATAGTGAGATACTCGCAACAGTTGCATTTGTTGTAGTGATGAAACGTCGGAAAACCAGATGGACTGTATTCATAATAAATACGCCACAATAAGATAAATAACCAGCGCCAATTAATCAGTCAGTGAGAATGTGTGTGTGTGAGGGGGCATAAGCACAGACAGCAAGCAGCAGCAGTGACCCACTGTCCGACACCAGCCCACATAAGGATGGAAACAGAGGGCTCAGCGGGGACAGGGCACCTGCCACAGCAAGCATTACACTGTCTGCGGTCATTTTGACTTGACCAGCGGACTTCAATACAAGCCAATTTGACCAGTTTAGTTGCAAGTGACACATCAGTCGGCTTGAGACGAGCTCAGACAGCCAGTTCACACCCCTGCAACCTTTTCTCTGTGACGTTCTAAAGTGGTTTTGTCTCGCCTTGAATCTTTGGTCTGAGCTGGACTTTACTAGTTCTCAGAAAGAAGGAACAATAAAAGAAAAGAAAACAGAAGAAAATAAAATAAACAAGAATATACTGCAGGCAGACAGTTTTTGTTCCAAATGGGGCACTTCTGCACTAATAATTCAGGTTAATTCAATTTTAATCTCTGTGACCATCTGAAATAAAGGTCGGAAAAGCAGTACCATCTACTTGTGTAGTTCACCAATGCAAAAGTGCACACGCACACACACACACACACACACACACACACACACACACACACACACACACACACACACACACACACACACACACACACACACACACACAGACAGAGAGATCTGTGAGTCAGCGTTTCCAGTAGCTGATTATCCCCAACATTCCTGTGAGAAAATGCCTACTTGGCACACGGCCCCGGTTGGCGATGGCACCTACTGTGCTGATAAAATCTCTTCCAATTTACTATTTGGTTACACCAAAACACTGTAAATGGCTGTATGTGGGAAATACTAACATTTTGAAGTGCCCAGGGAAAGATAGAGGATGGAGTAAAGAACACTAGATACAGAGACAAAGACACAAAGACAATGAAAGAGACAGAAACTACATCCTGGGCTGTGTAAACGCCATCTTAATTCTGCTGCTGACTTATTATCCTGACACATCTCCGCTCTGCTCCATCCTCCTCAGTCCTTATTAGTTAGCTATTTACTCAGGCTGTTAAGACAGGGGGGGGAATTCACTTTCATTTCAAAGAGCTTTACTGCGAGAAGACAGCTGGCTAGGAGTCCTACCCAGGGGTCCTGACTACTCGTCGGAGCATTAAACACAAAAGTCTTACCACTTGATCCAGGGATTCAAAGAAAATAAAGAAGCCTGTGCTGGTTATCCCTTTTGGCTGTGCTGTGGATGTACATCAGCGCGGGGCAGATAACGGAACGAGCCTCCATTAGCTGCTGAGAGAAGTTATTGTACTGCTTTAATGAGGGAACTGGAGAGAAGATGAGTAAGAGCGCTCCAGCATTTCAATTATCACCTCTGGATGTGTTCTGAAATATCACCCATGTAGACATTCAAAAAACTGTGAAGGCGAAAAATATAACATTAAAGTTTGATTAGTGAAATCCAACTTGTGGCTGCTTTCCTAAGAAGCAAGGAAACTAAAGTACGAGGTGGAAGGAATGTGAAATAAGAGCAGGTTGAGGTACATATTTTAAGTGGCAAGGAAGCCGTCATCACCAGGCAACATGATACAAATACAAGACAGAGAGACCTCAGTCTTCCTCACAACAGAACATAACATTCCCTTCGTTCTCCAATGCTGTCTCCACACTGAGGATGTCACAGAATGAGATGTTAAACTGAGTGACAGCTTACTCTCTGCATAAGTGGAAAAACATGCGGGAGAAATCATTGGAATCTGGCAAAAGTGAAACACTTTTTCATCAGCTGTGACCAACGTTGTATTAGAGAACATGTAGGGTGATTAATGCCATGGTATTTGTGATTGTACATGTCGGTGAATTGTGATCCTGGCAAGAAGCTAGAGCGCTCCTGTAACGTGAGTGTTAACTGGAGTGACTGAATAACTGAGGTCTAAACACTGGAACACAAGCATCGGAGAAGCCTTTAAAAGAGAATTACGGGAGCAAAAATGACAGAGAAATATTAAATGTTATGGAAGGGAAGCTTCTTTTTGTTCCGCAGATTTTGCATTGCAAATTGCTTATTATATAACAGAGGCTATTTCAATGAAGCATTATTATGTTTAAATACAGTTCTGTAATGTGAAATGCTCTCCTGCACAGTTAATCAGCCTGGACCCAAGGTGCTTGGTGACATTTTGCTAAGTGTTCTTAAGTGCAACTGATTTAAAGGGGTCAGCTGCAAGAGCACAAAATAGTCTTTTTTTCTGGGACTTATTTGTGGAGTGTATTAGTGTATCTATAGTGATGTGAAAAAAATACATCAGGCTGTTTTGCCAGCATAGACTATTTTAATAATGTGTTTTATTAAAACACAACTGCCTATAACTGTCTTAATTATTGTATCCTTACTGAACCTGTTTACATTTACAGGTCGTCAAATACCAACAAACTGATGCACAGGATATACTTAAGCGCATTTATGTGACGCACTGCTGAAACACACCGTAACATGTGGTAAGTGTTGTGAAATGGTTAGGTATAGGCAACAAAACTACCTGGTTAGATTTAGAAAAAAAGATAATTTTTGGGTTAAAATAAGTACGTTTGTCACGTAGTGCAATCTGATGTTAATACATCACATTTAAAGAACAGTGACTTTTGGTTTCACACAGAACATAGGTACATATGTGATGTGACATTACATTTCAACATTGACTTTTGATGTCACATGGAACGTGGGTATGCAAGTGCAGTATCATTATGGTAAAACAACAGTCGCCCTTTTTACACTGAGATTGCGTCATAGGATCACTATGAAATCCCTTCTTTATCCCTACCTTGCATTTTTACACAGAACCAAACAACGACAAGATCATTCCGCTCCACTGCGCGTGATTATACACTGCATCACAGCTTTGCGGAATCAAAGAGGCATGATGGGTACGGCATGTAACGCATCCTCGTTGGCCTCTAGTGTGACATATAACAAAAATATCGGCAGCGCTTTGTAAACAATAACAACGACATTAACGTGTCAATAACAATCATTTACCGTCTCTTTAATAAGGCGGCTGACCTCGTCCTCTGCTTGGAGGGTAAGGAGCTCCAGGGCCTCATTGTTTTCCTTATTTGCAGTCATTCACGGCCGCTGTTCTTCCTCTTTGAGTTAGCTGCTAACTGCTAACAGCCATTTGTTGAATCTCCCATGATGGGTTGCATGCATAACACATGACCCTGTCCCACAGACTGTCCTGTTCATACAGACACCGTTTTGGTGCTATTACTATCTCACACCATAGCCGGACCCTAGCATAGGCAGTATAGGCGAATGCTAAGGGCACCATCATCCATAGGTGGTGCCACAAATGGGGAAAGAAAAAACTAAATGTTCATCTTTTCCTATTTTTTACTAATACTATTACTACTGTTATTTTGAAATATTACATAAGGCCACAACAATGTAACTACAAAGCCCTTTTATCTGGGTACGTTCATTTAAAATGAATAAATGACCAACAAATCTGTGTTTAAATCGGCAGGAGAGCTATCTATCGTTACCTCTAAACATCTGGTGGCTGCAATGAATAGCTCACAGCATTGATTTACATTGTGATGTGTTCAAGCGCTATTCAGGGGGAAGCTCGCCAAGGGCACCGAATGTGCTAGAGCCGCCACTGTCTCCCACTCTGTGACCACTGTCTCTGTCCCCTAATTCTGCTATCATACCTTGAATATAGCATGGCAAGGCTGCATAATGGTGTGATATTCCCGCCTTGACCAGGCAGTGTAAAAGAGGCTAATGAATTATGGTCTTACACAAGACACAAACCATGATCTCCTGGATAAGTCCAGTTTTGTTTGACCCAATCACCTCCCCTCTTTCCCACCCCACCTAGACTTTCTCACCCTGTGTATTAAGTTAGTTGTTCTCACAGCATCAAGTATTGCTGTGGATGGGTTTACACTGGAGTTAGTTGAAAGCCCAGTGCATCTCATAGAAAAATTAAAGGTAGCCTTTGGTGTTGAGGGGGGTGCCAAAGTGGCGATATTAGACGCCCTGAGAATGAGAACGGGCTGCTAGACAATGACAATTATTTTCCATGTGTCTTTCTTTACTGTTTATAATAACATGCTGTTGGGGGTTACAGTGATACACATCAGCACCATGGCTACTCTGCTTTGTCAGTGTAAATAAACTATTCTGAACAGCAATAAAAAGCAGCAGTTACAAAACAGGCGAGACAGCGTATCTGATAGACAGCTCTTGATGACTGATACATTTAAACTGCTGATGCCTTGGCTGTCTAAAACGCCTGTGTCAGTGTCTCCCCAAGTGCTGCCGTATGAGGGCTAAACATCCTGAAACAGTGGGTGGGAACTGCGATTCAAAACAGCATCCAGCCACCCTGTCTGTTTTGATGACTGATATTGGGCAAACAGCAGTCATATGCAGGCATCATATAAACACATACTTTTCACGCTCTCCACTGGAGCGCAAACAAACACATACACCACCTGGACTTATGAAAACATAACCCGTACAAGCAAACTAAAACACACACTGTAATAGAAGAACTTAGCATGGCCCACACCTCTCACTGTGCCATCTGATGCCCCCAGTTGAACCCAGACAGGCTGGTATGACTCACAGACAGCTAGGTCAGGTTGTCCCCAGTGGAGAACTGGGGTGGGTGAGGCCATTAGCCAGTAACTAGATCCACTCCCGAGTCGCTGGATGGGAGAGAGAAGAACAAGCCACTACAGCGTAATGAGACACCTCTACCCAGAACTGACACATGGAGAGACAGGCCGAAACACATCTGCAATGTTGCTCTACACACACAGTAAGCAATAAACACACAGAGAAATGACATCATAGAATCTCACCTGAACATTAAGACACACAAGGAATTTTGAATTCACCACTGAAATTTAATAAATTCAGACGAGAGCATCCAAATGTCACGCTGGAGGAAAAACCCATTCAGACTCAGTAATCTGCTGCGCTGCAATTCAGACTTGGCTTACTTCACGTGAACAAGTAGGTCTCTGACATTTTCAATTTTAGTACTGCACTGTGTGCCAGGGATGAGCTCTGCTCTGGATTTTTTATTTGGAATAATGCCATTGTGCGGAGTCTGTTTGTTTTAGATTATTAGTATTGACGTGGAAGCCTTTTTACTCACAAGTGGTGCATACACCAACCAACAATCGGATTGTAAAGACAGAAAAATGGCTGAAGGTCTACAGTCATGTTGGCAGCACTGTGAAGCTGCACTTAGTAGAGTAGGGCTTGAGCCACATTGTTTTTGTGCAAGCCTAAGGGTGCTTTCAGACCTAGAGTTGTTTTGCTTTGGTCTGAATCAGGGACTAATTTTGTTACAAAGTTGCATAATTGCCGAGAGTTGGTTTGTGTATTCACTGCAGCATTTACAAGTGGACCATAAAAAATCCAGAAAGTAAACAAAACGTTGAAGAAGAGTACACTTGCAAGATAAATGTGACACTTTCTAATGTCACAATGGAGGGACAACTACGCAGGTTGATTTTAGCGCTGGTCATCGTGGACTATATTGCTGTCATTGTTCATTTTAGTCAAACCATACAGTTTGAAAACGAGGCGCGGCTCCAACTAGAAAACAATGTTTTGATGCATTGGATGTGCTGAATGTGCATATTAAGGCAGTACAGGAGGAGGTGCACATTAATAATCCTCCAGGACTGTAACATGCTCATGTTTAACCCAAACAATGTGTCATGTGACTGCAGTTGGTTCGGATCGAGGTCGGAACACGTTCTCACCACAAACGAACTGCACCAGATTTCCTTTGTAACCAGACCGAGAACACCTCTTCAAGAAGGTCTCAGTCCGCACTCAGGGGGCTACAAACTTGAGTTTGATTGAACCGAACCAAACAGGGCGGGTGTGAAAGCACCCTAAGTCAAACCCAACATGCATGCTGTTTTTATGTACGAACCCAACCAGTGTCAACGCAGTTAATGTAATTTTACGTAAGCACTGACCTTGTTCCTGTAACACTGTTTTTAACATGTTAACAGCATGCCTCTGTACTGTGATTACACACTCAGCACATTGTTCATGACTGTCAAAAGGCACACACGTCACACACAGATTACGCAATGTTATCAGCAGCATTAAATAATAAAATTTGAGTCTTACCATAATGCGTATGTCAAGTCTTCATCAAACAAACTCTTTTTGAACCATAACTGCTGTTAACTGAACTATTAACATTATTAAATCATCGTGGTTTATTTGGAGTTATCGTAGGGAAAGAGGATAGCATCCTTCAGTGCTGACCTACTCTGTTTGATGGTTCTGCCAGCAGTGCTATAGGTTTCATTGGTAGCTGCTGCTGCTAACTGGAATGGCCAGAATGCCCTGAGCAAGTTACACCAAGCTTTGGTCAATAGAGGTTGATGATAAGTTTTGTTTTATGTCTTCCATGGTTAGCCAGCTAACTTTAATTTACATTAATATTTACCGCCTTTAACAGCCTGTCTGTTGTGTTAATATGTTGTCACATAAATTTCAAACGCCAGCACTAAAGAACCTGGCCTGACCCATCGGCTCCTGTTGGGTCCCACTGGGCCCAGTTTGAGTATCCACACTCTAGTACTAAAACACAGTTGTGTTTTGAGCAAATGCTAACGCCACCATGGTCGCAATGACAATGGTATTATGGTGATTTTACACAGGTGTAATGTCTGCCATGTTCATCTTAATTCCATGCATGCTAACATTTGTTTATTAGCACAAAACATAAAGTGCAACTGAGGCTCCCCATCATCTGGGGACCATGAATTTTCTGTACAAATTTAATCTTGATGTTGCTGACATATTTCAGTCAAGGCCAAAGAGGTGCGCCAACTAACAGCAACACTGACACTGCCATCCTCAGAGCTGTGATGCTAGAATGAATAGCAATGCATCAGTGGTGTAATTTCATTTTTCAAAATGCTTATTTTATTGCTCAGCAGGAGGTGAATTCATATCAGTGTGTAAATATCAAGGGTCATTTTTCTGTCAAATTCGAAATCCTTTTTCTGTTGCATTACCACCCTCTTGGCACCAACTCTTTCTTCCATTGCGTTATTAGACCTATAAAATGTCAGCCTGCCACTGCACATAGCCATGGTGAAGGCCTATCATCAAAGCTGCATTAAGAAACCAACCTGGTGATCTATTAGCTGCACATGCACAGCAGGGACCCCGACCCCCTGTATGAACTGTAGTAGACCGTTCATCAAGGCCATGTGAGGCAGAATATGACAGCGGAGTTCACTAACTGAAAAATATCGAGCCCGATGACAGCGGAGTTGATCTATAGAGCCAATCCTGTCACGGCAGGTGATGGAAATGATAATAGGGTTGAATCACACAAGGCAGGGAATAGAAAAAGTACAAAGCTCGGCACAGACCATGCAAAGCTAACCCTCACCCTGAAAGACTTTGAGGTGGCTTGCAAACCTTTGAGTGACTGAGCTTTAGGGCGATGTTTCCATACTATTTGGTGTTTCTGTAAGCTTGAGTGGATCTCCACCTCCCACTCTCTCTCATTGTTTGGATGTGCAGACAGGAAGTGTGAGTGTCACGAGGTGTGTGGAAGCAATTGGGAGACGGAACTGTCATACGAGCCTGGTGTTGAGTTGGCGGGTAAAGTGGTATCATCTCGGGCTGTGAGTGTGTGAGTGAGGAGGAGAAAAAAGGCGTGAGAGTACATCAAAGTTTCAGCGTGAGGCAGATTGGAATATTTATGACTGATTAGTAGTTTGTGCATGTGTGTGAGTGTTTACATGTGTGTGTGTTCTCACCAAAGTAGCAAGAGTTTAATTGGTTTAATTAGGTGTCAATGATGAGGCACTGTGATGCTGTAGGAGACAATCTATTGGTGTGTTAAGACAGAAAGTGAAGAATATTTGACTGCTGGACATCTCGTCTTTATTCTGCCAAAACAGCCAACGTACCGACGGTACAGAAGGTAGCTGTAAACTAGCGAGTGACGGACCAATGACTGTGTGTGTTTGTGTGGCAGCTTTGCCTCTGAGTGATCTCAGAATTCACTTTGTTCTCCCTCCGTTATTCCATCTCCTTTTTCCCTCATCTCTGTACATTTCTGTAGTGTCTTCCCATCATTGGTGCCACCCTGTGCGAATTTGTGTCTAATTGCCGCAGACTTTGTACGCAGTTGCATTGCATCTCAAATTTGCCTTGTGTTCTGTCTGAACACACAGAAATAGGAGGCAGTGAGGAAGAAGAAGAGCTGCTTAGAGATATGAGGAGAGAAAGATGTTTAAAAGGTGAAAGAAAAATATAGGTGATGCTGAGTTTGAGGTTACCAGTAGCAATGTGGTGGCAGCTCCATCACAAATGAAGTCAAGTCCATTTTATCCACAATATGTGGCCCAAAACCACAAGTTTGTCCCTCTGAGAGCTGTGCAATCTGTGCATCCTCTATTATTAGACCTTTGACCCAAAAGGGGGGTAAGAAATAGACCAGCAGCAGAAGAAGGATCTCTCTCTCAGAACAAATACACAAAAGGTGCCGTTTGTATAGAGATAAAAGAGTAGTGAGTTCAATACTCAATACGTGTAAAGTATGAGAATAAAAAGTTTGCAAGAAAGCTTCAGTCCTGTCACCTTGTTAACTGTTCAACTCAGTATTGCCATGATACAGAATGAACTCATCAATCACCTAAATGAAAAAGACTCACTGAACTTCAGAAGTTTTTGTGATCATTAGATTCCAAGTCCAAGAGCAGAATAAAGATATATGACTGAGACACATGAACCCGACCTGACCCAGAGAGTGGATTTGGCTTTAATCAAAGCAAAACTAAAACTTTCGCTAATAGCTGTTCATCTCCATGTAGCCCAGCTCCCCATCATGCTCTCTGCGGCGCTATTTAGCCTCGTCAGGGGTCTCTGATTGAAAGCTATCTAAATGGACTAAATTGAGTGTGAGCCAGCCACGACCCTGGACGCTGTCTGCACACCATCCTGTCTCACTAATTCCATGTTCAGGCTCAACCCCACAGTTGTTATGGGAGCCTTTTATAAGTCAAGCAGAATGCGGCTTACTTCATGCAAAATGGATGTGTCCGATCATGTGAGGAGAAGTGGTGTAAAGAAGTGTCGACCTGGACGTTGCCTGTGCTGCTGATGTTTAAGACACCACTCTGGTGCACCAGATCTGCACTGAGGCATCAAAAACTGCTGTAGCTGGTGACGGCTAACATGCAAACAGCCGGGAATATGTTCTTAAAAGTCTGTCACAAAAGCTCTTTGGGTGTCTTTTGGTTTTCTCTGTGTTACTCCTGTAGCATCTCAGAATTGTGAATCATCTCATTCATTAAAGAGTTATTAAAGCTCTCCAAGCTAGGGAGCTTGCCAACTGTCAATTTTCATTACAAAAGTAATCCCTTGCAATCATCACCTATGATCCACTAGTGGTGTGCGGCAGTGTATTTATCTGCAGAGACTTTTTTCTCATTCTGATATGTTCAGGATGGTCCTGGGCACAGCACGCAGTTGAGGTTGGGACTTTATAAAAAGATAGAAACCAGGTGCCAGATTGAAAGCAGCATGCATCCAAAAGTAAGCTGCGAAAATAACTAACATAGCGCCGAAAAATACAAAGCCAGAAGAAAAGCTAAGTGGATAAAGCTTTCGTTGGCGATACTGTTTACCAGCCCAGTTGTCAGAAGAAAATGTTGGCATTGTACATTTCTGCAAACCGCAAATACATTACATTTGAACGTGAGTACAAACTCACATGTCATTGGGAGGTGGAGGGGATGGTGGATGCCGTGTCACCTAGGCGAGATGCTTTTTAGGCACCAAATATGGGTGTTTTTTAGCGACCTGTTGCTCATTTCCATTGGGGACAGTGCCACAAAGAGAAGTTAATTTTGACCAGGACATATGCGCATTTTCTGCCAGGAAAGTCCCATCAAAATTGGTTGTTTTGTGATAATGCATTGCTGCATTTCCAGATGGGTTTGAACCCCTAACACCAGGTACTTTCAGCCAAAACATGATCTTTTCCTAACCACTACCAAGTGGTTTTTGTGCCTATCCATAACCACACATCAACCAAAGTGTCGTTGAAATGTAAAGAAACGTACCGTACAAATGTTACATATCTGTGGTTTGCAGAAACATATAATATCAGCATTTTTTGGGGGTGTTTGCGCTGTGTTTGTACACAGTAGCCAACAATTCCTGCATGGTATACCTTTAAATAAAAGTGTAAAAATAGATTTGTAGACAAAATTTAAAATGCACATCTTCTACAGGCTTTAATGACAAAATTAGCAAATTTTGCGAACAACAAAACCAACAGCATGTAAGCAAGACAGAAACTAAGGATGAAAACTTTGACATCTTGCTCTTTACTTAACTGTAACACCTCTGGTTCTGTACTGAAGCCATAGGCTATGATCATAATTCATACTGATTAGACAACTCCAAAATACCTTATACAAATATCTCAAACCAACCAGCAATGTTCCATTTTCCATGTGTGAAAAGAGCTTACATTATGTCATCCACCCCCTGTGTATCTTCAGACTGGAGAAACGCATTGTTTTTGGTCTCGGTGCAGTGAAACAATCATCATTTGTCATCCCACACTCAAGAGCAACCATCCCAAATGACATCCCTCCAAGTGGATGCCTAATGAAGACAAAAGCTCTTTTTGAGAACAGCCATCCTGTCTGGAAGGAATTACGCCCATGTGGTAGCGAGTGTGTGAAAGAAGCAGGGAGGTGACGCAGGGATGATACAGGGCTCAAAGCGGAGGAGCAGAGAGTGCTGGTGAGGAGAATGAATAGTGACTGGCGCTCAGCCCAGTGGCAGCTTAATGACTTGCGGTCAGTTGACTCTGTCTCAATTAATCAGACTGCTCTTTCCCGCTCGCCTCCTTTTCTCCCCCCCTCCCTCTCCCCTTGGCTCTAATTTCTCCCTTTGTCTCCAACCCCTGAGCAGGGAGAGGGCGCTTTGTTCTCACTTTCTGTCTATCTTTTTTGTTTTCTGCTTCTCTATCTCTGTCTGTGCCTCCCAATCTCTGCGCCATCTCCCTCTCTTTCCCTCACATGCTCTCCGAGCGCTCCCTCAACTGGACAGTTTTCATTTCTTCTTCATCTCTGCATTAGTAAGAGACTGAAAGAATGAGGCCATTTTACTATCACCCTCTATCATCCGTGTTGTAGCCTGTCTAAGTGTGGGGAGGAACACAGTCTTCCAAGTCCCAGAGAATTAGCTTTTTGAAGAAACCAACAGTGCCCACGTTGGCTGCAGTGGAGTCTGAAAACAGGCTGTGACCCATGTAGACGAGGAGAACAAACTCAGGCATGGCAACACAACCAGCCCAGACATGTTCCTGGAACATAGAGTACGAGAAGAGGCAGCGCTGCGCCTGTGTGTGTGCAAGTGGCAGCTCGGCTCTCCCACGTCAGTTGTTATCTGCTTTCCTGGAGGTCCCAGGGGGTCTTGCTGGCTTCCCAGGGTGGTCCTGACTGGGCTGACATTTGGAGGACTGGTCCGTGATGGCCTGTAGGGCTGTTCTGTGCAGCAGCAGTCACAGCTACTGTCCGTCTCTGCGTTTGCTCCTCTCTTCTTTTTGGTCCTTTGTCTCTCAAGATTTAGTCTCTGGTTGTCACACCTTTCTCTTTCTGTCACTTTACTTTATGTTTTTCCTTCTTGTACACAGCACTCATCTTGTTCCATCTCTGTCTCATTTTCACTTTCAGTCCCACATGCTTTTTTCCCCCCTTCTCTATCAATTATCTCTCTTTTTTTTCACACATGAGCACTCTGTCACTCTGTCTCTCTCCCTCACACATATTCCCAGCTCCATGTTTCATCCGCTCCCTCACTCCCTCTCTGTCAGTGGGGTCACTGTGCTGGGCAGACCGCCCTGAGGAGCCTGCCTGCCACGGCTCTTACATGTTGGGAGGCAGAGAAGGGGAGCGCCAGACCTCTGCAACAACTAGGCTGCCCCCCTCACCCCCCTTAGGCTTTTCAGTGTAGTCGGAGGGACAGAGGGAGCAACCGGAGGTCAAACACTCCAGGAGGACTTATAATGCAGCAGTGATGCGGGGTGACATCTATGTAGCTGGAGCATTGATTCAGTTTTCATCTTTTCTTTGTGCTGATCGGACTTGGTGAGGCTTAGGAAACACTGTGGTTTGGGATAAAATTAGTGGTTATGAAAAAAAATTCCTGAGATCATGTCAGAGTGATGTTACCATGGTAACGTAAACAGATACCTGTTGCTGCTACTGTGAAACTACACTATACTACACATTTACACTACTGAAATATAAAATATCTAAGTTATATTGAAACCTTAGAATTGCATCTCTGCTTTTTGTACATGATGTGGTTCTGTTGGCTTCATCACACCATGACCTCCAGCATGCACTGGGGCAGATTGCAGCCGAATGTGAAGCAGTCAAGATGAGAGAAAGCACCTCCAAATCTGAGACCATGGTTCTCTGCCTGAAACCGGTGTGGGAGAGAGTTACTGCCTCAAGCAACGGAGTTCAAGTCTCTCGGGGTCTTGTTCTGGAGCTTGAGATGGATCAGTGGTTTGGTGCAGCTGCTGTGCTGGACCATCGTGGTGAAGAGGGAGCTGAGGTGGAAGGCGAAGCTTTCGATTTACTGGTCTATCTACTGTACATCTCTAACCCTAAATGAGTTTCCTCAGTGGGATGGCTGGGCTCAGCCTTAGAGATAGGGTAAGGAGCTCGGACATCGGAAGGGAGCTCCTTTGCCCTGAAAGGGGTTGGTTGAGGTAGTTCGGGCATCTGATCAGGATGCCTCTGGGGCGCCTCCTGCTGGAGGTGTTCAGGGCATGTCCCACTGGTAGGAGACCCAACACGCTTGAGGGATTATGTATCTCATCTGGCCGGGGAACACCTTGGGATCCTCCAGGAGGAGCTGAAAAAACTTTGCCAGGGAGAGGGACATCTGGGGTGCTTTGCTTGGCCGAATAAGCGAATGAAAACAGATGGATGGAAACAAAACCTGATATCACTATAAAAGGTATTCTATTGAAATGGGTGTAACTTACAGGTAAGTCTGGGAGTACTTAGGGCTGCCCAAATCCACAATTCCTCCACTCCACAAGGACCCTAAAGCGGACTTTTTGCAGACTTCTAGAGAGTCTGCTTGGGGTGCAGACTTTAGCAGACTTAACTAATTTAACTGCACACACTTCATTGCAATACAAATGTCATTTGGTTGTTTTGTTTTTTTTTCAATAGCAGACTAAAAAAAACAAAACTTATGTGAATGTAAAACAGTTAATGTGGCCCAATAAAACAACACTTGAAGGCCAGAAATAATATTCAACAACATCATGACACAGAAATATGTAAACATATAGGCTACAGAGGGGAATCAAAATGCATGGTATTATTGTAGCCTACGGTAGGTAACTGTAGATCTTCTGATGTAACTAATAGGCCTGGCTGATTTATTTAGTCATAACCCAGTGTGTATTTTTATGTCTGCAGTCTATATGTTATACAGAAATCTATTTTGTTCAAAACAACCCTATACATGGAATTTATATCGTCTTATTTATAGTGACAGATGGGAAGACAGAATATGACAGCAGTTACCATAATTGCAATCAAATTCAAATGTCTCCATGGCAACTAGTAAAACAGTCTCGAGGGCTGTCTATCAGCGGCTTGCGTTCTCTGCCCTCACAGACTGTACGTGATGACAGTGAACAGGTTGGACTTTATAACTGGAAACTTCTCAATATAACTCTACAGATATGCTCCCAACAGCATCATTTACTGCTGCTCCATTAATATCCCAGCCTCCTCTTTAGGTTTTATACATATTAGCTGCATCATATAGAGTGCACTTTATGTTTAGAGTAAGAGCTCTCCAATCCAATTCTGAGCCACTTCTTATGCCACATCATCCGCTTTAGGGCAGAGGACACTGTCCAGTACAATGGAAAATATAGTCTTGACTTTAAAAGTGGAAACCTGTGTAACATGAAAAGAATAAACTACCTTTTATGAACAGAAAATAACTGGTTGAAGGGTTAAACAAGGTCACGTTATGACTTAAGCCTTCATACAGTCAGATGTTCAAAATGGCAATGATTAAATTATATTACATGAGGGTTTTGCTAGTTAAACATGGATTCTGGGCTCACCTAACATTCAGTACATTTTCCTGTGCATTGATAACACATCAAAGTAGATCAAAGACAGTTTAGAGCACCAAAAGGTCAATACATATGCAAGTTTCTTCTGAAAATTAATCACCATTCATAAAAATACAGCCAACTAGAATTTCCTCCTTATGGTTGTATGCCTCAGCCAACCAGTGAGGTTGCAGTTTACATCCATGTCTGTCTAGATTAATAAGTATTGATGACAGCAGACAAAGCTTCAAATATAGATGTTGCTGCAAAGAAGCTACAAATTCTAAAACGTCAATGCTTCACACACATCTCCAACCTGGCAGCACAGAAGATCTACCGTAAAACTTCAATTACAGTAGTAGTCCGGGCTAGTCAAATCAAATTGTTTATTTAAACCAGTATGAATATTACTTGTATAAAAATTGGGCTTCAGGTAATATATCAATTATGAATCATTCATTTGATCTAGCTCAGACGGACAGGATTATGGCACCCGACATACCAGCACAACACCACTTTATCCTGTTGAAACAATACTCACAACTTGGATTCATTTTTATGAAAATCCCTTTTTATTCCTTTGATCTGAGGACCCTTATGGACTAAATGAATATGAATAAGTTACAGGGTAATTGAGGAATGGACACGTAATTTGAGGTAGCCAACAACCCACTTTTATACATCTGAATTGGCAACCAGACCAGGCGTCTAATTGAGACAGGCGTTTACGTGACAAAATGTGTAGCCATGCCGCGCTAGTAAAAGGGACTGGGTGTTTAATTGAGACTAGGCTCTTAGTTGAAGTTTTATGGTATACAATCATGACAGTTTCAAGATGGACACCCAAGATTATTGTCACCACTTCAGTATCCAACCAACTGTCTCCCACTCTGTTCCTGATATATGATGCTGAAAAATGAAGAGTATCATGATGGCACATTGAAGTTGACCTTTGAACTTTTCAAATATAAAATGTCATCATGTCATCATTTATCCTATCAGACTTGTGTGAAATGTTATAATTAGCCTATGAGTTTTTGAGTTATAGCCAAGAGTGTATTTTGTGAGGTTACAATGACCTTTGACCACCAAATTCTGATAAGTTTGTCCTCAGGTCCAAGTGGATGTTTGTGCCAAATTTGAAGAAATTACCTCAAATCATTCTGAGATATCATGTTCATGAGAATGGGACAAACAGATAGACAGACAGACAACCCGAAAAACACAATGCCTCCAGCTTCGGCATAAAAAGCCAACGCACAAATACTGAATTAACTCTACCACCTAAATAAACTCGACAAGTTAAATTAACGGACCTCATCTGGCACCTGATAGAAAAACTCCCACTCTCTCGTCGCCTCGAGAACAGATGCCAGAATAAGTAAGGAACAAATAGCAACAGAAAGGGTACACAGGCACACATTGACAACTAAAACAACTTTATAAAGTGGCTCCAACAAAAGTCTTGTGTGTGCCTTAACAAACAAAGAGGAGAAAGTCTTCACAAATAACTCTTCACCCTGTTTCTTTCTAGGTCTTTAGCCTTCCCAGTGGTGCTCCAATCTGTAATTACTGACTCTATTTGATTCTAATCACCGGTCTGAAAAGACAGATACCACATCCCCTTTTAAGCCCTCCCACAAAGACCTAGGAAGGTGCGAAGCCACATTTCTCCCAATTATCTAGTCAGGATCGACTGGCTTGGTGCTGAAGTTCTCAGAGTGTGTTTGCCAATTTGCTGTGTCAATTAGATTTTCTCCTAGGTAAGTAATCAGACTCTGGGAGACGGTGAGAGAGGGAAAGATGAAGGGAAAAGTAATTACAGCTTTTTGGGAGGTTTGCAGCTGCTCCAAGGTGCCTCTGTACCACCCCTGTCTTTTTTAATCACTTTTATTGGACTTTACGGGGAGCCCCTGCCTTTGTGCTTCTCAGTAAGAAAAGAGATTAGACACAAACACAGCTGATACACGCATGTGGAAACACACATTCAAGCGCATGCTCCTCCCAGCTACACACACACACACAGACACAAAGAGAGAAAGCTGAAACAATATGATTGATGACAAGAGTGTTTCTTCTTAGATTTATTCCAGCACATTGCTGTAGCCTGTATGGCAGAGCTATTGTTTTGGGAACATTATTTAGCATTGGATTTCTCCTCCAAGCACACCGATAATGACTTGGCACCTCCAAAGTTTGAAAAAGTTTAAATGTGATAATCACTTTGAATGTGAGCGAAAATGTGAGTCACAGCATTTAAAGTTGAAAATGAATTCAAAAGCAGTGTTAGGAAATGGGCATTTAATGCTTGGATAGATTTTCACAGAATATCTGAAAAAAAGAAGAAGAATAAAGACCCATCAGAACAAACCGTAAATTCACTCATTATACTCCTGAAAGCTTGACTGATCTGCCTTTGTGTTATTGTTTGATAATAAATTGTGGAGAAACATGGAGGCAGGAGGAGAGGGAGTGTGTGTGAGAGAGAGAGAGAGGGAGATAGGCTCACTCTCTGACACTTGGCTGTCCTGTTTGCCCTTGTGAAAGCCTGACACCTCCCTAATCCCCACTCCCGACCCCCCACCACAACCCCCATCTCAGCTGGCCAAGGTTGGCGAGCAGACAAGCCTGTCACCCAGTCAGAGACCTGGGACCTGTCCAAGCCCTGTCCAGATGTAGGCACCAAACTCACACAGATCGGGCGTCCCACGGGCATGCACGCCTACCTCCTGAGACAAATCCTCAGACAACGTCCTTGGCCCCAGTGCGTTTGATGTGTCTCATTTAAAGGAACAGTCCTTACAGGGTCCTTACAGCTTAAGGCAAGTTAGATTTAAGGACTTTTTTTTAATGCCAATCGTAATTAAATTGTATATTTTACCAACTTTAGAATAACCAAAAAAGAACAAATCTGCCCAGATGTTTATGATAACATAAAACATTACTTTTTTGGGGAAAAACCTAATGTTTGTTGGCAGGTTTGTGTTTCTGGATCCCTGCATGTGGGATTCTACTGCTTTAATTCCCATCATGCCGAGTTTAAAGTATTAGTCGACTAGTCGCCTGCATGTTTAGGATATTAATTTAATTATTAAATGATATATTTTGGGCGGGGCAACACAATGGTTTGAGTTGAAGGTGTGAGAAAGAATAGAATCAGTAATATTGTTAACACTGTGCTACATTACAGAGAAATACAAAACCGTACTAATGAACCTTCATTAATATAGGCCTATATTTTATCTACAAGTGCACGTCACACACTGAGCGAGCCGCCTGTTAATGACGCTGTGGGCTAATGGGCATGTAGCTACTTCCATGTTTCAGATGATGCGTCATGTTTGTAGTCGACCAATGAAGATGAGTTTACATATCACCTTGGGTTCGTCCTTCACCTTCTCAAAATGATCCCACACTTTGGATTTCCTGCCCGACATGTTATTAACTAGCCTGTGGAATAACCACAGGTACCAGCCCTGGAATTTAGGGGCCGAAAACATGCCATTGTAAAGCCTATTTACCTGAAATCCTGAGTGTTGAGCTGATCTTCTTCCAGGTTCTGTGGGACAGATGTAAAGCTCTGCGTAGCCCTGCACTAACATGATCAACTTTTCCGTGTTTATCAGACTGAATATTTACAGAAGAAGGGAAAGATATCTGTCGGCTGTGATTGGTTTGTAACGTGACTCCTGTCTGACTGCTGAGTGTGGCCACTTCCTGTGTCTGTCCTTTCAAATTAAATTCCCTCATGGTCAAGTCATATAGGTTTTGATTTGTCTTGACAAGGCACAGCTCCTAATAGAGTCACGTTTGTTTTATTTATTCATTTTTTTTCTGCAACTAAGCTACTTATGAAATCTTGCCGACTAATGATCTTTCTGGTCAACTAACTTTACTATCTCGACTATTAGGAGGCAACCCTACAGTCTAGTATGCGATACCTTGTAGCAGTTTCAGCGTTGCTTGAATTTGCACTTCCATGTGTTGCCCTGAGCACAATGAAAGCCAGTGAATAGATAGTGGATCCTCTGCTACAAGCGTACAGGCCAGAAACAAAATATGAGTGTTTCAGATTCCATGTTCCTCATCTGCGTGACGTTAATGCAAGAGGCGTTTGGTATATAGTTTTGAAAACACAGCTATTACAAATTTTAAAGAGATTTTACCATATAATATCGGAAAAAAATCCTTCTTCCCAAGTCTTAGCATTTTAGACATTTAAAACATTTTAATACCAGTTAAGGCTGTTTATTTTATTTTATATTTTATTCATTTGTACAGGGATCCATGGGAACCCTTTGAAAATGAAGCCATTATTTACTTGTCAGCAGAAACTCCATTTAGGTTTATAGGGCCATCAATAAAAACTGAGTCTGCGCACAAGTTCTTAAAGTCAACAGCACAATCTTTCCAGAGCTTTAGAAAACCCATGCCGCATAAAGTGCCCATTAAATTTCTCCACACATCAAGCACAGAGAGCAAGAAATGTTTTGTAGGAAAACAACTGCACTGTGGGACCACAAGAGCAATATTTACCTCATTATGTCCTACAGTATATTTTTCTAACTGACAACACTCTGTACACACCGTACAGTCTGCTTTGAAAGTCTGTTTGTACGCCTCACAGTAACCAGCCTTCACATTTCAAATGTAAAAAAGTTCTGAAGTGAACTCTACAAGTTCTTCCACAGCCATATGGGCAGATGGAAGTGGGTGGTCCGCCCTTTAAATTTAATTTATTCTCGACATTCAGATGTTGTCAAAAAATGGATATACTCGTTTCCTTTCAGATAAATACATTTCTTGACATATTCACAGGACTTAACTGTGAGGAACATGCACACAAGCAATCTTGTGAGAGTTGACACTCATGTCTTCTACCACCGTACATATAAAGTGGAAACAAACAACACATAAAACACACCATAAATTTCACAACCAGTGAAACTTTATTACAAACTCCACACCTGCTGAGACCCCACTTATTCCTCTAGCAGGCAGAAACTGTGTGTGTAAGCGGTGTGAGGTTAAGCAGTTACTGTTTCATAGTTACTCAGTTCGTTTAACATTGCTTCTAAACTCATTAACAGTAATCAGAGGAGGCAGCAGGGTCCACATGCCTACAGCTACTCCCAAGTTTCAAAGTCATACAAATGAAAGGCACTTAAAGGCGAAATCAGGAAGTTTTTAACATATAAATTAAGGTTTAATGTATTCCAATAATAAACAAGTTTGACTTTGTGTGTTTGTTGTTTCATTATCCATGAAAATATATATAATATGTGGTCTTATACTGTTCAAGATAAGTCTCCGTGTACTGAAGACTTCATCACTAATTGAGCACTGCACATCTATACCACTGTTGGACTCACGATATTCCACACATTCTTCTTGCAAAACTAGTCCATACCCATTGAGTGCACAGTTGCCCACGTACAGTTTCACATGGTGTGTGTTTGGGATACAGGTAATAGGAAATTGCAGATTAAATAGTCAACTGAACCCTTAAAGAAGAGCAATGTATTCAGACAGAGTTT
>NC_065523.1:26949136-26968951 GCF_006386435.1 Epinephelus moara | reverse complement strand
GGTGAAACCCTTGAGATGTTATACACCTTTATGTGATGAGCCACGCCCTCCGCAATATTCATTGCCTTATAGAAGCTCAGTTTTAGTAAGTTTTCCAACTTTTGCCAAGAGGGAACTTTAGATATTGGTCCCTAGATTATGTTCACCGAGTTTCATGCAGATCGGTCAAACTTCCTAGGAAGAGATTGATTTTAAGTGCTTTTCAAAAATTCAAAATGGCGGAAAATCTATATAACTGGAAGGTATGGGTTCTTGAGGCAAATTTGTTCCTCATGAGGAGATGCATCTCTGTGCAAAGTTTGCAATTTCAATCGGTTGCTATAGCGCCCCCCTTTGGCCAATTGATATAATATTGCATCATTCGCATCCTCCCATGACCCTCTACCACTGTACCAAATTTCACATGGATTGACCAAGTCAGTGAGGACAAAAACATGGAACAGACACACAGACAGACAGACTTTTCGTCATTATATAGTAAGACCCAGCATCTATATTACCCACAATGCAACACAGGCGGTTCGATCAGAGATCCTGATGTGTTAAACTAGCAGCAGTCAATGTAGTCTCAAGCTGCCAGCCTGGAGCAGAGATGAGGGACAACCTACAGAGGTCTGGTAAGATCATTTCTTTCTAACTCCACACAAGATTTTTTACATTTTTAAACGTGTACTCTTCAGCCCCAGCCAATACTGACTCAAGTGACATCACTTGAGGTAAATTATCAGAGTTCACACAGCTCCCTCTGGAGCAACAAAAGGTCTAATACAACTTTTTGTAACATTAGCAGTAGATGTCTCTAATGACAGTAAACGGACTGATGCTTAAGGGACCGTATGTACACATGGCGCCTTTTTTTTTGCACCCTAAAATCTATTGTTTTCAATGTAGATGCTGCGCCTGGAAGAAGATCAGCTCTGCACTCAGGATTTCAGGTAACAACCTCAGACGCATCCTGCCTCCGTGCTCTTGAAAGTTAGCACAGAATAGGCACAAGGGTAGCAGCCCAGTGCCTGACCTCACGTTTTCTAGATCAGTGGTTCCCACCTGGTCCAGATTTCTCCTTAGTCATTAGTTCAACCTCGTGTCTTGTGTTTGGCCATGTCGTAAAGCTAGTTTGCTGTCTCTGTTAAGTAGCTGTCTGTTATTCACTCACTCTACAGCAAGAAATGGCACTTCAAAGTAAAAGCTCTATGCCAGATATTACCTATACTTCAAAATAAAGTGCCTTTTTTACAAACTTGACACATTCGTGAGTCACTTGAGGTTCTTTTATGGGCAATTTTATTCAACATCAGAAGCAAACTTTTGTTCTATTGTCTGCTAGTGCCATGAGCATGTAATAATACTCACACTGGATAGTTTTTGATCCAAAATTCTGTTCACTCTAATCTTATCATACGACACAGAACTTTTATTACAAACAACAACAAAGCACATCGTAATCCTAGTTTAAAATGAAAAGTAGGATTGATAGAAAAGTAGAAAACATGGAGATAATCTGCTTTACTAAGAAGAAGGATAGTTTGGGTAAAAATAGTTTGGGCTTCACTTGAAATTATTTTAAGGCTTAAAACTCAATGATCCTTTTTTGCTTTTGCTCAATTGTTTCACTAATAAAGACAAGTAGGCATTTTCTCAGAGGAATATGAGGGATAATCATGTACTGGAACCACTGACTCACTGATCTGCTGCGGATCGTGTTGCAGTGTTTGAGAACATTTCTGCTTTAACGAGTGCATAACAAGTGTGAATCTTTCCTCTTCAGTTGAGCCTGGAAAAGAGAACCTATCTGAAAATTACATTACATTACATTACATCTTGAGAGGGCACTTTATGAAAACACACACACACACACACACACAGACGGGGAGTGTGTGACTCATTCTGTGTTCATGCTGGGGGAATAGTGGATGTGCAGCATCAAATGATGTACATGTTTACTGAACAGCTACATTTGTTCAGTGTAGCACTGCACTCCTCTTTGGTCGTGAAGTCTTAAATGCAATAACACACTCACATACACATACAAAAAGTGGGATGTATGGTTGTGATATCAGGCCTGTTCAACTGGCAGCCTGTGGGACACACCCAGCCCAGGAGCAACCTCTGAGTGGCCCAGAACGGGATGAAGAACCAAAACCTGGTGCTAAATGGCACGTGTTCAGCATGTAGAAAGCGATATTTCAATCTGCCCTGTCTCAGTCTCTCATTCACCTCTGGTATGCTCACACAAGCACAGCGCGCTATCTAAACCAATAGCAAATTGTCCGGTTTGGTGGCCTCTGAATTGCATCTCTGCTTTTTGCAGATGATGTGGTTCTGTTGGCTTCATACCACCCTGACCCTCAGCATGCACTGGGGCGGTTTGCAGCCGAGTGTGAAGTGGTCAGGATGAGAATCAGCATCTCCAAATCTGAGGCCATGGTTCTCTGCTGGAAACCAGTGGATTGCCCCCTCAAGGGTTGGGAGTAAGTTACTGTCCCAAGCGAGAGAGTACAAATATCTCGAGGTCTTGTTCACAAGTGAGGGTAGAATGGAGCGAGAGATGCATCGGCAGTTTGGTGTGGCGTCTGCAGTGATGCAGGTGCTGTGCTGGACTGTCGTGGTGAAGAGGGACCTGAGCCAGAAGGCAAAGCTTTCAAATTACTGCTCCATTTACGTCCCAACCCTCACCTATGGTCATGGGCTCTGGGTAACGAACAAAAGAATGAGGTCTTGGATACAAGCGGCCAAAATGAGTCTCCTCAGAAGGGTGACGGGGCTCAACCTTAGAGATAGGGTGAGGAGCTCAGATATCCAGTGGGAGCTCGGAGTAGAGCCGCTGCTCCTTCGCGCTGAAAGGGGTCAGCTGAGGTGGTTCAGGCATCTGATCAGTATGCCTCCTGGGTGCCCCGTGTCCAGCTGGTAGGAGGCCCCGGCGCAGACCCAGACATTGGCCCAGCTTCATTTCTAAATGAATCAGCCCTGGTATACATCTTTAAATATGTTATGTGTTTAATTTTGATGCTCCCTGCAACACAAAAAAATAAAGGGAACAAACTAAAGTCTAATTGGAATTTTTTGTTGAAGACAATTTTTTGTTTTAATCTCTCTCCACTCACTGAGCTGCAACTTCTCACAGTTTTTGTGGTTCTATGCGAGGACAAACAGGCTCAACAACTGAAACTAAATACAAATATACTCTATTAAAACCAGCATGTGTAAATGTGTGCTTAGATTTTAAGTGGGTTTATATTATATGAACTTTTTCCATTTCCCCCATGAATATTATATTTTCACTGGAAAATGTAAAAATGAATTACTGATGACCTGCATGGTATCATTATATCGTCATATTGCAATATCTGTAGGGATTCCAGGCTGTGTCTGTGATTTTAATTGCTTCCTCTTAGATGCGTGCTGCTACTATTCTGGTCACTGCCTTCATATAAAGTCCAGACCTCACCTGTGCGCTGCTAATGGCGGGGGGCTACGCTCCCATATACCACCTTAACACAACAAAATAAGAAGAAAATAAGAAAATGGAGGCAAAGGGCAGGATCTCTGCAGATAAATACACTGCCACACACTTCTAGAGGGTCATAAGTTATATTTGAGAGGGACTACTTTTGTATGAGTCTATACATTGCTTTAGGAAAATCCTGCACATTATACCGTTACAATTTAAAGATAGGAAATATCAGAGGTGAGGTTCTTGGTTGACAGTTAGTCACATTTAAGTGTCTGGTCGAATAGCAAGCCTTTCAGTGAGCTGCACACACAAACACTGACATCATAAACCTGCGAAAACACACACTCACGCACCGTCAGCCAACCTCGAACACCTTATCAGCTTTTTGTTAATTAAAAGCCAAGCAATAAATTTTCCACTTCTTCCCCTCCACAAGAGTGAGACGCTTCCTGGAGTAATCACTCAATGGCAATCACTTAATATCTTATTCAGAAGGGGTGTGTGTGTGTGTGTGTGTGTGTGTGTGTGTGTGTGTGTTATTGATTCACATTCAATCTTTGTACCTGCTCCTTCATATTCTGTCAGACTGAGCATATCCCAGAATGCACTGGCTGAAAGGTAGGAAAAAAACACCCTAAACAGGTCTGATGTTCACCATCTTAATTTAGCGCTACTGATGTAATGTCATTGGTTTGGTGGATATTTGCTCATAAAGCAAAACTGATGATTGCACTAAATGAAAAGTCAAGGGGATCACCAAAGTGTTTTCAATCTATTCTGAAGGGGACATGAATGTGTGTTTCAAATGGCACGGCAATCCATCCAATGGTTGTTGAGACACTTCAATCAAAACCACAAATGTGAACTTCTTAGTGGCACAAGAGGAAAAGTCAAAGGATAAAATAATTAAGATTCGTCCACTGGGTACTGTGGATATGTCATGAAAATCCATCCAACAGTTGTTGAGATATTTAAAGGGAAATTTTGGTTTATTTCAACCTGTCTCCTATCGTCCTAAATTTGTTTCAAGTGACTAGTGACGAAAAATAATAGTTAGCATGTTAGCCATTAACCTAGATACAGCCGGGGCGCATTAGTAGCGTCAGACCTGTTAAAACGTAAGTGAACGGGCAACCTTCAAGTGCAAAGTTAGTCCACTAAACAAGCTTTTTTCCACAAAGACCGCCTCATATCTTTAGCATAAATGTCAGAGAACATATAGAAAATGACATGTAAACGTGTTGTCTTACCTTACCGGTGTGCTGCCATGTTTGTTTATCCCTCTCGCTCTGCTTTCCAAAGCGCGGCCGAAATATATCTCGCCAGCTCTAGATAAAGCCCAGCTGGATACTAACGTTACTCCAGGTGGAGGTGTCTCGTCCTCGGACACATCCAGACCTTGAAAATAAGGCTGCAACCGGTCCCATTCCTTGCAACAGAGGCATTCCTCTTCTGTGGGCATTGGGGCACAGCATTCACAGGTACACCACCAATCTCCAGAGCTACTCAGCCTTGCAGCAGCCATTCGTCCTCTACCTGTTGCGCCTCTCTCTCTCTCCTCCTCCGTTCTTCAATTTCACAAAGCTCTTCGTCAGTGTATCCTTCCAGCTGTTGCTTCTTGTTCAGGCATACTATGAGATTGCTGCTTGTTATCGCGATATTTCAGCTGCGTTTTGGAAAGCAGCGCTAGATGATAAACAAACATGGCAGCACACCGGTAAGGTAAGACAACACGTTTACATGTCGTTTTCTATATGTTCTCTGACATTTATCCTAACGATATGAGGCGGTCTTTGTGGAAAAAAAGCTTGTTTAGTGGACTAACTTTGTTAAATGTTGCTGTTGTCCCTGGCTTCATATGAGTCGAGGAAAAGTCTGCTAGCCGCTAGGCCACTTTATACAATGTAAAATGCCATAGACCTGTGCTAAAAACATTAGCATGTTGCATTTGTGGGGAAAATGTGTCCTGCAAAAGATACACAAAAGACGTTTATCTGTGAATGCTGCAAGTTATAGTGAAGCCGATTTGTGTACTTGTGTACATCTTTCCCAAGGATCTTCAGACCTATACTTAATGACATCACAAATTTGAGTTTTAGCACGCTAGTTTTAGGATTTGGGAGACCATTGTTCATGTTTACAAATGTTTTTTGACCGTCTTAGACTATAGCAATAACATGTATGGGTAACACTTTATTGTAAAGTGTTACCCATGTATGCACTTTTAAAATGGGAAAACCTCCCCTTTAAGGTATTCTTTGCTAAAAGCTAACTGTATTCCTATCTGGAACACACTCAGGCCAGACACCATTCCAAGCACCATAATGAGGGCACAGCAGTGAGACAGAGTGTGTGAAATCTGGCCGTGAAGGTTAGGCCAATATATCAACACACGCTGGGGGTCTGACGGGTCTCCGAGCACTTTCCTTCGGTTTATTTTCCCTCCTTTTCCCTCCTTTTCCCTCCTCTTTCATCACCTTCCTCTGCACCTCTGCTGGCTGATGTCTGACCTGGCCTGCAGGAGTCTGGAAGTGACAGACTACAAGCTTGTCGTATGTCAAAGTGCACTGTGACGAGGGGAAATAATGGTCACACGGGCACACATGAATGTCTGTACGCACATACATACACAGTTAAAAGTACATTGCTGATGTAGATGAGTATGAATTTGCCTTTGGCTTGTTACGCTGTTCTCCTCTCAAGTGTCTCAATCTTGCCTCCTTTTTGCAGCTCTGCAAAGTGATTTTTTTGTTTTGTCTGGATCAATATGGTGCTTTCTGTTATTGTAAACTTAATAAAAAGAAAATTATATTTCAGAAAAATGAAAAAAGGAATGAAAAGATAGGGTGTATGCACCTTAACTGTGTCAGTGAGAAATGGTGTTGCAACACACTTGGTCTATTCAGTGTAAAAGCACAGGTATGTATGTAAAAGCCAAAATTAACCCCATTTTTGTACAATAAGCCAAAGTATTTCTACTACAAGTCCCTCCTCACCTTTGGGTCCTTTGACACACCCTGTTTGGTTCAGTTCAATCAAACTCAGGTTTGTTTCCCCCCTAAGTGCGGTTCGTTTGGGCAGGTGTGAACACAGCAATTGCACTTGGGTGTGCACTAAAACAACCAGACTGAGACCTTCTTGAAGAGGTGGTCCCAAACGATCTCTGATGCGGTTCGTTTGTGGTGAGAACGTGTTCCGACCTCGATCCGCACCAACTGCGGTCACATGACACATTGTTTGGGTTAAACATGAGCATGTTACAGTCCTGGAGGATTATTAATGTGCACCTCCTCCTGTACTGCCTTAAAGCGATAGTTCAGGTTTTTGGACATGAAGTTGTGTGAAACGCTGATCATCTGTAGCTCTGATGTGACGGTGTCACTACTCTCAACGAGCCTCCTGCTCTGAGGAATGGCCCGTAGCTTACCGGAGAAAAAGTAGTTCTGAAGATGTACGGGGGACACGTAACCAAAAGGTTTTAAGCTACAAAAAGGTATGCATGTGTTTTGTTAGACTGTTTCAACAATTTTAAAACATCCCCGCATTACGTCAGACCTTGCTATCAATTGGGACTATTCTCTGGCCAGTATCACTCCGCCGTGCAGGCCCGCAAGACAGCACGCCAACAGAAATCAGACAGTTCATCACCACGCCATGCAGGTGCGCAGGATAGCAACGGCTAACGAAAACTTCATCGGCTGTTTCCAACAGAGAACCAGTAGGCTATTATTAGTGAGGAAAAATATGTACTAGCCCTATGTATACACCTACTACTACAGCGCGAACACCGGCTCAGGCTCACGACACACCCTCGTCAGCTGCTGTAGGTAAACAGAGGAATACCAAAATGGTGCTAACAGCTGTGGGAATAAAAACATCGCCGGCTCCCAACTCCATCGGTTTCCTGTTACAGATGTAACCCCTCAGATGCAACTTTGGCTTGTGTCAATTGGGATGAACCTTGCTACCAAGCCGGCGAGGGTGAAGCAACTGCGCGTATGTCAGGCTCACTTCAGCTGCCCGCAGATCCCGGCGGACAGAGAAAACGCAATTTCCGCACTGCTGTGCCCAAAGAGAGATATATTACCTAATACCAGTCTTTATAACGATGTCTGTAACTGATTGTCTGTAAAACAAAATGTTTGATTGAACTAATAGCCTGTTGTGTTGTGGAGAGTACATTATATGCGGCCTCGTTTTACCGTAGGCATTTAGTTTATTATATTAGGCTAACTGCTAAATCCATGACATGAGTAATCAGTCACATAGAAATGTGACTTCATATGTGATTACGACCAGTCTCTGCTTTGTTCTGGTGGTGGGTTAGCCAATGTTGCCTACGGGTTACATCTGTAACAGGAAACTGATGGAACTGGGAGCCGGCGATGTTTTTATTCCCACAGCTGTTCGCACCATTTTGGTATTCCTCTGTTTACCTACAGCAGCTGACGAGGGTGTGTCGAAGTTCATGGAAATTCTGACCAATCAAGAGCAGCTTTCTTGTGCAAGGCATTTGATCTGGTCCACTTATAAATGCTGCCGTGAGAACACGAACCAACTCTCGGCAATTATGCAGATTTGTAACAAAATTAAAAGCACCCTTGCTGTCTCAGTGGTAGCACCTGTATCCTTGCAACTAAACCAGGTACCAGTGAGCTCAGAGTGTGAGCACCGGTCTCTCTGGACTCATGGATTCTAAATTTATACCCTAACATCAGCAACATTTAGCCTAGTGTATATTTCATTGTTTTTCGACAGCAAAAAGCACACAGAACATGTTTACTGAGAGATGTGCTAATTACTTCAGAGTTCAAACCTCAACATGGGCACAGCTGGCACCGGTTTAGAGTCTGATTTATTAAAAGCTGTTTAGCTGCAACTTTCTAGGTGTAACAGCTGAGGTTAAATTACTGTCTCGCACACAGCAGTGCTGCTACGGAAAACAACAGACAGAATCAAGTTAAATATGAACACAAATGTAAATGCAACTGTGTAATCTGAATGCAAATATGAGATGAAGTGGAACCATACAGGGTATGAAAAATGTATGCACTGGTCACTGTACACACATCTGTACAAAGGGTGTTTTCAAGTTGCTCAGAGTGTGAAGAAAGGCAGAAATTTGTCTGTTTCATCATCACTATTCTCAAGAGGAAAATAACTTTGTATGCAGCAGATCCAAGAGGTGACTGACCGAGCTATGAATCATTACTTACTATCATAAAAAAGCAGGGGAGGGGGACTGTTTGGGGAATGATTGGGCGTTAAAGGCTTGACAGTCATTATGCAAAGAGAAAAAGGGAACATGGAAAACAGCGAGAAATACTTTGATTTATTTAGAAATAATTTATATGTAAATTATATCTGGCAAATGCTAAATCATTTTAATGAATAGGTAATAAATGTATCAGCAAGATGTTCTTTGCTGATGCCCTTTCATATGATAATTGCTTGAGTTAAGGTTTTTTAGAGGACAAAAACATGCTAGAGTCAATATTACATAACAGTTTTTTGTGGAATAGAGTGTCTCGAGTAGTTTAGATTTAAAAGGAAAGATATTTCACTGTGTTCAATTATAATTCATATGTAATGCCTGGAGATAAAAAAAGGAACTCATGCTATGACCTCTTCTCAGCAGCCATAACCAATGGAAGCTAATGAAGTCAGAGCTTCAGAAACACCTGCCTTCCTGATCAAAGTAGGCTGGTAGAGGTAGGGGGTAAAATAAGGAAAAATGCTACTTGAATGTGCAAATTGCATATTTCAACCAAATAATGGCCCTAATGCAAGAATCATTTTACGAACAGATTTTTCTTTAAGTGGCACGTATGAGTAATTTGAAACAATTTGTGGCACTCACTAAGGTTCCTTTATAGGAACAAGCAAATGCCATGAGTGGTCCAGACCTGTCGTACAAGTCATGTACAGATAAATTCTCCACAGTGGAAAAAAACATTTCAGTCAGGAACACTTTAGTCACAGAAAATTTTATTTCCATTTGCAGTATTATATTTGGCGGTATGGCTCTGTTCTGGGCCCTCACTATCTTTCCTTGGGCCCATGCAGAAAGCCTCTTCCATGAGCCTACATGAAAACCCTGAAGGCACCACTACGTTTGCTGTCAAAACTGTCCATTTGCTAATGCTAACTCTGCTCTCCGCTCTGTGCTGGAGGTTTCAGGTTTCTTTGCCGGTGTTGTGTTGAAGTCTGTTCCAAATGCAGATACGTGCTTTCTCCTATTAGACGACTGGCAATTGGCTTTTGTGTCAGTGACACACCTAATCTTGCTTGCTTGGACAACATTTGAATCAGGATTCAGGAAGAGCACAGCTACTGCCCCCTACAGCAGAGGAATGTGATAACACCTCTCTAGTGTCAAACTTTGCACAGAGACAGTAAAGATCAGACATTTTAGGGGACGTAATCATGAGAAAACGACATTTTGAGCAAATAGGGGCTGAAATTAACTAAAATAAAATCTATAAAACAAACCTAATGCTAAAAATTAAGCATCTAGCTCCATATCAAACCATGTCTGTCACAATACAGCACCACTCAGATGACATATCGTTAGCTACTAATATTTTATAAATTGCTTAGGGTACTTTCACAGGACATTGACACTGCTAATTTTGTAATTATGTTGTCAGTTGATTTCTGAAAGTCTTTTTAGTCCCGTTTTCACCGAGCAGTGTGGTTCAGTTCAGTTCAGTTCAGTTAAGCTTTTTTTCCGTTTCCACTGTGAGAAGTTGTGGATGGTACCAATGGAACCGTTCTGTACCGTCCCCGAACCGTTCTGTACCGTCCCCATTTTTGGTCCCCCCTCTGTTGGGGTACCTAGCACACAGATCTGTGTCACCAGTAATGAGGAAATACAGTGAGTGCTGGACGGAGCAGTGAGTGACAACAACCCCACCCACATTTAAAGGCACAGTTTGTCGTGGAAACACTAGGGTCTAGGTACCATGTCTGAAGGGTTACTTTTGGTTCCAAAGGTGCCATACCGAAAGTGTTTGGTGGAAATGCGGCTTAAGTCCTTTGGTTGCATTTTCATGAATTAACAAATGAGGCAGAACCGAGAGCCTAGTATGGCAATTTTAGGGATACTGATTATGCTTTTGATCAAATCTCCCCAATGAGCACCTCCTCATGATTAGGTGGCATTCATCTCACTGAAAAATGCATTTTAGCTTTTCCAGTTAAGAGTTTTTGATAAATCCCACACTTTTGTGAGCTTCATAATAAAAAGTACGAGAGTTTTACGATGAGAATACAAAAATGTTTTTGCGTGAAGCCCATTGCTTTATGAAATCTTTAAACCAACTGATTTTGTAAAGCAACCAGGCTTGTCAAAGGGATCCTTACATTGAGGAGTGACATTTTCAAGCATATGGCACCTCTTTAAGTCTGCGGAGAGAAAAAAAAAAAAAAACAGCCGGTGGAGCGTTCACTCTCTAGGCTCCATCAGTGAGGAAGAAAGCGAGTGTTGAATATTCATGACAATATTCATGACAGCATAAGGTATCCACTGGGATGTCAGAGGGGCCAGGTCACGGCTTTGAGTGTACTCACCTCACTGAGGTTTCTGTTAGATAGCAGCCCACAGGGGATTTCTAAAAGAAAGCCCAAACTCTCTGAGCCTCCATGTTGTGTCAGAGGTCAATGCTCCATTGACCCCGGCAGGTGGGAGGCTGCTGGGAGCCAAAGGCCAATCAAATCAATTCCACCTGGCCAAGACTGGGGTCAAAGGTTTTGTTTGTGTATGTGTGTGTGTCGATATCTGGTCCCACACACTGAGGGCAGTGACTCACTGTAACCTGCTCGCAAACGGCCCATTAGCCGTTTTGTATTTTGCTTGTTAGCTTTCAGTCCAGTCAGTCGTTTGTTCTCCGGATAAAAGGTTCTGATGAATTTGTTTTGTCCCGCAGAATCTACTTTTCCCCCCTCTGCTCTTTTCACTTTGTGTGAGTCAAGACAACAGACTAATTGGTGCATTAAAACAGCCTGAAGCCTGAAATGAAGCGAGGCGGGGAGTACAGTCTCAAAGGTACACGAGGATTAGGAGAGAGAAAAGAGTTGACGGGAGAAAGAAAGAGGGAAGCAGAGATAATGAAGAGAGACAAAAAAAAAGAGACAGAAAAAGGGGAACCGAAACAAAGAACAAGCATGATAGGGAAACAAACGAGCAAACAAGCCCGAATGAAAGACACAGCCAGCCTTCCCGCTTGTACAGACACTTGTGAGTGCATGTGTTGAATTTTTATACTCGCCGGAGACAAATTGCGGCACAGAGCGAGCGTCTGAGCTGGGATCAGACGCCCAGAGAGACGAGGGGGAGGCCAGAGCAGCGGTCGCACCAGACCTGGCAGGAACCTTGCGTCTCTGAAATACCAGACGCTCACACTGAGCCTTGTTTGTTTGTCTGCTTTTCTATTTTCATCCTCTGTTCACCACCACAACAACACCGCTTTCTCTTTTCTCCTAGCCAAAAAGCTGCGATATCCCATCCTTCTTGTTCTCTCCCACTCTCTCTATGTGGCCAACAGTGATTTTCTCTCCATCTTGCTTTCGGTTACTTTGTGTTTAGAGCACAAAGTGACACGGGAACAGATTGTGTTTCATAATGAAGCAGATCAGCTGCAGTTTTAATATGCTGGCCTATAGCAGCATGCCTGCACTTCATACTGTAGAACACATGTTATAAATAGTGTATATTAGTGCAATGCATGTTACATCACCCAACCTCAGATGGTGAGACCCTGCTGCCTGAGACTGTCATGCTTTTTTAATCTGACTGTCAGCAAGTTCGTGAAGCCACGTTAGGAGAAACCGCTAAGGCCCGTTATACATCACAGTGCTCTGATTCCTGCTCGCTTTATTGCGCAATCAGCTTATTTTCGCTAAATTTAGCCTCTTCAGTCGACTTGATTCAATTCTAATTCAAAAGACAGACGATTGATGGAGAAATGATTGAGCTGTGAAATGTCAGCGGCAGATTTGTTAATACGCTGTGTGATTACAGTCTTCTTTTGTGACACAACAATACTGATAAATAGCTCACTACCAAATCAGTACAACAAAGGGCTGACATTTTAAAAGTTCACACCAGTGAACTTCCGAACATTTTTCTCACCTCCATCCACACTTCTGTAGATTTGTCACCTCTGAAACCCCCCCCCCCCCCCCCCCACACACACACACACAAAAACCAGACTAAAGAATGAAATAAATTCACAATTTAAGAAGCCACTTAATCTGTCAGTCTGATCTTCTTGGTGCAGAGTGGTAAAGTACAGTACGGACCCCCACCTCAGCCCCTCAGGTGTTTCTAAGATGCCAGTTTGAGGGCGTCCTGGCAGCTGGCATCTCAGCAACTGTCTTGCATCGTCTGGCGTTCACCCTGCCTGCAACAGCTGGAGGGGGGGCAGACTGACAGTCACAGACAGCAAAGATCAAAGAGAAGTAAAGATGGCGGGACAGAGCCCATCTGTCATCCTAAGCAGTCAGATCCTGCTCAGCACTGTACAGTGGCCGCTGGTGGAAGAAGTAGTAAGATCTTTCACTTGAGTAAAAGTAGTAACACCACCATTTAAAACTATGTTACAAGTAGAAGTCCTGTATTTATATTTCTACATATAATTGAATGTACCACTCTGATAAATACAAAGTGAGCAATGTGATGAAGCAACTGGGAGAATCAATGTCCAGGTTCGGAGCCTTCTGAGAAGCAAGTTCAATCCAGGGCTCTTGATGTGGAACGCTGAAGCTGAAACAGGTGAGTAGCAGACATCCGCTAGACGCACACACACACACAGCAAACACTTTAACAGTGTGCAACCGTACTGTGAGGGAGTTGGAAAGGAGTAAGGATCCACAGGTGAGTGGAGGTTAGCTTGATGAGGTGGGTGTGGTGACCTGGCAGGAGCGGAAAATGTGTGGGCAGGTGATAGGCTGGCAAATAGGTGTGGTCAAGAGGCTGTTTAAGTGGAAAACCACTGAATGAGACTGGAGGATGAAAGCAGGAGGGCCGGTGGGCAGGTGTCAGATCTGTGCAGAGCACTTGAGCAAAAACACAGACACATCGAGGAGAGTACGATAAAATCCAAAACACAAGTTTCACTCTCAGTGGTTTCTATGACTTCAACACGGACTTGTTTATGATGTAGTATTATCCAGGAATACAATAGGGTGTGTCCTCAGGACTCATCGATGGTGAGTTCACTGCATCCTGTCAGATTTAAATGCATCAGGGACACAGGGCGCGTAGCTAGCAACATCAGTGCTACAAGTTCATTTTTTCAATGAAAAGAAGCATATAACAAAGCTATGGTTTGACAATGACGACTTTTCTTCTCTTTGTTAGCAGCAGAGAACAGCAGAACGACAATTAAAATCTTTTGCAGTACTGCACATGTTCAAAAGCCTCTGAAATTGTCACCCATTCACAATTCAGTTAAGTGCAAATAAAAAGTGCTGCAAAAGCCTAATGCAGCTAGAGTGATGGAGATAAGTGACAATAAGACAGAACGATGACTGAGTGAGGGGAAGCAGAGCCATGGTGTGTGTGTCAACTCGCTGTCAGAGATAAGTGAGAGTGAGAAAGGGACATCGATTGTATCCATGAGTAGTGAAACTATTTCAAGTATTCAGAATCAACATGTATCGATAAATCAATGTTTTTGACAGCACTAGTAGTTTATAACAAATAGATGTTAAGATAACGGCATCTTTTGTGTGTAAATATTTCAATCTGAAAAGGAACTTGTAACTACAGCTGTCAGATAGTGGAGTAAAAGAACACTATTTACCTCTGAAATGTAGAGTAGAAGTGCAATGTAGAAGAAAAAGGCAAGTCAAGCACAAGTACCTAACACTGTTCATAAGTAAATGTATTGTAACACTTTACTTGAAGGTATCTACATAAGGGTGACATGACACTGTCATAACTATGACATGACACGGTCATGAACCTGTCATGAACATTACATGTCATAAACATTTATGACTGCTGTCATTAAGTGTCATTTGGTTTTTGTAATGACAAGTTGACATTGTTTGGGTTGTCTTGANAATGTCAAGTTGTCATAATCAAGACAACCCAAACAATGTCAACTTGTCATTACAAAAACCGAATGACACTTAATGACAGCAGTCATAAATGTTTATGACATGTACATAATGTTTATGACAAGTTCATGAACGTGTCATGTCATAGTTATGACAGTGTTATGTCACCCTTATGTAGATAGCTTCAAGTAATCCCACCACTGGCTGGGCCTTGTGTAGAAACAAGTGTTTTCATGCTAATTATTAGCATCTGCCCATGCCAGGTCTAACAGCAGTTCAACCAACAACAGATTCATTACTTTACTCATTTAGTGATTGATTTACAACACAGGATAATTGGGGCTAAACCTCTTGACGTATTTATTGAGTCGTGGTGCAGGTGAGTTTGTGTGTGTGTATGTGTGACGTGATGGACTGAAAGCAAAAAGCAAAGTCAACACATGCACAGTCCAGCACAGGCAGCAACCTTGTTCCAGTGAGTGATTATTACACTTTGTTGGATTGGAAAAGCAATTTATGGCTGTATGTGTGCCTTAGCATAGCACCATTTGCTGTCTCTTATCTAACCTTTAGCTTTTTTTCTTTTCTCCTAACTGCATTTGGTGATGGCTTAATTAAGTTCAATAGATGTTATTGTGTGTTTAGTATAGTGTTGCTGCTTTGCCTTAATGTGCATTCATGCCTGAAAATTACCTTGCCATCATTTTCACTTTTCATACTCTATTTCCTTTGATGTGGAGACATTAATTTCAGATGGCTGTGCTGAATGCAATTTGCATGAGTGATCAGTCTTGTTCGTTGTGTGAGTGTGTGTGTGTGTGTGTGCGTGTGGACCTGCTTGTCCTCTCTTTGCCGTGTTCTTTGTTTGTGGGTGAGCAGAACAGCGGCTCTCCAGTGATCAGTGGCACGGTCTTGTGACACGGGTGGAGCTCAGAGGTGCAGAGACTTTGTTCATATTAGGAAAATCAATGTCAAACAAAGATAATACATCAGTTTTATAATATCTTAAAGGAATAGTTTGATACTTTGAGGATACACTTAAGTGCTCTCTGGCAGAGGTTCAGATGAGATTGATATTGCGCTCTTATCTGTCCAGTAAAGATGAAGCAGCAGACTAGTGCTGGTGCAGGACATGTGCAGTCGCAGGTGTCACGCTACGTGAAAGAGTTATAGATTTCCTTTATGTGTTCAGAGAGTATATGAATGTCTCTTCACTCCCTCATGTACAGCACATTGGTGTAGTAGCCATCCACCGTGTCTGCTGAGATATTGCGGCCCTATCGTGCTCCCTAATAACTGTCTGCTCCAGTCTACCTGGCCTGTCCGTTGTATCTATGTCGCAGGGATGTATGACAGCCCTGGAGCTGTGCACTGCCACCATCATGGAGCAGTCGACATCTTTATGTATTTATGACTCTATTAAAAAGCTGCACAAGGACAAGGGGGTGGGGTGCTACCATTCGTCCCTCTCCCCCTCTTTCCTCCATTCCTCTCAGTCATTAGCTCCGATTTATGTAACCACACACTGATGGGAAGTAGATAAATGGATGGTCAATATAGAAGCGAGTCGGGATATTTGTATGCAACATAGAGACTTTCTGCCTTTTGTCATTTTAAGATGACTCATGTCATTTATCATCAACATTAAATATATAATGCTTGAATTATTGCAGGCTGGAATTCAGCATGAGATGCCTCTACACTTTATTTTTTAATGAGTTGACTCTCAATATCAGTGAAATGATTTGAGGGAACATTGTGGAATTCACAAGAATAATAATCTTTTGGCATACTGTGCGTGCAGGCTCGGACTGGCATTTCTGACAAATACCAGATTGGCCGGGCCACCTAGTGGGCTGCAATGCCACCACCTGTAATGTGGGAAAATGATGGACCAGCCCATTTTATTATATTAACCCTTTGAATCCAGAGCAAATTGGCTTGATTTCTGTTAAAAACATGGGGAGGAGGCAATGAGCAACGAAAGAAGAAATTACCCAAAAAATGAGCAAATTAGTAAAAAACAAGGAAATTATTTTAAAAGAAAGAAAGAAAGTTAAAAACAAACAAGCACGGAAATGACTCGGAAAGAGTCAAAAATTTGATAATGCTGTAACATATTTTTAAATGTAATAATGATTATAAAAAATAGTTCTGCCCTAGCTTTTTTCTTTTTCCCCAATTTTTTAAAATTCTCTAAAACGATTTGTTTTTCTTTTTTTGCAATTTGTGAGACATTTTTTACGAAGTTGCTCATTGCCTTTTCCCCATGTTTTTGAAAGAAATTGCAGCAATCTGCTCAGAGTTCATAGGTTTAAATACTGGCGAAAGGTGTCTGATAGCAGCACAAGAAAAGTGAGTTGCTCCAGATTTCAAAGGGTTAACACAGTCCAATAATTGTCACGTATACTATCAAAAGTGTTGGGGAGTAACTAGTTACATTTAATATAATTACAAAATAAATGTAATTTGATCAGTTACAGTTAATTAGAAAAAAATATGTAATTAAATTAGTTACTAATCAAAATGTTGGTGATTATAATGGGGTTACATCCTCATTTAATATTATAGTAAAAAGGTTTTTTCTTTGCATCTTTCAGTCGTGCAGGAATGCCTTCTTTTGGCATTGCCTATTTGTTATATAGTTTTCTGCTTAATTGCCCAGTTTAAAACATTTCGAAGAAAAGTCATCACAAAGTAATCATAGGTAATAAGATACATTACTTTAATATAGTAATTACAATGGAGACATTACTTATTAAATTTTTAGCTGAGTAACTAGTAATCTGTAACCTATTACATTTCAAAAGTAACTGACTGTGTAGGGAGGAAACGATACATTGATCTGGATCAATATGTTCAATTACCAACAGCCCAATACTATCAATACAAAGTGAAAACATATCATCGTCTTTAAGATGTGCCTTAATTTTGGAAATTCCCATGGCACATTTGTGTCACCATTTCTGTCCACCTCCTTCATAAAAATTCAAGCAGTGCTAGCAGCCTAGCCTGGGCTGATAACTGAGCAGCCAAGAAAAAGACAATGAGGAATTTACTGATATCTTCACAGGTCTCTGCGTTGAATCGAAATTCTATCATGGCAGAATTTGTGATATCAGCAACATAATATCGTATCATGGTGAAACTGACACGCCTAAGGCAGGTACAATGCTACTGACCGTCTTTACCTCCCCCCACCCCCTCAAGTGGCTCCATCAATGTCATTCCAGAGGTCAAGCCGGACACAATCAAAAGAAATCAAGACAGAAAGAGCAGAGTTAAAATACAAACTGGGAAAGGGTGTACTCGGTAGAGTGCAGATCTCCACGAGGCAGCCACAGCTCCAGCAGCTGTGATGCAACCGGAGCTGATCGTGGTCATTCTAGACAATGCACAAGACGCGGCTGTGCTGGGTGGAACTGTCGCTCTGGTTCCCTTACAATCAAGATGGTGGTGGTGAGGACGGGACACCCCAGTAGCTTATAGGGTAGTACACGTACCAAAAGGCTGAGTCCTTACCACAGCAGCCAGGGTGTGCATCCTGCCCTTTGCTGCAAGCGATCCCCTCTCTCTTTCCTGTGTTTCCTATCTCTCTCTGTTTAAAACAAAAAGTAGAAATGTCGAAAAAAGAACCTTTAAAAAAAGATGGTTGCAAAGATAACAAAACTTGGATTTTGTCAGACAGATGAGCAGCATGTTGTTTCTAACAGACAACAGGGGCAAGAGGAGGCCGCTGTCGAGGACCTCCCAGAGTTACGGGACAATACAGGTGAATTTATTTTCAGTTATTGTGCTATTGGCTTTGAGTGTTCCTGCACTGAAACTCCTTGGTGTTAACTGTGTGTATGTGTGCTGTAACTCCTGTTAGTTATTGTGCTGTTGGCCACAAGGCAGTGTACTGTACCTGTCCCGCTGCAAACATTAAGTGCCTCCTGCCCACACAGATATTACAGAGCCCAACATGGGGTAGAAGAAAAGGCAGTTTTACAGGCTCAAGCGACCTGGTTAACTGAAAACCAACTACTGAGAAGTTACTGAAGACGATGACCCTTTTACACCAGCGCTAGTATGTGTGGACAAAACAGTCTTTATGAGGACAAAGAATGTGGCAATTATAAAATCACAGCCTTCACACATATGGGGAGACAACAGTGTAAGTGCATCTTTTGTGCTTCTGTGCGTGTCTTCTGCTGTTGCTATTCTGAGTTCAATAGGCCCATTTCACCTGCCCTTGCTATCATCTCCTCCATTCAAGATGACAGTCAGTGACAGTCAGTCTGTGGGCTCTCTCACTACAGAGTCCTCTCGCTGCTCTGTTCGTCCAAATGCTTCGATCAAAACCACAAAAATCAGCAGGGTGCAGCTTCATGTACGTGGTAACATTTACCATTCATTTAAATATGCCAGTCTTATTAAAATGACAGTGGCCAGAGGAGGAAATCTCATTTTCTGCCAGCTGCATGAAAACAGATGCTTTTTATTAACCAGATCACCATAATGCACCTAAACCACATTACAAATTTCCTGCCTTAACCTGATTTCTCCCAACAACCTAGTTTGATGTAAACATCACGAGTCTTTGAGGAAGCAGAGCACATCTACATTTACCTCTCCTCGAACAGAAAGCACACAGCTGCTGCAACGAGGGGAGATATTAAAAATATGAAATGAAAATACCAAGAGAAGCAAACAGACTTTTACTATATGTGCACATACGACTAAGAATTTTTTTCTAGTCTACCAATAGTCATCATTTAGAGCCATTAGTTGACTAGTCTTCTGCATATTCACGACATGATTTAATAATTAAATTATACTAGTCCATACCCATTGAGTGCACAGTTGCCCACGTACAGTTTCACATGGTGTGTGTTTAGGATACAGGTCACAGGAAATTGCGGATTAAATAGTCAACTGAACCCATTAAGAAGAGCAATGTATTCAGACAGAGTTTTTGAAAAACGTGGGACAGACAGAATGACTGACTGACAGTGATTATGTACAGCATACCATACCATGATTTAGTCATACCAAAAATTAGAAAAAATAACAACATTCGGCCACAGGGGGAGCCACAGCCATCGGTCACATTTTAGCCATTTTTAAGCATTTTTCTGTTGCTATAGCGCCACCCAGTTGCCAATTAGAGTTAAATTTCTCCAGTCACCTTGAGGCGTCCTGTTCTACATATCTACCAAGTTTAGTAAAAATCGATATGGCGGTTAGGCCTAGATAAGAAATTAGCTCTCTAGCGCCCCCATTTTGTTTGATGGGGTTAATAATGGAGGGGT